>NW_028274963.1:0-331466 GCF_037043125.1 Eumetopias jubatus
TGGTATCTCATGGAGGTTTTGATTTGGATTTCCCTGATGCCGAGCGATGTGGAGCACTTTTTCATGTGCCTGTTGGCCATTTGGATGTCTTCTTTGGAGAAATGTCTGTTCATGTCTTCTGCCCATTTCTTGATTGGATTATTTCTTCTTTGGGTGTTGAGTTTGATCAGTTCTTTATAGATTTTGGATAATAGCCCTTTATCTGATAGGTCAGTTGCAAATATTTTCTCCCATTCTGTCGGTTGTCTTTTGGTTTTGTGGACTGTTTCTTTTGCTGTGCAAAAGCTTTTTATCTTGATGAAATCCCAAGAGTTCATTTTTGCCCTGGCTTCCCGTGCCTTTGGCGATGTTTCTAGGAAGAAGTTGCTGCGGCTAAGGTCGAAAAGGTTGCTACCTGTGTTCTCCTTTTGGATTTTGATGGACTCCTGTCTCACGTTTAGGTCTTTCAACCGTTTGGAGTCTATTTTTGTGTGTGGTGTAAGGAAATGGTCCAGTTTCATTCTTCTGCATGTGGCTGTCCAATTTTCCCAACACCATTTGTTGAAGAGACTGTCTTTTTGCCATTGGACATTCTTTCCTGCTTTGTCAAAGATAAGTTGACCATAGAGTTGAGGGTCCATTTCTGGGCTCTCGATTCTGTTCCATTGATCGATGTGTCTGTTTTTGTGCCAGTACCATACTGTCTTGATGATGACAGGTTTGTCATAGAGCTGAAAGTCCGGAATTGTGAAGCCGCCAGCTTTGCTTTTCTTTTTCATTAGTCCTCTGGCTATTCTGGGTCTCTTCTGGTTCCATACAAATTTGAGGATTATTTCTTCCATTTCTTTGAGAAAAGTGGATGGTATTTTGATGGGGATTGCATTGAATGTGTAGATTGCTCTAGGTAGCATTGACATCTTCAGAATGTTGATTCTCCCAATCCATGAGCACGGAACGTTGTTCCATTTCTTTGTGTCTTCTTCCATTTCTTTCATGAGTATTTTATAGTTTTCTGAGTACAGATCCTTTGCCTCTTTGGTTAGATTTCTTCCTAGGGATCTAATGGTTTTGGGTGCAATTGTAAATGGGATCGACTCCTTGATTTGTCTCTCTTCTGTCTTGTTGTTGGTGTAGAGGAATGCCACCGATTTCTGTGCACTGATTTTGTATCCTGCTACTTTACTGAATTCCTGTATGAGTTCTAGCAGTTTTGGGGTGGAGTCTTTTGGGTTTTCCACATACAGTATCTTATCATCTGCAAAGAGTGAGAGGTTTGACTTCCTCTTTGCCGTTTTGGATGCCTTTGATTTCTTTTTGTTGTCTGATTGCTGTGGCTAGGACTTCTAATACTACGTTGAATAGCACTGGTGAGAGTGGACATCCCTGCCGCGTTCCTGACTTTAGGGGAAAAGCTCTCGGCCTTTCCCCATTGAGAATGATATTCGCTGTCGCTTTTTCATAGATGGCTTTTATGATATTGAGGTATGTACCCTCTATCCCTATACTGTGAAGAGTTTGGATCAAGAAAGGATGTTGTACTTTGTCAAATGCTTTTTCTGCATCTATTGAGAGGATCATATGATTCTTGCTCTTTCTTTTGTTAATGTATTGTATCACGTTGATTGATTTGCGGATGTTGAACCAGCCTTGCAGCCCAGGAATAAATCCCACTTGGTCCTGGTGAATAATCCTTTTAATGTACTGTTGGAACCCATTGGCTAGTTTTTTTTTTTTTTGTGAGAATTTTTGCTTCCATGTTCATCAAGGATATTGGTCTGTCATTCTCTTTTTTGATGGGGTCTTTGTCTGGTTTTGGGATCAAGGTAATGCTGGCCCCATAAAATGAGTTTGGAAGTTTCCCTTCCATTTCTATTTTTTGGAACAGTTTCAGGAGAATAGGTATTAATTCTTCTTGAAATGGCTGATAGAATTCCCCTGGGAAGCCATCTGGCCCTGGGCTTTTGTTTCTTGGGAGATTTTTGATGACTGTTTCAATTTCCTTAGTGGTTATAGGTCTGTTCAGGTTTTCTATTTCTTCCTGGTTCAATTTTGGTCGTTGATACATCTCTAGGAATGCACCCATTTCTTCCAGGTTATCTAATTTGCTGGCACAGAGTTGCTCATAATATGTTCTTATCATTGTTTGTATTTCTTTGGTGTTGGTTGTGATCTCTCCTCTTTCCTTCATGATTTTGTTGATTTGGGTCATTTCTCTTTTCTTCTTGATAAGTCTGGCCAGGGGTTTATCAATCTTGTTCATTCTTTCCAAGAACCAGCTCCTAGTTTCGTGGATCTGTTCTACTGTTCTTTTGGTTTCTAGTTCATTGATTTCTGCTCTGATCTTTATGATTTCTCTTCTCCTGCTGGGTTTAGGCTTTATTTGCTGTTCTTTCTCCAGCTCCTTTCGGTGTAGGGTTAGTTTGTGTATTTGAGACCTTTCTTGTTTCTTGAGAAAGGCTTGTATTGCTATATACTTTCCTCTCAGGACTGCCTTTGTTGTATCCCAAAGATTTTGAACCGTTGTGTTTTCATTTTCATTGGTTTCCATGAAATTTTTTAATTCTTCTTTAATTTCCTGGTTGACCCATTCATTCTTTAGTAGGATGCTCTTTAGCCTCCATGTATTTGAGTTCTTTCCGACTTTCCTCTTGTGGTTGAGTTCTAGTTTCAAAGCATTGTGGTCTGAAAATATGCAGGGAATGATCCCAATCTTTTGGTACCGATTGAGACCTGATTTGTGACCTGGGATGTGATCAGTTCTGGAGAATGTTCCATGGGCACTAGAGAAGAATGTGTATTCCTTTGCTTGGGGATGGAATGTTCTGAATATGTCTGTGAAGTCCATTTGGTCCAGTGTGTCATTTAAAGTCTTTATTTCCTTGTTGATCTTTTGCTTAGATGATCTGTCCATTTCACTCAGGGGGGTGTTAAAGTCCCCCACTATTATTGTATTGTTGTCAATGTGTTTCTTTGCTTTTGTTATTAATTGCCTTATATAATTGGCTGCTCCCATGTTCGGGGCATAGATCTTTACAATTGTTAGATCTTCTTGTTGGATAGACCCTTTAAGTAGGATATAGTGTCCTTCCTCATCGCTTATTACAGTCTTTGTTTTAAAATCTAGTTTGTCTGATAGAAGGATTGCCACCCCAGCTTTCTTTTGGTGTCCATTAGCATGGTAAATGGTTTTCCACCCCCTCACTTTTAATGTGGGGGTGTCTTTGGGTCTAAAATGAGTCTCTTGCAGACAGCATATTGATGGGTCTGGTTTTTTTTTTAATTTTTTATTGTTATGTTAATCACCATATATTGCATCATTAGTTTTTGGTGCAGTGTTCCATGATTCATTGTTTGTTCATAACACCCAGTGCTCCATGCAGAACGTGCCCTCCTCAATACCCATCACCAGGCTCACCCCTCCTCCTACCCCCCTCCCCTCTAGAACCCTCAGTTTGTTTCTCAGAGTCCATCATCTCTCATGGTTCGTCTCCCCCTCTGACATACTCCCCTTTTCTTCCTCTCCTGTTATCTTCTTCTTTTCCTTTTTTCTTAAAATATGTTGCGTTATTTCTTTCAGAAGTACAGAACTGTGATTCAACAGTCTGGCACAATTCACAGCACTCACCGTAGCACATACCCTCCCCAATGTCTATCACCCAGCCACCCCACCCCTCCCACCCCCAACCACTCCAGTAACACTCAGTTTCTTTCCCGAGATGAAGAATTCCTCATATCAGTGAGGTCATATGATACATGTCTTTCTCTGATTGACTTATTTCACTCAGCATAACACCCTCCAGTTCCATCCACGTTGTTGCAAATGGCAAGATCTCATTCCTTTTGATGGCTGCATAATATTCCATTGTGTATATACACCACATCTTCTTTATCCATTCATCTGTCGATGGGCATCTTGGCTCTTTCCACCGTTTGGCTATGGTGGACATTGCTGCTATAAACATTGGGGTACACGTACCCCTTCGGGTCCCTACATTTGTATCTTTGTGGTAAATACCCAGTAGTGCAACTGCTGGATCGAACGGTAGCTCTAATTTCAACTGTTTGAGGAACCTCCATACTGTTTTCCAGAGGGGTTGCACTAGCTTGCATTCCCACCAACAGTGTAGGAGGGTTCCCCTTTCTCCACATCCCCGCCAACATCTGTCGTTCCCTGACTTGTTAATTTCAGCCATTCTGACGGGTGTGAGGTGGTATCTCATGGAGGTTTTGATTTGGATTTCCCTGATGCCGAGCGATGTGGAGCACTTTTTCATGTGCCTCTTGGCCATTTGGATGTCTTCTTTGGAGAAATGTCTGTTCATGTCTTCTGCCCATTTCTTGATTGCATTATTTCTTCTTTGGGTGTTGAGTTTGATCAGTTCTTTATAGATTTTGGATACTAGCCCTTTATCTGATAGGTCAGTTGCAAATATTTTCTCCCATTCTGTCGGTTGTCTTTTGGTTTTGTGGACTGTTTCTTTTGCTGTGCAAAAGCTTTTTATCTTGATGAAATCCCAAGAGTTCATTTTTGCCCTGGCTTCCCGTGCCTTTGGCGATGTTTCTAGGAAGAAGTTGCTGCGGCTAAGGTCGAAAAGGTTGCTACCTGTGTTCTCCTTTAGGATTTTGATGGACTCCTGTGTCACGTTTAGGTCTTTCAACCGTTTGGAGTCTATTTTTGTGTGTGGTGTAAGGAAATGGTCCAGTTTCATTCTTCTGCATGTGGCTGTCCAATTTTCCCAACACCATTTGTTGAAGAGACTGTCTTTTTGCCATTGGACATTCTTTCCTGCTTTGTCAAAGATAAGTTGACCATAGAGTTGAGGGTCCATTTCTGGGCTCTCGATTCTGTTCCATTGATCTATGTGTCTGTTTTTGTGCCAGTACCATACTGTCTTGAAGATGACAGCTTTGTCATAGAGCTGGAAGTCGGGAATTGTGATGCCGCCAGCTTTGCTTTTCTTTTTCAGGAGTCCTCTGGCTATTCTGGGTCTCTTCTGGTTCCATACAAATTTGAGGATTATTTCTTCCATTTCTTTGAGAAAAGTGGATGGTATTTTGATGGGGATTGCATTGAATGTGTAGATTACTCTAGGTAGCATTGACATCTTCACAATGTTGATTCTCCCAATCCATGAGCACGGAACGTTGTTCCATTTCTTTGTGTCTTCTTCCATTTCTTTCATGAGTATTTTATAGTTTTCTGAGTACAGATCCTTTGCCTCTTTGGTTAGATTTCTTCCTAGGGATCTAATGGTTTTGGGTGCAATTGTAAATGGGATCGACTCCTTGATTTGTCTCTCTTCTGTCTTGTTGTTGCTGTAGAGGAATGCCACCGATTTCTGTGCACTGATTTTGTATCCTGCTACTTTACTGAATTCCTGTATGAGTTCTAGCAGTTTTGGGGTGGAGTCTTTTGGGTTTTCCACATACAGTATCTTATCATCTGCAAAGAGTGAGAGGTTTGACTTCCTCTTTGCCGTTTTGGATGCCTTTGATTTCTTTTTGTTGTCTGATTGCTGTGGCTAGGACTTCTAATACTACGTTGAATAGCACTGGTGAGAGTGGACATCCCTGCCGCGTTCCTGACTTTATGGGAAAAGCTCTCGGCCTTTCCCCATTGAGAATGATATTCGCTGTCGGTTTTTCATAGATGGCTTTTATGATATTGAGGTATGTACCCTCTATCCCTATACTGTGAAGAGTTTTGATCAAGAAACGATGTTGTACTTTGTCAAATGCTTTTTCTGCATCTATTGAGAGGATCATATGATTCTTGCTCTTTCTTTTGTTAATGTATTGTATCACGTTGATTGATTTGCGGATGTTGAACCAGCCTTGCAGCCCAGGAATAAATCCCACTTGGTCCTGGTGAATAATCCTTTTAATGTACTGTTGGAACCCATTGGCTAGTTTTTTTTGTGTGTGTGTGAGAATTTTTGCTTCCATGTTCATCAAGGATATTGGTCTGTAATTCTCTTTTTTGATGGGGTCTTTGTCTGGTTTTGGGATCAAGGTAATGCTGGCCTCATAAAATGAGTTTGGAAGTTTCCCTTCCATTTCTATTTTTTGGAACAGTTTCAGGAGAATAGGTAGTAATTCTTCTTGAAATGGCTGATAGAATTCCCCTGGGAAGCCATCTGGCCCTGGGCTTTTGTTTCTTGGGAGATTTTTGATGACTGTTTCAATTTCCTTAGTGGTTATAGGTCTGTTCAGGTTTTCTATTTCTTCCTGGTTCAATTTTGGTAGTTGATACATCTCTAGGAATGCACCCATTTCTTCCAGGTTATCTAATTTGCTGGCATAGAGTTGCTCATAATATGTTCTTATCATTGTTTGTATTTCTTTGGTGTTGGTTGTGATCTCTCCTCTTTCCTTCATGATTTTGTTGATTTGGGTCATTTCTCTTTTCTTCTTGATAAGTCTGGCCAGGGGTTTATCAATCTTGTTCATTCTTTCCAAGAACCAGCTCCTAGTTTCGTGGATCTGTTCTACTGTTCTTTTGGTTTCTAGTTCATTGATTTGTGCTCTGATCTTTATCATTTCTCTTCTCCTGCTGGGTTTAGGCTTCATTTGCTGTTCTTTTCCAGCTCCTTTAGGTGTAGGGTTAGTTTGTGTATTTGAGACCTTTCTTGTTTCTTGAGAAAGGCTTGTATTGCTATATACTTTCCTCTCAGGACTGCCTTTGTTGTATCCCAAAGATTTTGAACCGTTGTGTTTTCATTTTCATTGGTTTCCATGAAATTTTTTAATTCTTCTTTAATTTCCTGGTTGACCCATTCATTCTTTAGTAGGATGCTCTTTAGCCTCCATGTATTTGAGTTCTTTCCGACTTTCCTCTTGTGGTTGAGTTCTAGTTTCAAAGCATTGTGGTCTGAAAATATGCAGGGAATGATCCCAATCTTTTGGTACCGATTGAGACCTGATTTGTGACCTGGGATGTGATCAGTTCTGGAGAATGTTCCATGGGCACTAGAGAAGAATGTGTATTCCTTTGCTTGGGGATGGAATGTTCTGAATATGTCTGTGAAGTCCATTTGGTCCAGTGTGTCATTTAAAGTCTTTATTTCCTTGTTGATCTTTTGCTTAGATGATCTGTCCATTTCAGTCAGGGGGGTGTTAAAGTCCCCCACTATTATTGTATTGTTGTCAATGTGTTTCTTTGCTTTTGTTATTAATTGCCTTATATAATTGGCTGCTCCCATGTTCGGGGCATAGATCTTTACAATTGTTAGATCTTCTTGTTGGATAGACCCTTTAAGTAGGATATAGTGTCCTTCCTCATCGCTTATTACAGTCTTTGTTTTAAAATCTAGTTTGTCTGATAGAAGGATTGCCACCCCAGCTTTCTTTTGGTGTCCATTAGCATGGTAAATGGTTTTCCACCCCCTCACTTTCAATCTGGGGGTGTCTTTGGGTCTAAAATGAGTCTCTTGCAGACAGCATATTGATGGGTCTTGTTTTTTAATCCAATCTGATAGCCTGTGTCTTTTGATTGGGGCATTTACGCCATTTGCATTCAGGGTAACTATTGAAAAGTATGAATTTAGTGCCATTGTATTACCTGTAAGGTGACTGTTAACTCTCTCTTGTCTGTGTTCGTTTCTGCTCTTTGCTGCTTTTAGGTTCTCTCTTTGCTTAGAGGACCCCTCTCAATATTTCTTGGAGGGGTGGTTTTGTGTTTGCAAATTCCTTTAGTTTTTGTTTGTTCTGGAAGCTTTTTATCTCTCCTTCTATTTTCAATGATAGCCTAGCTGGATATAGTATTCTTGGCTGCATATTTTTCTCGTTTAGTGCTCTGAAGATATCTTGCCAGTCCTTTCTGGCCTGCCAGGTCTCTGTGGATAGGTCTGTTGCCAATCTAATGTTTCTACCATTGTAGGTTACATATCTCTTCTCCGGAGCTGCTTTCAGGATTTTCTCTTTGTCTCTGAGACTCGTAAGTTTTACTATTAGATGTCGGGTGTTGACCTATTATTATTGATTTTGAGAGGGGTTCTCTGTGCCTCCTGGATTTTAATGCCTGTTTCCTTCCTCACATTAGGGAAGTTCTCTGTTATAATTTGCTCCAATATACCTTCTGCCCCTCTCTCTCTCTCTTCTTCTTCTGGGATCCCAATTATTCTAATGTTGTTTCGTCTTATCGTATCACTTATCTCTCGAATTCTGCCCTCGTGATCCTGTAGTTGTTTCTCTCTCTTTTTCTCAGCCTCTTTATTTTCCATCATTTGGTCTTCTATATCGCTGATTCTCTCTTCTGCCTCATTTATCCTAGCATTTAGTGCCCCCATTTTTGATTGCACCTCATCAATAGCCTTTTTGATTTCGATTTGGTTAGATTTTAGTTCTTTTATTTCTCCAGAAAGGGTTTCTCTAATAACTTCCACGCTTTTTTCAAGCCCAGCTAGTATCTTTAAAGTCATGATTCTGAACTCTAGGTCCGACATCGTACTAATGTCCGTATTGAGTAGGTCCCTGGCTGACGGTACTACCTCTTGTTCTTTTTGCTGAGGTGATTTCTTTCGTCTTGTCATTTTGTCCAGAGGAGAATAGATGAATGAGAGAACAAAATCCTAACAGGTTTACAACGTCCCCAGCAAATATACTGTATACAAATCAGAAAAGACCTGAAACCAGGGGAAAAGAAAGGGAAAGAAAGAAAAACGAAAGAGAAAAAGAAAAAAAAGGATAAAAACAAAAACAAAACAATACAAAAAAGGCAGAATATGATCAAATATGATCAGGCTAGTGCATAGATCAGTGCCGCACACTAGATTTTGGGCGTATTTTGGTCTGTTAGAAAAAGGTGCCTCCTAAAATTTTAAAGGAAGAAAGACATATATGTACAAAATAATGGTTGATACAATGAAGGGATGGAAGATGACTGTAAAGATGAAAATTATAAAAGATTTTATAAAAGGACTTGGTAAGATAAGTTGTTTGAAAAAAGAAAGAAGATTTAAGAAAAAAAAAAGGAAAAAGGGAGAGAATGTGATCAGGCAGGAGACTAGAACAAAGCCATACACTAGTGATTTAGGGTATATTTTGATCTGTTAGAAGAAACTGTACCTCAAAATTTTAAAGAGAGAACAACTTATATATATATATATATGCCAAAAATAAGGGTAACTACTATGAAGGGATAAAATATGACTCTAAAAATGAAAAATAAAAAATGTTTGTTTTTTTTTTTAAAAAAGGGATTTATAAGATGTTGGTTGAAAAAGGGAAAAAGAAAAAAAAACAGTCAACAAAAATTAACTTTGATGAAATAATGAATCATGGTTAAAAAAAAAAAAAAAGCCATGAATCTATGTGCAGTGTTCCCCTAGCGCTGGAGTTCTCCTATTCTCCTTGATCGATCAACTTGGTCTTGCCTTGCTGGCTGTTTGTGCTGATCTTCTGGGGGAGGGGCCTGTTGCTGTGGTTTCCAAATGTCTTTGCCGGAGGCGGAATTGCCCCGCCCTTGTCAGTCCGGGCTAAGGAAGCTGCTCCGCTTTGCTCTCAGGAGCTTTTGTTCCCTGCAAGCTCTCGGTACAGCCTTGGAGGACCAGGGCAGAAATGGTGGCCTCCCAATCTCCCCTCGGAGGAGCTGAGAACCTGGGGCCCCGCTCCTCAGTGTGCCCCCAGAGAAAAGCAGTCACTTCCGTGTCCCCGGTCTCCGGCCGCACTCCGTGCTCACCCGGCCTGTGACCGAGCGTTGCTATCTATGGCACCCGACCCCGCACGGAGTCTCCAAACCCAGCAGATCCCTGCAGTGCGCTCCCGCACCGCTCCTCCCCGGGAAGGAAGGGGAGTCTCCCCGGATCTGCTGCTTGTTGGGTCCCTGCTGGGGGAGCCGTGCTCCGACTGGGCCGCAGATCACAGTTTATGGCAACCCCGAGCTGAGAGCCCACGACTCTGCTCCGTCTCTGCAGCCAGCTTCCCCGCGAGCATGCAAGTCTTACTGCTCGCTTAGCAAGGAAAGAAACAGTAGTGTAGGGGAACCGTGTGTACATAGCCTCACTGTTGCGAGGAGTGGGAACACTTGTTGTGCCTGTGCGTAAGAGCCTGACTGACAATTCCCTTAAGTTACTGGGCGAGAGAAACGGATTCATGCAGCTGCACCTCTCCCACCAGCTCTCAGTATCAGAATGGTAGCACTCCTCCGGCCTGTGTGCCTGCAGGCCTAAGTTTCAGGCCCCTCCCTGGAATACACTACACTGGAGAAACCGCGCTTTAGCTCCCGCCAGTCCCTAGCGGAGAGGAAGCTGTATGGTGTGCGCTGTGCTTGAGAACCCGGCGAACGTCTTCCCTACGTAAAACCGGGGGAAAGAAATGCCGTTGCCGGAGACGCCTCTCGGCTCACCTCTTTTCCTGGAGCTAGTACCTTTACCCCGGTGCGCGTGCAGGCCCAAAGCCAAAAACCTCACTCGAGGGAACCGCACTGTAGAGAATCCGGGCTTCGGCCAGACTAGGCCTTCCTGAGGGTGGAAGACTTTTGCTATGAGCATGCGTGCGAGCACTGCCAGCGAGTCCAAAACCATTTTCTGAGGGAGACTGAGGCCGCGGCAGAAGGGAGAACAAAACTCCCCACTTGTTTCCTGAAGGCAGCCCAGCAGCCGCCCCCTTGGACATGCAAGTCTCACTGCTCACGTACCAAAGCAAAGAAACAGTACTGTAGGGGAACCTTGTTGTAGGTAGACTCCCTGTTGCGCGAGTGGGAACACTTGGAGTGCCTGTGCGTAAGAGCCTGGCCGAATAGTCCCTTAAGTTCCTGGGCGAGAGAAACGGATTCGTGCAGCCGCAACTCTCCCACCAGCTCTCAGTATCAGAATGGTAGCACTCCTCCGCCCTGTGTGCGTGCAGGCCTAAGAGGCAGGCCCCTCCTTGGAAGGCACAGCACTGTGGAGAACCCGCGTTAGTTCCCGCCAGTCCCTAGCGGAGAGGACGCTGTATGGTGTGCGCTGTGCTTCAGAGCCCGGCGAACGGCTTCCCTATGTAAAAGCGAGGGAAAGAAAGGCCTGTGCCGGAGACACCTCTCGGCTGAGCTCTTGTTCCTGGGGCTAGTATCGTGCTCCGTTGTGCGAGCAGACCAAAAGCCAACCACCTAAATCCAGGGAACTGCACTGTGTTGAATCCAGGCTTCGGGCAGACTAGGCCTTCCTGAGGGTGGAAACCTTTTGCAGTGTGAATGCGGGCGAGCACTGCCAGCGAGTCCAAAACCATTTTGCGAAGGAGACTGAGGCCGCGGCAGAAGTGAGAACTCAACTCCCCACTTGTTTCCTGAAGCCAGCCAGGCGGCCGCCCCCTTGAGCATGCATGTCTCACTGCTTGTGGACCAACGCAAAGAAACAGTAGGGTAGGTGACCGTGTTGTACAGAGCCTCACTGTTCCGGAGAGGGGAAACACTTGGAGTGTGTGTGCATGAGACCCTGGGAGACGAGTCCCATACGTTACTGGGCGAGAGAAACGAACTCGTGCAGCCGCACCTCTCCCACCAGCTCTCAGTGGCAGAATGCAAGCACTCCTCAGGCATGTGTGCGAGCAGGCCTAAGTAGCAGGCCCCTCCCTGGAAGGCACAACACTGTGGTGAAAGCGCACGGTAGCTCCCGCCAGGCACCGGCGGGGAGGACGCTGTATGGTGTGCGCTGTGCCTGAGAGCCCGGCGAGCATCTTCCCTATGTAAAACCGGGGGAAAGAAAGGCCAGTGCCGGAGAGGCCTCTCGGCTGAGCTCTTTTCCTGGAGCTAGTACCTTTATCCCGGTGGGCGTGCAGGCCAAAAGCCAAAAACCTCACTCGAGGAAACCGCATTGTAGAGAATCCGGGCTTCGGCCAGACTAGGCCTTCCTCTGGTTGGAAGCCTTTTGCTGTGTGCATGCTTATGAGCTCCGCCCCGGAGTCCAAAACCATTTTCGGAGGGAGACTGAGGCCGCGGCAGAAGGGAGAACACAACTCCCCACTTGTTTCCTGAAGCCAGCCCAGCGGCCGCCCGCTTGGGCATGCAAGTCTCACTGCTCGCGTACCAAGGAAAGAAACAGTAGTGTAGGGGAACCGTGTGTACATAGCCTCACTGTTGCGGGGAGTGGGAACACTTGGAGTGCCTGTGCGTAAGAGCCTGACTGACAATTCCCTTAAGTTACTGTGCAAGGGAAATGGATTCGTGCAGCCGCCCCTCTCCCACCAGCTCTCAGTAGCAGAATGGTAGCACTCCTCCGGCATGTGTGCCTGCAGGCCTAAGTTGCAGGCCCCTCTCTGGAATGCACTACACTGGAGAAACCGCGCTATAGCTCCCGCAAGTCCGTAGCGGAGAGGAAGCTGTATGGTGTGCGCTGTGCTTGAGAGCCCGGCGAACGTCTTCCCTACGTAAAACCGGGAGAAAGAAAGGCCGTTGGCGGAGAAGTCTCTCGGCTAAGCTCTTGTTCCTGGAGCTAGTACCTTTACCCCGGTGTGCGTGCAGGCCAAAACCCAAAAACCTCACTGGAGGGAACCGCACTGTAGAGAATCCGGGCTTCGGGCAGACTAGGCCTTCCTGAGGGTGGAAGCCTTCTGCTGTGTGCATGCGTATGAGCTCCACCAGGGAATCTAAAACCATTTTCTGAGGGAGACTGAGGCCGCAGAAGAAGGGAGAACAAAACACCCCACTTGTTTCCTGCTACTGGCCCTGCGTCTAACCCCTTGTGCATGCATGTCTCACTGCTCCCAAACCAACGTAAGAAATGCAGGGTAGGGGACCGTGTTGTAGAGAGTCTCACTGTTACGGAAGGTGGAAACACTGGGAGTGTGTGTACGTGAGAGCCTGGGAGACGAGTCCCCTAAGTTACTGGGCGAGAGAAAAGGATTAGTTGCAGCGGCACCTCTCCAACCAGCTCTCAGTGGCAGAATGCTAGCACTCCTCAGGCATGTGTTCGTGCAGGACTAAGTATCAGGCCCCTCCCTGGAAGGCACATAACTGTGGTGTAATCGCGCTTCAGCTCCGGCCGGTCCCCGGCGGGGAGGACGCTGTAAGGTTTCCTCTGTACTTGAGAGCCCGGCGAACGGCATCCCTATGTAAAACCGAGGGAAAGAAAGGCCGGTGCCTGAGACGCCTCTCGGCTCAGCTCTTGTTCCTGGGGCTAGTACCGTTGCCCCGGTGTGCTTGAAGGACAAAAGCCAACCACCTAACTCGAGGGAATCACACTATAGAGAATCCGGGCTTCGGCTGGACAAGGCCTTCCTGAGGGTGGAAAGCTTCTGCTGAGAGCATGCATGCGAGCACTGCCAGCGAGTCCAAAACCATTTTCCCAGGGAGACTGAGGCCGCGGCAGAAGGGAGAACACAACTGCCCATTTGTTTCCTGAAGCCAGCCCAGCAGCCGACCCCTAGGGCATGCAAGTCTCACGCTCGCTTACCAACGCAATGAAACCGTACTGTAGGGGAACCGTGTATACAGAGCCTCACTGTTGCGCGCAGTGGGAACTCTTGGAGTGCCTGTACGTAAGAGCCTGGCTGAAGAGTCCCTTCAGTTCCTGGGCGAGAGAAACGGATTCGTGCAGCCGCACCTCTCCCACCAGCTCTCAGTATCAGAATGGTAGCACTCCTCCGGCCTGTGTGCGTGCAGGCCTAAGTTGCAGGCCCCTCCCTGGAAGGCAGTACACTGTGGAGAAACCGCGCTTTAGCTGCCGCCGTTCCCTAGCGGAGAGGAAGCTGTAGGGTGTGCGATGTGCCTAGAGCCCGGCGAACGTCTTCCCTACGTAAAACCGGGGGAAACAAAGGCCGGTGCCGGAGACGCGTCTCGGCTCAGCTCTTGTTCATGGAGCTAGTATCTTTACCCCGGTGTGCGTGCAGGCCGAAAGCCAAAAACCTCACACGAGGGAAACGCACTGTAGAGAATCGGGCTTCGGCCAGACTAGGCCTTCCTGAGGGTGGAAGCCTTCTGCTGTGTGCATGCGTATGAGCTCGGCCACGGAGTACAAAACCATTTTCTGAGGGAGACTGAGGCCGCAGTAGAAGGGAGAACAAAGCTCCCCACTTGTTTCCTGCTACTGGCCCTGCGTCCAACCCCTTGTGCATGCATGTCTCACTGCTCCCATACCAACGTAAGAAAAGTAGGGTAGGGGACCGTGTTGTAGAGAGTCTCACTGTTACGGAGGGTGGAAACACTGGGAGTGTGTGTACGTGAGAGCCTGGGAGACGAGTCCCCTAAGTTACTGAGCGAGAGAAAAGGATTAGTTGCAGCAGCACCTCTCCCACCAGCTCTCAGTGGCAGAGCGCTAGCACTCCTCAGGCATGTGTGCGTGCAGGCCTAAGTATCAGGCCCCTCCCTGGAAGGCACAAAACTGCGGTGAAAGCGCGCTTCAGCTCCGGCCTGTCCCCGGCGTGGAGGACGCTGTAAGGTTTCCTCTGTACTTGAGAGCCCGGCGAACGGCTTCCCTAGGTAAAACCGAGAGGGAAAGAAAGGCCGGTGCCTGAGACGCCTCTCGGCTCAGCTCTTGTTCCTGGGGCTAGTACCGTTGCCCCGGTGTGCTTGAAGGACAAAAGCCAACCACCTAACTCGAGGGAATCACACTATAGAGAATCCGGGCTTCGGCTGGACTAGGCCTTCCTGAGGGTGGAAAGCTTCTGCTGAGAGCATGCATGCGAGCACTGCCAGCGAGTCCAAAACCATTTTCCCAGGGAGACTGAGGCCGCGGCAGAAGGGAGAACACAACTGCCCATTTGTTTCCTGAAGCCAGCCCAGCAGCCGACCCCTAGGGCATGCAAGTCTCACGCTCGCTTACCAACGCAATGAAACCGTACTGTAGGGGAACCGTGTATACAGAGCCTCACTGTTGCGCGCAGTGGGAACTCTTGGAGTGCCTGTACGTAAGAGCCTGGCTGAAGAGTCCCTTCAGTTCCTGGGCGAGAGAAACGGATTCGTGCAGCCGCACCTCTCCCACCAGCTCTCAGTATCAGAATGGTAGCACTCCTCCGGCCTGTGTGCGTGCAGGCCTAAGTTGCAGGCCCCTCCCTGGAAGGTAGTACACTGTGGAGAAACCGCGCTTTAGCTGCCGCCGTTCCCTAGCGGAGAGGAAGCTGTAGGGTGTGCGATGTGCCTAGAGCCCGGCGAACGTCTTCCCTAGGTAAAACCGGGGGAAACAAGGGCCGGTGCCGGAGACGCGTCTCGGCTCAGCTCTTGTTCATGGAGCTAGTATCTTTACCCCGGTGTGCGTGCAGGCCGAAAGCCAAAAATCTCACACGAGGGAACCGCACTGTAGAGAATCCAGGCTTCGGCCAGACTAGGCCTTCCTGAGGGTGGAAGCCTTCTGCTGTGTGCATGCGTATGAGCTCCGCCACGGAGTACAAAACCATTTTCTGAGGGAGACTGAGGCCGCGGCAGAAGTGAGAACAAAGCTCCCCACTTGTTTCCTGCTACTGGCCCTGCGTCCAACCCCTTGTGCATGCATGTCTCACTGCTCCCATACCAACGTAAGAAAAGTAGGGTAGGGGACCGTGTTGTAGAGAGTCTCACTGTTACGGAGGGTGGAAACACTGGGAGTGTGTGTACGTGAGAGCCTGGGAGACGAGTCCCCTAAGTTACTGGGGGAGAGAAAAGGATTAGTTGCAGCGGCACCTCTCCAAACAGCTCTCAGTATTAGAATGATAGCATTCCTCCGGCATGTGTGCGAGCAGGCCTAAGAGGCAGGCCCCTCCTTGGAAGGCACAGCACTGTGGAGAACCCGCGTTAGCTCCCGCCGATCCCTAGCGGAGAGGACGCTGTATGGTGTGCGCTGTGCTTCAGAGCCCGGCGAACGGCTTCCCTATGTAAAAGCGAGGGAAAGAAAGGCCTGTGCCGGAGACACCTCTCGGCTGAGCTCTTGTTCCTGGGCTACTATCGTGCTCCATTGTGCGAGCAGACCAAAAGCCAACCACCTAAATCCAGGGAACTGCACTGTGTGGAATCCAGGCTTCGGCCAGACTAGGCCTTCCTGAGGGTGGAAACCTCTTGCAGTGTGAATGCGGGCGAGCACTGCCAGCGAGTCCAAAACCATTTTGTGAGGAAGACTGAGGCCTCGGCAGAAGTGAGAACTCAACTCCCCACTTTTTTCCTGAAGCCAGCCAGACGGCCGCCCCCTTGAGCATGCATGTCTCACTGCTTGCCGACCAAGGCAAAGAGACAGTGGGGTAGGGGACCGTGTTGTAGAGAGCCTGACTGTTAGGGAGGGTGGAAACACTTGGAGTGTGTGTACGTGAGAGCCTAGGAGACGAGTCCCCTAAGTTACTGGGCGAGAGAAAAGGATTAGTTGCAGCGGCACCTCTCCCACCAGCTCTCAGTATCAGAATGGTAGCACTCCTCCGGCATGTGTGTGTGCAGACCTAAGTGGCAGGCCCCTCCTTGGAAGGCACAACACTGTGGAGAAACCGCGCTTTAGCTCCTGCCGGTCCCTAGCGGAGAGGACGCTATATGGTGTGCGCTGTGCTTGAGAGCCCGGCGATCGGCTTCCCTATGTATAAGCGAGGGAAAGAAAGGCCGGTGCCCGAGACGCCTCTCGGCTCAGCTCTTGTTCCTGGAGCTAGTACCGTTACCCTGGTGTGCTTGCAGGCCGAGGGCCAACCTCCCAATTCGAGGGAACCACACTGTAGAAATTCCTTACTTCGGCCAGACTAGGCCTTCCTGAGGGAGGTAACCCTTTGCAGTGTGAATGCGGGCGAGCACTGCCAGCGAGTCCAAAACCGTTTTACGAGGGAGACTGAGGCCGCGACCGAAGTGAGAACTCAACTCCCCATTTGTTTCCTGAAGCCAGCCCGGCAGCCGCCCCCTTGAGCATGCAAGTCTCACTGTTCGCGTCCCAACGCAAGGAAACAGTAGGCTGGGGGACCGTGTTGTAGAGAGCCTCACTGTTCCGGAGAGTGGAAACACTTCGAGTGCGTGTGCGTGAGAGCCTGGGAGACGAGTGTCCTACGTTACTGGGCGAGAGAAACGAACTCGTGCAGCCGCACCTCTCCCACCAGCTCTCAGTGGCAGAATGCTAGCACTCCTCAGGCATGCGTTCGTGCAGGCCTAAGTATCAGGGCCCTCCCTGGAAGGCACAAAACTGTGGTGAAAGCGCGCTTCAGCTCCGGCCGGTCCCCGGCGGGGAGGACGCGGTAAGGTTTCCTCTGTACTTGAGAGCCCGGCGAACGGCATCCCTATGTAAAACCGAGGGAAAGAAAGGCCGGTGCCTGAGACGCCTCTCGGCTCAGCTCTTGTTCCTGGGGCTAGTACCGTTGCCCCGGTGTGCTTGAAGGACAAAAGCCAACCACCTAACTCGAGGGAATCACACTATAGAGAATCCGGGCTTCGGCTGGACTAGGCCTTCCTGAGGGTGGAAAGCTTCTGCTGAGAGCATGCATGCGAGCACTGCCAGCGAGTCCAAAACCATTTTCCCAGGGAGACTGAGGCCGCGGCAGAAGGGAGAACACAACTGCCCATTTGTTTCCTGAAGCCAGCCCAGCAGCCGACCCCTAGGGCATGCAAGTCTCACGCTCGCTTACCAACGCAATGAAACCGTACTGTAGGGGAACCGTGTATACAGAGCCTCACTGTTGCGCGCAGTGGGAACTCTTGGAGTGCCTGTACGTAAGAGCCTGGCTGAAGAGTCCCTTCAGTTCCTGGGCGAGAGAAACGGATTCGTGCAGCCGCACCTCTCCCACCAGCTCTCAGTATCAGAATGGTAGCACTCCTCCGGCCTGTGTGCGTGCAGGCCTAAGTTGCAGGCCCCTCCCTGGAAGGCAGTACACTGTGGAGAAACCGCGCTTTAGCTGCGGCCGTTCCCTAGTGGAGAGGAAGCTGTAGGGTGTGCGATGTGCCTAGAGCCCGGCGAACGTCTTCCCTACGTAAAACCGGGGGAAACAAAGGCCGGTGCCGGAGACGCGTCTCGGCTCAGCTCTTGTTCCTGGAACTAGCACCTTTACCACGGTGTGCGTGCAGTCCAAAAGCCAAAAACCTCATTGGAGGGAAGCGCACTGTAGAGAAACCGGGCTTCGGGCAGAGTAGGCCTTCCTGAGGGTGGCAGCCTTTTGCTGTGATTATACCTGCTTGCACTGCCAGCGCGTCCAAAACCATTTTCTGAGGGAGACTGAGGCCACGGCAGAAGGGAGAACACAACTCCCCACTTCTTTCCTGAAGGCGGTCCTGCGACCGTCCCCTTGAGCATGCATGTCTTTTTTTTTAATTTTTTATTGTTATGTTAATCACCATATATTACATCATTAGTTTTTGGTGCAGTGTTCCATGATTCATTGTTTGTTCATAACACCCAGTGCTCCATGCAGAACGTGCCCTCCTCAATACCCATCACCAGGCTCACCACTCCTCCTACCCCCCTCCCCTCTAGAACCCTCAGTTTGTTTCTCAGAGTCCATCATCTCTCATGGTTCGTCTCCCCCTCTGACATACTCCCCTTTTCTTCCTCTCCTGTTATCTTCTTCTTTTTCTTTTTTCTTAAAATATGTTGCGTTATTTGTTTCAGAAGTACAGAACTGTGATTCAACAGTCTTGCACAATTCACAGCGCTCACCGTAGCACATACCCTCCCCAATGTCTATCACCCAGCCACCCCATCCCTCCCACCCCCAACCACTCCAGTAACACTCAGTTTCTTTCCCGAGATGAAGAATTCCTCATATCAGTGAGGTCATATGATACATGTCTTTCTCTGATTGACTTATTTCACTCAGCATAACACCCTCCAGTTCCATCCACGTCGTTGCAAATGGCAAGATCTCATTCCTTTTGATGGCTGCATAATATTCCATTGTGTATATACACCACATCTTCTTTATCCATTCATCTGTCGATGGGCATCTTGGCTCTTTCCACCGTTTGGCTATGGTGGACATTGCTGCTATAAACATTGGGGTACACGTACCCCTTCGGGTCCCTACATTTGTATCTTTGTGGTAAATACCCAGTAGTGCAACTGCTGGATCGAACGGTAGCTCTAATTTCAACTGTTTGAGGAACCTCCATACTGTTTTCCAGAGGGGTTGCACTAGCTTGCATTCCCACCAACAGTGTAGGAGGGTTCCCCTTTCTCCACATCCCCGCCAACATCTGTCGTTCCCTGACTTGTTAATTTCAGCCATTCTGACGGGTGTGAGGTGGTATCTCATGGAGGTTTTGATTTGGATTTCCCTGATGCCGAGCGATGTGGAGCACTTTTTCATGTGCCTGTTGGCCATTTGGATGTCTTCTTTGGAGAAATGTCTGTTCATGTCTTCTGCCCATTTCTTGATTGGATTATTTCTTCTTTGGGTGTTGAGTTTGATCAGTTCTTTATAGATTTTGGATAATAGCCCTTTATCTGATAGGTCAGTTGCAAATATTTTCTCCCATTCTGTCGGTTGTCTTTTGGTTTTGTGGACTGTTTCTTTTGCTGTGCAAAAGCTTTTTATCTTGATGAAATCCCAAGAGTTCATTTTTGCCCTGGCTTCCCGTGCCTTTGGCGATGTTTCTAGGAAGAAGTTGCTGCGGCTAAGGTCGAAAAGGTTGCTACCTGTGTTCTCCTTTTGGATTTTGATGGACTCCTGTCTCACGTTTAGGTCTTTCAACCGTTTGGAGTCTATTTTTGTGTGTGGTGTAAGGAAATGGTCCAGTTTCATTCTTCTGCATGTGGCTGTCCAATTTTCCCAACACCATTTGTTGAAGAGACTGTCTTTTTGCCATTGGACATTCTTTCCTGCTTTGTCAAAGATAAGTTGACCATAGAGTTGAGGGTCCATTTCTGGGCTCTCGATTCTGTTCCATTGATCGATGTGTCTGTTTTTGTGCCAGTACCATACTGTCTTGATGATGACAGGTTTGTCATAGAGCTGAAAGTCCGGAATTGTGAAGCCGCCAGCTTTGCTTTTCTTTTTCATTAGTCCTCTGGCTATTCTGGGTCTCTTCTGGTTCCATACAAATTTGAGGATTATTTCTTCCATTTCTTTGAGAAAAGTGGATGGTATTTTGATGGGGATTGCATTGAATGTGTAGATTGCTCTAGGTAGCATTGACATCTTCAGAATGTTGATTCTCCCAATCCATGAGCACGGAACGTTGTTCCATTTCTTTGTGTCTTCTTCCATTTCTTTCATGAGTATTTTATAGTTTTCTGAGTACAGATCCTTTGCCTCTTTGGTTAGATTTCTTCCTAGGGATCTAATGGTTTTGGGTGCAATTGTAAATGGGATCGACTCCTTGATTTGTCTCTCTTCTGTCTTGTTGTTGGTGTAGAGGAATGCCACCGATTTCTGTGCACTGATTTTGTATCCTGCTACTTTACTGAATTCCTGTATGAGTTCTAGCAGTTTTGGGGTGGAGTCTTTTGGGTTTTCCACATACAGTATCTTATCATCTGCAAAGAGTGAGAGGTTTGACTTCCTCTTTGCCGTTTTGGATGCCTTTGATTTCTTTTTGTTGTCTGATTGCTGTGGCTAGGACTTCTAATACTACGTTGAATAGCACTGGTGAGAGTGGACATCCCTGCCGCGTTCCTGACTTTAGGGGAAAAGCTCTCGGCCTTTCCCCATTGAGAATGATATTCGCTGTCGCTTTTTCATAGATGGCTTTTATGATATTGAGGTATGTACCCTCTATCCCTATACTGTGAAGAGTTTGGATCAAGAAAGGATGTTGTACTTTGTCAAATGCTTTTTCTGCATCTATTGAGAGGATCATATGATTCTTGCTCTTTCTTTTGTTAATGTATTGTATCACGTTGATTGATTTGCGGATGTTGAACCAGCCTTGCAGCCCAGGAATAAATCCCACTTGGTCCTGGTGAATAATCCTTTTAATATACTGTTGGAACCCATTGGCTAGTTTTTTTTTTTTTTGTGAGAATTTTTGCTTCCATGTTCATCAAGGATATTGGTCTGTCATTCTCTTTTTTGATGGGGTCTTTGTCTGGTTTTGGGATCAAGGTAATGCTGGCCCCATAAAATGAGTTTGGAAGTTTCCCTTCCATTTCTATTTTTTGGAACAGTTTCAGGAGAATAGGTATTAATTCTTCTTGAAATGGCTGATAGAATTCCCCTGGGAAGCCATCTGGCCCTGGGCTTTTGTTTCTTGGGAGATTTTTGATGACTGTTTCAATTTCCTTAGTGGTTATAGGTCTGTTCAGGTTTTCTATTTCTTCCTGGTTCAATTTTGGTCGTTGATACATCTCTAGGAATGCACCCATTTCTTCCAGGTTATCTAATTTGCTGGCACAGAGTTGCTCATAATATGTTCTTATCATTGTTTGTATTTCTTTGGTGTTGGTTGTGATCTCTCCTCTTTCCTTCATGATTTTGTTGATTTGGGTCATTTCTCTTTTCTTCTTGATAAGTCTGGCCAGGGGTTTATCAATCTTGTTCATTCTTTCCAAGAACCAGCTCCTAGTTTCGTGGATCTGTTCTACTGTTCTTTTGGTTTCTAGTTCATTGATTTCTGCTCTGATCTTTATGATTTCTCTTCTCCTGCTGGGTTTAGGCTTTATTTGCTGTTCTTTCTCCAGCTCCTTTCGGTGTAGGGTTAGTTTGTGTATTTGAGACCTTTCTTGTTTCTTGAGAAAGGCTTGTATTGCTATATACTTTCCTCTCAGGACTGCCTTTGTTGTATCCCAAAGATTTTGAACCGTTGTGTTTTCATTTTCATTGGTTTCCATGAAATTTTTTAATTCTTCTTTAATTTCCTGGTTGACCCATTCATTCTTTAGTAGGATGCTCTTTAGCCTCCATGTATTTGAGTTCTTTCCGACTTTCCTCTTGTGGTTGAGTTCTAGTTTCAAAGCATTGTGGTCTGAAAATATGCAGGGAATGATCCCAATCTTTTGGTACCGATTGAGACCTGATTTGTGACCTGGGATGTGATCAGTTCTGGAGAATGTTCCATGGGCACTAGAGAAGAATGTGTATTCCTTTGCTTGGGGATGGAATGTTCTGAATATGTCTGTGAAGTCCATTTGGTCCAGTGTGTCATTTAAAGTCTTTATTTCCTTGTTGATCTTTTGCTTAGATGATCTGTCCATTTCACTCAGGGGGGTGTTAAAGTCCCCCACTATTATTGTATTGTTGTCAATGTGTTTCTTTGCTTTTGTTATTAATTGCCTTATATAATTGGCTGCTCCCATGTTCGGGGCATAGATCTTTACAATTGTTAGATCTTCTTGTTGGATAGACCCTTTAAGTAGGATATAGTGTCCTTCCTCATCGCTTATTACAGTCTTTGTTTTAAAATCTAGTTTGTCTGATAGAAGGATTGCCACCCCAGCTTTCTTTTGGTGTCCATTAGCATGGTAAATGGTTTTCCACCCCCTCACTTTTAATGTGGGGGTGTCTTTGGGTCTAAAATGAGTCTCTTGCAGACAGCATATTGATGGGTCTGGTTTTTTTTTTAATTTTTTATTGTTATGTTAATCACCATATATTGCATCATTAGTTTTTGGTGCAGTGTTCCATGATTCATTGTTTGTTCATAACACCCAGTGCTCCATGCAGAACGTGCCCTCCTCAATACCCATCACCAGGCTCACCCCTCCTCCTACCCCCCTCCCCTCTAGAACCCTCAGTTTGTTTCTCAGAGTCCATCATCTCTCATGGTTCGTCTCCCCCTCTGACATACTCCCCTTTTCTTCCTCTCCTGTTATCTTCTTCTTTTCCTTTTTTCTTAAAATATGTTGCGTTATTTCTTTCAGAAGTACAGAACTGTGATTCAACAGTCTGGCACAATTCACAGCACTCACCGTAGCACATACCCTCCCCAATGTCTATCACCCAGCCACCCCACCCCTCCCACCCCCAACCACTCCAGTAACACTCAGTTTCTTTCCCGAGATGAAGAATTCCTCATATCAGTGAGGTCATATGATACATGTCTTTCTCTGATTGACTTATTTCACTCAGCATAACACCCTCCAGTTCCATCCACGTTGTTGCAAATGGCAAGATCTCATTCCTTTTGATGGCTGCATAATATTCCATTGTGTATATACACCACATCTTCTTTATCCATTCATCTGTCGATGGGCATCTTGGCTCTTTCCACCGTTTGGCTATGGTGGACATTGCTGCTATAAACATTGGGGTACACGTACCCCTTCGGGTCCCTACATTTGTATCTTTGTGGTAAATACCCAGTAGTGCAACTGCTGGATCGAACGGTAGCTCTAATTTCAACTGTTTGAGGAACCTCCATACTGTTTTCCAGAGGGGTTGCACTAGCTTGCATTCCCACCAACAGTGTAGGAGGGTTCCCCTTTCTCCACATCCCCGCCAACATCTGTCGTTCCCTGACTTGTTAATTTCAGCCATTCTGACGGGTGTGAGGTGGTATCTCATGGAGGTTTTGATTTGGATTTCCCTGATGCCGAGCGATGTGGAGCACTTTTTCATGTGCCTCTTGGCCATTTGGATGTCTTCTTTGGAGAAATGTCTGTTCATGTCTTCTGCCCATTTCTTGATTGCATTATTTCTTCTTTGGGTGTTGAGTTTGATCAGTTCTTTATAGATTTTGGATACTAGCCCTTTATCTGATAGGTCAGTTGCAAATATTTTCTCCCATTCTGTCGGTTGTCTTTTGGTTTTGTGGACTGTTTCTTTTGCTGTGCAAAAGCTTTTTATCTTGATGAAATCCCAAGAGTTCATTTTTGCCCTGGCTTCCCGTGCCTTTGGCGATGTTTCTAGGAAGAAGTTGCTGCGGCTAAGGTCGAAAAGGTTGCTACCTGTGTTCTCCTTTAGGATTTTGATGGACTCCTGTGTCACGTTTAGGTCTTTCAACCGTTTGGAGTCTATTTTTGTGTGTGGTGTAAGGAAATGGTCCAGTTTCATTCTTCTGCATGTGGCTGTCCAATTTTCCCAACACCATTTGTTGAAGAGACTGTCTTTTTGCCATTGGACATTCTTTCCTGCTTTGTCAAAGATAAGTTGACCATAGAGTTGAGGGTCCATTTCTGGGCTCTCGATTCTGTTCCATTGATCTATGTGTCTGTTTTTGTGCCAGTACCATACTGTCTTGAAGATGACAGCTTTGTCATAGAGCTGGAAGTCGGGAATTGTGATGCCGCCAGCTTTGCTTTTCTTTTTCAGGAGTCCTCTGGCTATTCTGGGTCTCTTCTGGTTCCATACAAATTTGAGGATTATTTCTTCCATTTCTTTGAGAAAAGTGGATGGTATTTTGATGGGGATTGCATTGAATGTGTAGATTACTCTAGGTAGCATTGACATCTTCACAATGTTGATTCTCCCAATCCATGAGCACGGAACGTTGTTCCATTTCTTTGTGTCTTCTTCCATTTCTTTCATGAGTATTTTATAGTTTTCTGAGTACAGATCCTTTGCCTCTTTGGTTAGATTTCTTCCTAGGGATCTAATGGTTTTGGGTGCAATTGTAAATGGGATCGACTCCTTGATTTGTCTCTCTTCTGTCTTGTTGTTGCTGTAGAGGAATGCCACCGATTTCTGTGCACTGATTTTGTATCCTGCTACTTTACTGAATTCCTGTATGAGTTCTAGCAGTTTTGGGGTGGAGTCTTTTGGGTTTTCCACATACAGTATCTTATCATCTGCAAAGAGTGAGAGGTTTGACTTCCTCTTTGCCGTTTTGGATGCCTTTGATTTCTTTTTGTTGTCTGATTGCTGTGGCTAGGACTTCTAATACTACGTTGAATAGCACTGGTGAGAGTGGACATCCCTGCCGCGTTCCTGACTTTATGGGAAAAGCTCTCGGCCTTTCCCCATTGAGAATGATATTCGCTGTCGGTTTTTCATAGATGGCTTTTATGATATTGAGGTATGTACCCTCTATCCCTATACTGTGAAGAGTTTTGATCAAGAAACGATGTTGTACTTTGTCAAATGCTTTTTCTGCATCTATTGAGAGGATCATATGATTCTTGCTCTTTCTTTTGTTAATGTATTGTATCACGTTGATTGATTTGCGGATGTTGAACCAGCCTTGCAGCCCAGGAATAAATCCCACTTGGTCCTGGTGAATAATCCTTTTAATGTACTGTTGGAACCCATTGGCTAGTTTTTTTTGTGTGTGTGTGAGAATTTTTGCTTCCATGTTCATCAAGGATATTGGTCTGTAATTCTCTTTTTTGATGGGGTCTTTGTCTGGTTTTGGGATCAAGGTAATGCTGGCCTCATAAAATGAGTTTGGAAGTTTCCCTTCCATTTCTATTTTTTGGAACAGTTTCAGGAGAATAGGTAGTAATTCTTCTTGAAATGGCTGATAGAATTCCCCTGGGAAGCCATCTGGCCCTGGGCTTTTGTTTCTTGGGAGATTTTTGATGACTGTTTCAATTTCCTTAGTGGTTATAGGTCTGTTCAGGTTTTCTATTTCTTCCTGGTTCAATTTTGGTAGTTGATACATCTCTAGGAATGCACCCATTTCTTCCAGGTTATCTAATTTGCTGGCATAGAGTTGCTCATAATATGTTCTTATCATTGTTTGTATTTCTTTGGTGTTGGTTGTGATCTCTCCTCTTTCCTTCATGATTTTGTTGATTTGGGTCATTTCTCTTTTCTTCTTGATAAGTCTGGCCAGGGGTTTATCAATCTTGTTCATTCTTTCCAAGAACCAGCTCCTAGTTTCGTGGATCTGTTCTACTGTTCTTTTGGTTTCTAGTTCATTGATTTGTGCTCTGATCTTTATCATTTCTCTTCTCCTGCTGGGTTTAGGCTTCATTTGCTGTTCTTTTCCAGCTCCTTTAGGTGTAGGGTTAGTTTGTGTATTTGAGACCTTTCTTGTTTCTTGAGAAAGGCTTGTATTGCTATATACTTTCCTCTCAGGACTGCCTTTGTTGTATCCCAAAGATTTTGAACCGTTGTGTTTTCATTTTCATTGGTTTCCATGAAATTTTTTAATTCTTCTTTAATTTCCTGGTTGACCCATTCATTCTTTAGTAGGATGCTCTTTAGCCTCCATGTATTTGAGTTCTTTCCGACTTTCCTCTTGTGGTTGAGTTCTAGTTTCAAAGCATTGTGGTCTGAAAATATGCAGGGAATGATCCCAATCTTTTGGTACCGATTGAGACCTGATTTGTGACCTGGGATGTGATCAGTTCTGGAGAATGTTCCATGGGCACTAGAGAAGAATGTGTATTCCTTTGCTTGGGGATGGAATGTTCTGAATATGTCTGTGAAGTCCATTTGGTCCAGTGTGTCATTTAAAGTCTTTATTTCCTTGTTGATCTTTTGCTTAGATGATCTGTCCATTTCAGTCAGGGGGGTGTTAAAGTCCCCCACTATTATTGTATTGTTGTCAATGTGTTTCTTTGCTTTTGTTATTAATTGCCTTATATAATTGGCTGCTCCCATGTTCGGGGCATAGATCTTTACAATTGTTAGATCTTCTTGTTGGATAGACCCTTTAAGTAGGATATAGTGTCCTTCCTCATCGCTTATTACAGTCTTTGTTTTAAAATCTAGTTTGTCTGATAGAAGGATTGCCACCCCAGCTTTCTTTTGGTGTCCATTAGCATGGTAAATGGTTTTCCACCCCCTCACTTTCAATCTGGGGGTGTCTTTGGGTCTAAAATGAGTCTCTTGCAGACAGCATATTGATGGGTCTTGTTTTTTAATCCAATCTGATAGCCTGTGTCTTTTGATTGGGGCATTTACGCCATTTGCATTCAGGGTAACTATTGAAAAGTATGAATTTAGTGCCATTGTATTACCTGTAAGGTGACTGTTAACTCTCTCTTGTCTGTGTTCGTTTCTGCTCTTTGCTGCTTTTAGGTTCTCTCTTTGCTTAGAGGACCCCTCTCAATATTTCTTGGAGGGGTGGTTTTGTGTTTGCAAATTCCTTTAGTTTTTGTTTGTTCTGGAAGCTTTTTATCTCTCCTTCTATTTTCAATGATAGCCTAGCTGGATATAGTATTCTTGGCTGCATATTTTTCTCGTTTAGTGCTCTGAAGATATCTTGCCAGTCCTTTCTGGCCTGCCAGGTCTCTGTGGATAGGTCTGTTGCCAATCTAATGTTTCTACCATTGTAGGTTACATATCTCTTCTCCGGAGCTGCTTTCAGGATTTTCTCTTTGTCTCTGAGACTCGTAAGTTTTACTATTAGATGTCGGGTGTTGACCTATTATTATTGATTTTGAGAGGGGTTCTCTGTGCCTCCTGGATTTTAATGCCTGTTTCCTTCCTCACATTAGGGAAGTTCTCTGTTATAATTTGCTCCAATATACCTTCTGCCCCTCTCTCTCTCTCTTCTTCTTCTGGGATCCCAATTATTCTAATGTTGTTTCGTCTTATCGTATCACTTATCTCTCGAATTCTGCCCTCGTGATCCTGTAGTTGTTTCTCTCTCTTTTTCTCAGCCTCTTTATTTTCCATCATTTGGTCTTCTATATCGCTGATTCTCTCTTCTGCCTCATTTATCCTAGCATTTAGTGCCCCCATTTTTGATTGCACCTCATCAATAGCCTTTTTGATTTCGATTTGGTTAGATTTTAGTTCTTTTATTTCTCCAGAAAGGGTTTCTCTAATAACTTCCACGCTTTTTTCAAGCCCAGCTAGTATCTTTAAAGTCATGATTCTGAACTCTAGGTCCGACATCGTACTAATGTCCGTATTGAGTAGGTCCCTGGCTGACGGTACTACCTCTTGTTCTTTTTGCTGAGGTGATTTCTTTCGTCTTGTCATTTTGTCCAGAGGAGAATAGATGAATGAGAGAACAAAATCCTAACAGGTTTACAACGTCCCCAGCAAATATACTGTATACAAATCAGAAAAGACCTGAAACCAGGGGAAAAGAAAGGGAAAGAAAGAAAAACGAAAGAGAAAAAGAAAAAAAAGGATAAAAACAAAAACAAAACAATACAAAAAAGGCAGAATATGATCAAATATGATCAGGCTAGTGCATAGATCAGTGCCGCACACTAGATTTTGGGCGTATTTTGGTCTGTTAGAAAAAGGTGCCTCCTAAAATTTTAAAGGAAGAAAGACATATATGTACAAAATAATGGTTGATACAATGAAGGGATGGAAGATGACTGTAAAGATGAAAATTATAAAAGATTTTATAAAAGGACTTGGTAAGATAAGTTGTTTGAAAAAAGAAAGAAGATTTAAGAAAAAAAAAAGGAAAAAGGGAGAGAATGTGATCAGGCAGGAGACTAGAACAAAGCCATACACTAGTGATTTAGGGTATATTTTGATCTGTTAGAAGAAACTGTACCTCAAAATTTTAAAGAGAGAACAACTTATATATATATATATATGCCAAAAATAAGGGTAACTACTATGAAGGGATAAAATATGACTCTAAAAATGAAAAATAAAAAATGTTTGTTTTTTTTTTTAAAAAAGGGATTTATAAGATGTTGGTTGAAAAAGGGAAAAAGAAAAAAAAACAGTCAACAAAAATTAACTTTGATGAAATAATGAATCATGGTTAAAAAAAAAAAAAAAGCCATGAATCTATGTGCAGTGTTCCCCTAGCGCTGGAGTTCTCCTATTCTCCTTGATCGATCAACTTGGTCTTGCCTTGCTGGCTGTTTGTGCTGATCTTCTGGGGGAGGGGCCTGTTGCTGTGGTTTCCAAATGTCTTTGCCGGAGGCGGAATTGCCCCGCCCTTGTCAGTCCGGGCTAAGGAAGCTGCTCCGCTTTGCTCTCAGGAGCTTTTGTTCCCTGCAAGCTCTCGGTACAGCCTTGGAGGACCAGGGCAGAAATGGTGGCCTCCCAATCTCCCCTCGGAGGAGCTGAGAACCTGGGGCCCCGCTCCTCAGTGTGCCCCCAGAGAAAAGCAGTCACTTCCGTGTCCCCGGTCTCCGGCCGCACTCCGTGCTCACCCGGCCTGTGACCGAGCGTTGCTATCTATGGCACCCGACCCCGCACGGAGTCTCCAAACCCAGCAGATCCCTGCAGTGCGCTCCCGCACCGCTCCTCCCCGGGAAGGAAGGGGAGTCTCCCCGGATCTGCTGCTTGTTGGGTCCCTGCTGGGGGAGCCGTGCTCCGACTGGGCCGCAGATCACAGTTTATGGCAACCCCGAGCTGAGAGCCCACGACTCTGCTCCGTCTCTGCAGCCAGCTTCCCCGCGAGCATGCAAGTCTTACTGCTCGCTTAGCAAGGAAAGAAACAGTAGTGTAGGGGAACCGTGTGTACATAGCCTCACTGTTGCGAGGAGTGGGAACACTTGTTGTGCCTGTGCGTAAGAGCCTGACTGACAATTCCCTTAAGTTACTGGGCGAGAGAAACGGATTCATGCAGCTGCACCTCTCCCACCAGCTCTCAGTATCAGAATGGTAGCACTCCTCCGGCCTGTGTGCCTGCAGGCCTAAGTTTCAGGCCCCTCCCTGGAATACACTACACTGGAGAAACCGCGCTTTAGCTCCCGCCAGTCCCTAGCGGAGAGGAAGCTGTATGGTGTGCGCTGTGCTTGAGAACCCGGCGAACGTCTTCCCTACGTAAAACCGGGGGAAAGAAATGCCGTTGCCGGAGACGCCTCTCGGCTCACCTCTTTTCCTGGAGCTAGTACCTTTACCCCGGTGCGCGTGCAGGCCCAAAGCCAAAAACCTCACTCGAGGGAACCGCACTGTAGAGAATCCGGGCTTCGGCCAGACTAGGCCTTCCTGAGGGTGGAAGACTTTTGCTATGAGCATGCGTGCGAGCACTGCCAGCGAGTCCAAAACCATTTTCTGAGGGAGACTGAGGCCGCGGCAGAAGGGAGAACAAAACTCCCCACTTGTTTCCTGAAGGCAGCCCAGCAGCCGCCCCCTTGGACATGCAAGTCTCACTGCTCACGTACCAAAGCAAAGAAACAGTACTGTAGGGGAACCTTGTTGTAGGTAGACTCCCTGTTGCGCGAGTGGGAACACTTGGAGTGCCTGTGCGTAAGAGCCTGGCCGAATAGTCCCTTAAGTTCCTGGGCGAGAGAAACGGATTCGTGCAGCCGCAACTCTCCCACCAGCTCTCAGTATCAGAATGGTAGCACTCCTCCGCCCTGTGTGCGTGCAGGCCTAAGAGGCAGGCCCCTCCTTGGAAGGCACAGCACTGTGGAGAACCCGCGTTAGTTCCCGCCAGTCCCTAGCGGAGAGGACGCTGTATGGTGTGCGCTGTGCTTCAGAGCCCGGCGAACGGCTTCCCTATGTAAAAGCGAGGGAAAGAAAGGCCTGTGCCGGAGACACCTCTCGGCTGAGCTCTTGTTCCTGGGGCTAGTATCGTGCTCCGTTGTGCGAGCAGACCAAAAGCCAACCACCTAAATCCAGGGAACTGCACTGTGTTGAATCCAGGCTTCGGGCAGACTAGGCCTTCCTGAGGGTGGAAACCTTTTGCAGTGTGAATGCGGGCGAGCACTGCCAGCGAGTCCAAAACCATTTTGCGAAGGAGACTGAGGCCGCGGCAGAAGTGAGAACTCAACTCCCCACTTGTTTCCTGAAGCCAGCCAGGCGGCCGCCCCCTTGAGCATGCATGTCTCACTGCTTGTGGACCAACGCAAAGAAACAGTAGGGTAGGTGACCGTGTTGTACAGAGCCTCACTGTTCCGGAGAGGGGAAACACTTGGAGTGTGTGTGCATGAGACCCTGGGAGACGAGTCCCATACGTTACTGGGCGAGAGAAACGAACTCGTGCAGCCGCACCTCTCCCACCAGCTCTCAGTGGCAGAATGCAAGCACTCCTCAGGCATGTGTGCGAGCAGGCCTAAGTAGCAGGCCCCTCCCTGGAAGGCACAACACTGTGGTGAAAGCGCACGGTAGCTCCCGCCAGGCACCGGCGGGGAGGACGCTGTATGGTGTGCGCTGTGCCTGAGAGCCCGGCGAGCATCTTCCCTATGTAAAACCGGGGGAAAGAAAGGCCAGTGCCGGAGAGGCCTCTCGGCTGAGCTCTTTTCCTGGAGCTAGTACCTTTATCCCGGTGGGCGTGCAGGCCAAAAGCCAAAAACCTCACTCGAGGAAACCGCATTGTAGAGAATCCGGGCTTCGGCCAGACTAGGCCTTCCTCTGGTTGGAAGCCTTTTGCTGTGTGCATGCTTATGAGCTCCGCCCCGGAGTCCAAAACCATTTTCGGAGGGAGACTGAGGCCGCGGCAGAAGGGAGAACACAACTCCCCACTTGTTTCCTGAAGCCAGCCCAGCGGCCGCCCGCTTGGGCATGCAAGTCTCACTGCTCGCGTACCAAGGAAAGAAACAGTAGTGTAGGGGAACCGTGTGTACATAGCCTCACTGTTGCGGGGAGTGGGAACACTTGGAGTGCCTGTGCGTAAGAGCCTGACTGACAATTCCCTTAAGTTACTGTGCAAGGGAAATGGATTCGTGCAGCCGCCCCTCTCCCACCAGCTCTCAGTAGCAGAATGGTAGCACTCCTCCGGCATGTGTGCCTGCAGGCCTAAGTTGCAGGCCCCTCTCTGGAATGCACTACACTGGAGAAACCGCGCTATAGCTCCCGCAAGTCCGTAGCGGAGAGGAAGCTGTATGGTGTGCGCTGTGCTTGAGAGCCCGGCGAACGTCTTCCCTACGTAAAACCGGGAGAAAGAAAGGCCGTTGGCGGAGAAGTCTCTCGGCTAAGCTCTTGTTCCTGGAGCTAGTACCTTTACCCCGGTGTGCGTGCAGGCCAAAACCCAAAAACCTCACTGGAGGGAACCGCACTGTAGAGAATCCGGGCTTCGGGCAGACTAGGCCTTCCTGAGGGTGGAAGCCTTCTGCTGTGTGCATGCGTATGAGCTCCACCAGGGAATCTAAAACCATTTTCTGAGGGAGACTGAGGCCGCAGAAGAAGGGAGAACAAAACACCCCACTTGTTTCCTGCTACTGGCCCTGCGTCTAACCCCTTGTGCATGCATGTCTCACTGCTCCCAAACCAACGTAAGAAATGCAGGGTAGGGGACCGTGTTGTAGAGAGTCTCACTGTTACGGAAGGTGGAAACACTGGGAGTGTGTGTACGTGAGAGCCTGGGAGACGAGTCCCCTAAGTTACTGGGCGAGAGAAAAGGATTAGTTGCAGCGGCACCTCTCCAACCAGCTCTCAGTGGCAGAATGCTAGCACTCCTCAGGCATGTGTTCGTGCAGGACTAAGTATCAGGCCCCTCCCTGGAAGGCACATAACTGTGGTGTAATCGCGCTTCAGCTCCGGCCGGTCCCCGGCGGGGAGGACGCTGTAAGGTTTCCTCTGTACTTGAGAGCCCGGCGAACGGCATCCCTATGTAAAACCGAGGGAAAGAAAGGCCGGTGCCTGAGACGCCTCTCGGCTCAGCTCTTGTTCCTGGGGCTAGTACCGTTGCCCCGGTGTGCTTGAAGGACAAAAGCCAACCACCTAACTCGAGGGAATCACACTATAGAGAATCCGGGCTTCGGCTGGACAAGGCCTTCCTGAGGGTGGAAAGCTTCTGCTGAGAGCATGCATGCGAGCACTGCCAGCGAGTCCAAAACCATTTTCCCAGGGAGACTGAGGCCGCGGCAGAAGGGAGAACACAACTGCCCATTTGTTTCCTGAAGCCAGCCCAGCAGCCGACCCCTAGGGCATGCAAGTCTCACGCTCGCTTACCAACGCAATGAAACCGTACTGTAGGGGAACCGTGTATACAGAGCCTCACTGTTGCGCGCAGTGGGAACTCTTGGAGTGCCTGTACGTAAGAGCCTGGCTGAAGAGTCCCTTCAGTTCCTGGGCGAGAGAAACGGATTCGTGCAGCCGCACCTCTCCCACCAGCTCTCAGTATCAGAATGGTAGCACTCCTCCGGCCTGTGTGCGTGCAGGCCTAAGTTGCAGGCCCCTCCCTGGAAGGCAGTACACTGTGGAGAAACCGCGCTTTAGCTGCCGCCGTTCCCTAGCGGAGAGGAAGCTGTAGGGTGTGCGATGTGCCTAGAGCCCGGCGAACGTCTTCCCTACGTAAAACCGGGGGAAACAAAGGCCGGTGCCGGAGACGCGTCTCGGCTCAGCTCTTGTTCATGGAGCTAGTATCTTTACCCCGGTGTGCGTGCAGGCCGAAAGCCAAAAACCTCACACGAGGGAAACGCACTGTAGAGAATCGGGCTTCGGCCAGACTAGGCCTTCCTGAGGGTGGAAGCCTTCTGCTGTGTGCATGCGTATGAGCTCGGCCACGGAGTACAAAACCATTTTCTGAGGGAGACTGAGGCCGCAGTAGAAGGGAGAACAAAGCTCCCCACTTGTTTCCTGCTACTGGCCCTGCGTCCAACCCCTTGTGCATGCATGTCTCACTGCTCCCATACCAACGTAAGAAAAGTAGGGTAGGGGACCGTGTTGTAGAGAGTCTCACTGTTACGGAGGGTGGAAACACTGGGAGTGTGTGTACGTGAGAGCCTGGGAGACGAGTCCCCTAAGTTACTGAGCGAGAGAAAAGGATTAGTTGCAGCAGCACCTCTCCCACCAGCTCTCAGTGGCAGAGCGCTAGCACTCCTCAGGCATGTGTGCGTGCAGGCCTAAGTATCAGGCCCCTCCCTGGAAGGCACAAAACTGCGGTGAAAGCGCGCTTCAGCTCCGGCCTGTCCCCGGCGTGGAGGACGCTGTAAGGTTTCCTCTGTACTTGAGAGCCCGGCGAACGGCTTCCCTAGGTAAAACCGAGAGGGAAAGAAAGGCCGGTGCCTGAGACGCCTCTCGGCTCAGCTCTTGTTCCTGGGGCTAGTACCGTTGCCCCGGTGTGCTTGAAGGACAAAAGCCAACCACCTAACTCGAGGGAATCACACTATAGAGAATCCGGGCTTCGGCTGGACTAGGCCTTCCTGAGGGTGGAAAGCTTCTGCTGAGAGCATGCATGCGAGCACTGCCAGCGAGTCCAAAACCATTTTCCCAGGGAGACTGAGGCCGCGGCAGAAGGGAGAACACAACTGCCCATTTGTTTCCTGAAGCCAGCCCAGCAGCCGACCCCTAGGGCATGCAAGTCTCACGCTCGCTTACCAACGCAATGAAACCGTACTGTAGGGGAACCGTGTATACAGAGCCTCACTGTTGCGCGCAGTGGGAACTCTTGGAGTGCCTGTACGTAAGAGCCTGGCTGAAGAGTCCCTTCAGTTCCTGGGCGAGAGAAACGGATTCGTGCAGCCGCACCTCTCCCACCAGCTCTCAGTATCAGAATGGTAGCACTCCTCCGGCCTGTGTGCGTGCAGGCCTAAGTTGCAGGCCCCTCCCTGGAAGGTAGTACACTGTGGAGAAACCGCGCTTTAGCTGCCGCCGTTCCCTAGCGGAGAGGAAGCTGTAGGGTGTGCGATGTGCCTAGAGCCCGGCGAACGTCTTCCCTAGGTAAAACCGGGGGAAACAAGGGCCGGTGCCGGAGACGCGTCTCGGCTCAGCTCTTGTTCATGGAGCTAGTATCTTTACCCCGGTGTGCGTGCAGGCCGAAAGCCAAAAATCTCACACGAGGGAACCGCACTGTAGAGAATCCAGGCTTCGGCCAGACTAGGCCTTCCTGAGGGTGGAAGCCTTCTGCTGTGTGCATGCGTATGAGCTCCGCCACGGAGTACAAAACCATTTTCTGAGGGAGACTGAGGCCGCGGCAGAAGTGAGAACAAAGCTCCCCACTTGTTTCCTGCTACTGGCCCTGCGTCCAACCCCTTGTGCATGCATGTCTCACTGCTCCCATACCAACGTAAGAAAAGTAGGGTAGGGGACCGTGTTGTAGAGAGTCTCACTGTTACGGAGGGTGGAAACACTGGGAGTGTGTGTACGTGAGAGCCTGGGAGACGAGTCCCCTAAGTTACTGGGGGAGAGAAAAGGATTAGTTGCAGCGGCACCTCTCCAAACAGCTCTCAGTATTAGAATGATAGCATTCCTCCGGCATGTGTGCGAGCAGGCCTAAGAGGCAGGCCCCTCCTTGGAAGGCACAGCACTGTGGAGAACCCGCGTTAGCTCCCGCCGATCCCTAGCGGAGAGGACGCTGTATGGTGTGCGCTGTGCTTCAGAGCCCGGCGAACGGCTTCCCTATGTAAAAGCGAGGGAAAGAAAGGCCTGTGCCGGAGACACCTCTCGGCTGAGCTCTTGTTCCTGGGCTACTATCGTGCTCCATTGTGCGAGCAGACCAAAAGCCAACCACCTAAATCCAGGGAACTGCACTGTGTGGAATCCAGGCTTCGGCCAGACTAGGCCTTCCTGAGGGTGGAAACCTCTTGCAGTGTGAATGCGGGCGAGCACTGCCAGCGAGTCCAAAACCATTTTGTGAGGAAGACTGAGGCCTCGGCAGAAGTGAGAACTCAACTCCCCACTTTTTTCCTGAAGCCAGCCAGACGGCCGCCCCCTTGAGCATGCATGTCTCACTGCTTGCCGACCAAGGCAAAGAGACAGTGGGGTAGGGGACCGTGTTGTAGAGAGCCTGACTGTTAGGGAGGGTGGAAACACTTGGAGTGTGTGTACGTGAGAGCCTAGGAGACGAGTCCCCTAAGTTACTGGGCGAGAGAAAAGGATTAGTTGCAGCGGCACCTCTCCCACCAGCTCTCAGTATCAGAATGGTAGCACTCCTCCGGCATGTGTGTGTGCAGACCTAAGTGGCAGGCCCCTCCTTGGAAGGCACAACACTGTGGAGAAACCGCGCTTTAGCTCCTGCCGGTCCCTAGCGGAGAGGACGCTATATGGTGTGCGCTGTGCTTGAGAGCCCGGCGATCGGCTTCCCTATGTATAAGCGAGGGAAAGAAAGGCCGGTGCCCGAGACGCCTCTCGGCTCAGCTCTTGTTCCTGGAGCTAGTACCGTTACCCTGGTGTGCTTGCAGGCCGAGGGCCAACCTCCCAATTCGAGGGAACCACACTGTAGAAATTCCTTACTTCGGCCAGACTAGGCCTTCCTGAGGGAGGTAACCCTTTGCAGTGTGAATGCGGGCGAGCACTGCCAGCGAGTCCAAAACCGTTTTACGAGGGAGACTGAGGCCGCGACCGAAGTGAGAACTCAACTCCCCATTTGTTTCCTGAAGCCAGCCCGGCAGCCGCCCCCTTGAGCATGCAAGTCTCACTGTTCGCGTCCCAACGCAAGGAAACAGTAGGCTGGGGGACCGTGTTGTAGAGAGCCTCACTGTTCCGGAGAGTGGAAACACTTCGAGTGCGTGTGCGTGAGAGCCTGGGAGACGAGTGTCCTACGTTACTGGGCGAGAGAAACGAACTCGTGCAGCCGCACCTCTCCCACCAGCTCTCAGTGGCAGAATGCTAGCACTCCTCAGGCATGCGTTCGTGCAGGCCTAAGTATCAGGGCCCTCCCTGGAAGGCACAAAACTGTGGTGAAAGCGCGCTTCAGCTCCGGCCGGTCCCCGGCGGGGAGGACGCGGTAAGGTTTCCTCTGTACTTGAGAGCCCGGCGAACGGCATCCCTATGTAAAACCGAGGGAAAGAAAGGCCGGTGCCTGAGACGCCTCTCGGCTCAGCTCTTGTTCCTGGGGCTAGTACCGTTGCCCCGGTGTGCTTGAAGGACAAAAGCCAACCACCTAACTCGAGGGAATCACACTATAGAGAATCCGGGCTTCGGCTGGACTAGGCCTTCCTGAGGGTGGAAAGCTTCTGCTGAGAGCATGCATGCGAGCACTGCCAGCGAGTCCAAAACCATTTTCCCAGGGAGACTGAGGCCGCGGCAGAAGGGAGAACACAACTGCCCATTTGTTTCCTGAAGCCAGCCCAGCAGCCGACCCCTAGGGCATGCAAGTCTCACGCTCGCTTACCAACGCAATGAAACCGTACTGTAGGGGAACCGTGTATACAGAGCCTCACTGTTGCGCGCAGTGGGAACTCTTGGAGTGCCTGTACGTAAGAGCCTGGCTGAAGAGTCCCTTCAGTTCCTGGGCGAGAGAAACGGATTCGTGCAGCCGCACCTCTCCCACCAGCTCTCAGTATCAGAATGGTAGCACTCCTCCGGCCTGTGTGCGTGCAGGCCTAAGTTGCAGGCCCCTCCCTGGAAGGCAGTACACTGTGGAGAAACCGCGCTTTAGCTGCCGCCGTTCCCTAGCGGAGAGGAAGCTGTGGGGTATGCGATGTGCCTAGAGCCCGGCGAACGTCTTCCCTACGTAAAACCGGGGGAAACAAAGGCCGGTGCCGGAGACGCGTCTCGGCTCAGCTCTTGTTCCTGGAACTAGCACCTTTACCACGGTGTGCGTGCAGTCCAAAAGCCAAAAACCTCATTGGAGGGAAGCGCACTGTAGAGAAACCGGGCTTCGGGCAGAGTAGGCCTTCCTGAGGGTGGCAGCCTTTTGCTGTGATTATACCTGCTTGCACTGCCAGCGCGTCCAAAACCATTTTCTGAGGGAGACTGAGGCCACGGCAGAAGGGAGAACACAACTCCCCACTTCTTTCCTGAAGGCGGTCCTGCGACCGTCCCCTTGAGCATGCATGTCTTTTTTTTTAATTTTTTATTGTTATGTTAATCACCATATATTACATCATTAGTTTTTGGTGCAGTGTTCCATGATTCATTGTTTGTTCATAACACCCAGTGCTCCATGCAGAACGTGCCCTCCTCAATACCCATCACCAGGCTCACCCCTCCTCCTACCCCCCTCCCCTCTAGAACCCTCAGTTTGTTTCTCAGAGTCCATCATCTCTCATGGTTCGTCTCCCCCTCTGACATACTCCCCTTTTCTTCCTCTCCTGTTATCTTCTTCTTTTTCTTTTTTCTTAAAATATGTTGCGTTATTTGTTTAGGAAGTACAGAACTGTGATTCAACAGTCTGGCACAATTCACAGCGCTCACCGTAGCACATACCCTCCCCAATGTCTATCACCCAGCCACCCCATCCCTCCCACCCCCAACCACTCCAGTAACACTCAGTTTCTTTCCCGAGATGAAGAATTCCTCATATCAGTGAGGTCATATGATACATGTCTTTCTCTGATTGACTTATTTCACTCAGCATAACACCCTCCAGTTCCATCCACGTCGTTGCAAATGGCAAGATCTCATTCCTTTTGATGGCTGCATAATATTCCATTGTGTATATACACCACATCTTCTTTATCCATTCATCTGTCGATGGGCATCTTGGCTCTTTCCACCGTTTGGCTATGGTGGACATTGCTGCTATAAACATTGGGGTACACGTACCCCTTCGGGTCCCTACATTTGTATCTTTGTGGTAAATACCCAGTAGTGCAACTGCTGGATCGAACGGTAGCTCTAATTTCAACTGTTTGAGGAACCTCCATACTGTTTTCCAGAGGGGTTGCACTAGCTTGCATTCCCACCAACAGTGTAGGAGGGTTCCCCTTTCTCCACATCCCCGCCAACATCTGTCGTTCCCTGACTTGTTAATTTCAGCCATTCTGACGGGTGTGAGGTGGTATCTCATGGAGGTTTTGATTTGGATTTCCCTGATGCCGAGCGATGTGGAGCACTTTTTCATGTGCCTGTTGGCCATTTGGATGTCTTCTTTGGAGAAATGTCTGTTCATGTCTTCTGCCCATTTCTTGATTGGATTATTTCTTCTTTGGGTGTTGAGTTTGATCAGTTCTTTATAGATTTTGGATACTAGCCCTTTATCTGATAGGTCAGTTGCAAATATTTTCTCCCATTCTGTCGGTTGTCTTTTGGTTTTGTGGACTGTTTCTTTTGCTGTGCAAAAGCTTTTTATCTTGATGAAATCCCAAGAGTTCATTTTTGCCCTGGCTTCCCGTGCCTTTGGCGATGTTTCTAGGAAGAAGTTGCTGTGGCTAAGGTCGAAAAGATTGCTACCTGTGTTCTCCTTTAGGATTTTGATGGACTCCTGTGTCACGTTTAGGTCTTTCAACCGTTTGGAGTCTATTTTTGTGTGTGGTGTAAGGAAATGGTCCAGTTTCATTCTTCTGCATGTGGCTGTCCAATTTTCCCAACACCATTTGTTGAAGAGACTGTCTTTTTGCCATTGGACATTCTTTCCTGCTTTGTCAAAGATAAGTTGACCATAGAGTTGAGGGTCCATTTCTGGGCTCTCGATTCTGTTCCATTGATCTATGTGTCTGTTTTTGTGCCAGTACCATACTGTCTTGATGATGACAGCTTTGTCATAGAGCTGGAAGTCCGGAATTGTGATGCCGCCAGCTTTGCTTTTCTTTTTCAGGAGTCCTCTGGCTATTCTGGGTCTCTTCTGGTTCCATACAAATTTGAGGATTATTTCTTCCATTTCTTTGAGAAAAGTGGATGGTATTTTGATGGGGATTGCATTGAATGTGTAGATTACTCTAGGTAGCATTGACATCTTCACAATGTTGATTCTCCCAATCCATGAGCACGGAACGTTGTTCCATTTCTTTGTGTCTTCTTCCATTTCTTTCATGAGTATTTTATAGTTTTCTGAGTACAGCTCCTTTGCCTCTTTGGTTAGATTTCTTCCTAGGGATCTAATGGTTTTGGGTGCAATTGTAAATGGGATCGACTCCTTGATTTGTCTCTCTTCTGTCTTGTTGTTGGTGTAGAGGAATGCCACCGATTTCTGTGCACTGATTTTGTATCCTGCTACTTTACTGAATTCCTGTATGAGTTCTAGCAGTTTTGGGGTGGAGTCTTTTGGGTTTTCCACATACAGTATCTTATCATCTGCAAAGAGTGAGAGGTTTGACTTCCTCTTTGCCGTTTTGGATGCCTTTGATTTCTTTTTGTTGTCTGATTGCTGTGGCTAGGACTTCTAATACTACGTTGAATAGCACTGGTGAGAGTGGATATCCCTGCCGCGTTCCTGACTTTATGGGAAAAGCTCTCGGCCTTTCCCCATTGAGAATGATATTCGCTGTCGGTTTTTCATAGATGGCTTTTATGATATTGAGGTATGTACCCTCTATCCCTATACTGTGAAGAGTTTTGATCAAGAAACGATGTTGTACTTTGTCAAATGCTTTTTCTGCATCTATTGAGAGGATCATATGATTCTTGCTCTTTCTTTTGTTAATGTATTGTATCACGTTGATTGATTTGCGGATGTTGAACCAGCCTTGCAGCCCAGGAATAAATCCCACTTGGTCCTGGTGAATAATCCTTTTAATGTACTGTTGGAACCCATTGGCTAGTTTTTTTTGTGTGTGTGTGAGAATTTTTGCTTCCATGTTCATCAAGGATATTGGTCTGTAATTCTCTTTTTTGATGGGGTCTTTGTCTGGTTTTGGGATCAAGGTAATGCTGGCCTCATAAAATGAGTTTGGAAGTTTCCCTTCCATTTCTATTTTTTGGAACAGTTTCAGGAGAATAGGTAGTAATTCTTCTTGAAATGGCTGATAGAATTCCCCTGGGAAGCCATCTGGCCCTGGGCTTTTGTTTCTTGGGAGATTTTTGATGACTGTTTCAATTTCCTTAGTGGTTATAGGTCTGTTCAGGTTTTCTATTTCTTCCTGGTTCAATTTTGGTAGTTGATACATCTCTAGGAATGCACCCATTTCTTCCAGGTTATCTAATTTGCTGGCATAGAGTTGCTCATAATATGTTCTTATCATTGTTTGTATTTCTTTGGTGTTGGTTGTGATCTCTCCTCTTTCCTTCATGATTTTGTTGATTTGGGTCATTTCTCTTTTCTTCTTGATAAGTCTGGCCAGGGGTTTATCAATCTTGTTCATTCTTTCCAAGAACCAGCTCCTAGTTTCGTGGATCTGTTCTACTGTTCTTTTGGTTTCTAGTTCATTGATTTCTGCTCTGATCTTTATCATTTCTCTTCTCCTGCTGGGTTTAGGCTTTATTTGCTGTTCTTTCTCCAGCTCCTTTAGGTGTAGGGTTAGGTTGTGTATTTGAGACCTTTCTTGTTTCTTGAGAAAGGCTTGTATTGCTATATACTTTCCTCTCAGGACTGCCTTTGTTGTATCCCAAAGATTTTGAACCGTTGTGTTTTCATTTTCATTGGTTTCCATGAAATTTTTTAATTCTTCTTTAATTTCCTGGTTGACCCATTCATTCTTTAGTAGGATGCTCTTTAGCCTCCATGTATTTGAGTTCTTTCCGACTTTCCTCTTGTGGTTGAGTTCTAGTTTCAAAGCATTGTGGTCTGAAAATATGCAGGGAATGATCCCAATCTTTTGGTACCGATTGAGACCTGATTTGTGACCTGGGATGTGATCAGTTCTGGAGAATGTTCCATGGGCACTAGAGAAGAATGTGTATTCCTTTGCTTGGGGATGGAATGTTCTGAATATGTCTGTGAAGTCCATTTGGTCCAGTGTGTCATTTAAAGTCTTTATTTCCTTGTTGATCTTTTGCTTAGATGATCTGTCCATTTCAGTCAGGGGGGTGTTAAAGTCCCCCACTATTATTGTATTGTTGTCAATGTGTTTCTTTGCTTTTGTTATTAATTGCCTTATATAATTGGCTGCTCCCATGTTCGGGGCATAGATCTTTACAATTGTTAGATCTTCTTGTTGGATAGACCCTTTAAGTAGGATATAGTGTCCTTCGTCATCTCTTATTACAGTCTTTGTTTTAAAATCTAGTTTGTCTGATAGAAGGATTGCCACCCCAGCTTTCTTTTGGTGTCCATTAGCATGGTAAATGGTTTTCCACCCCCTCACTTTTAATGTGGGGGTGTCTTTGGCTCTAAAATGAGTCTCTTGCAGACAGCATATTGATGGGTCTGGTTTTTTTTTTTAATTTTTTATTGTTATGTTAATCACCATATATTGCATCATTAGTTTTTGGTGCAGTGTTCCATGATTCATTGTTTGTTCATAACACCCAGTGCTCCATGCAGAACGTGCCCTCCTCAATACCCATCACCAGGCTCACCCCTCCTCCTACCCCCCTCCCCTCTAGAACCCTCAGTTTGTTTCTCAGAGTCCATCATCTCTCATGGTTCGTCTCCCCCTCTGACATACTCCCCTTTTCTTCCTCTCCTGTTATCTTCTTCTTTTCCTTTTTTCTTAAAATATGTTGCGTTATTTCTTTCAGAAGTACAGAACTGTGATTCAACAGTCTGGCACAATTCACAGCACTCACCGTAGCACATACCCTCCCCAATGTCTATCACCCAGCCACCCCATCCCTCCCACCCCCAACCACTCCAGTAACACTCAGTTTCTTTCCCGAGATGAAGAATTCCTCATATCAGTGAGGTCATATGATACATGTCTTTCTCTGATTGACTTATTTCACTCAGCATAACACCCTCCAGTTCCATCCACGTCGTTGCAAATGGCAAGATCTCATTCCTTTTGATGGCTGCATAATATTCCATTGTGTATATACACCACATCTTCTTTATCCATTCATCTGTCGATGGGCATCTTGGCTCTTTCCACCGTTTGGCTATGGTGGACATTGCTGCTATAAACATTGGGGTACACGTACCCCTTCGGGTCCCTACATTTGTATCTTTGTGGTAAATACCCAGTAGTGCAATTGCTGGATCGAACGGTAGCTCTAATTTCAACTGTTTGAGGAACCTCCATATTGTTTTCCAGAGGGGTTGCACTAGCTTGCATTCCCACCAACAGTGTAGGAGGGTTCCCCTTTCTCCACATCCCCGCCAACATCTGTCGTTCCCTGACTTGTTAATTTCAGCCATTCTGACGGGTGTGAGGTGGTATCTCATGGAGGTTTTGATTTGGATTTCCCTGATGCCGAGCGATGTGGAGCACTTTTTCATGTGCCTGTTGGCCATTTGGATGTCTTCTTTGGAGAAATGTCTGTTCATGTCTTCTGCCCATTTCTTGATTGGATTATTTCTTCTTTGGGTGTTGAGTTTGATCAGTTCCTTATAGATTTTGGATACTAGCCCTTTATCTGATAGGTCAGTTGCAAATATTTTCTCCCATTCTGTCGGTTGTCTTTTGGTTTTGTGGACTGTTTCTTTTGCTGTGCAAAAGCTTTTTATCTTGATGAAATCCCAAGAGTTCATTTTTGCCCTGGCTTCCCGTGCCTTTGGCGATGTTTCTAGGAAGAAGTTGCTGCGGCTAAGGTCGAAAAGGTTGCTACCTGTGTTCTCCTTTAGGATTTTGATGGACTCCTGTGTCACGTTTAGGTCTTTCAACCGTTTGGAGTCTATTTTTGTGTGTGGTGTAAGGAAATGGTCCAGTTTCATTCTTCTGCATGTGGCTGTCCAATTTTCCCAACACCATTTGTTGAAGAGACTGTCTTTTTGCCATTGGACATTCTTTCCTGCTTTGTCAAAGATAAGTTGACCATAGAGTTGAGGGTCCATTTCTGGGCTCTCGATTCTGTTCCATTGATCGATGTGTCTGTTTTTGTGCCAGTACCATACTGTCTTGATGATGACAGCTTTGTCATAGAGCTGGAAGTCCGGAATTGTGATGCCGCCAGCTTTGCTTTTCTTTTTCAGGAGTCCTCTGGCTATTCTGGGTCTCTTCTGGTTCCATACAAATTTGAGGATTATTTCTTCCATTTCTTTGAGAAAAGTGGATGGTATTTTGATGGGGATTGCATTGAATGTGTAGATTACTCTAGGTAGCATTGACATCTTCACAATGTTGATTCTCCCAATCCATGAGCACGGAACGTTGTTCCATTTCTTTGTGTCTTCTTCCATTTCTTTCATGAGTATTTTATAGTTTTCTGAGTACAGCTCCTTTGCCTCTTTGGTTAGATTTCTTCCTAGGGATCTAATGGTTTTGGGTGCAATTGTAAATGGGATCGACTCCTTGATTTGTCTCTCTTCTGTCTTGTTGTTGGTGTAGAGGAATGCCACCGATTTCTGTGCACTGATTTTGTATCCTGCTACTTTACTGAATTCCTGTATGAGTTCTAGCAGTTTTGGGGTGGAGTCTTTTGGGTTTTCCACATACAGTATCTTATCATCTGCAAAGAGTGAGAGGTTTGACTTCCTCTTTGCCGTTTTGGATGCCTTTGATTTCTTTTTGTTGTCTGATTGCTGTGGCTAGGACTTCTAATACTACGTTGAATAGCACTGGTGAGAGTGGATATCCCTGCCGCGTTCCTGACTTTATGGGAAAAGCTCTCGGCCTTTCCCCATTGAGAATGATATTCGCTGTCGGTTTTTCATAGATGGCTTTTATGATATTGAGGTATGTACCCTCTATCCCTATACTGTGAAGAGTTTTGATCAAGAAACGATGTTGTACTTTGTCAAATGCTTTTTCTGCATCTATTGAGAGGATCATATGATTCTTGCTCTTTCTTTTGTTAATGTATTGTATCACGTTGATTGATTTGCGGATGTTGAACCAGCCTTGCAGCCCAGGAATAAATCCCACTTGGTCCTGGTGAATAATCCTTTTAATGTACTGTTGGAACCCATTGGCTAGTTTTTTTTGTGTGTGTGTGAGAATTTTTGCTTCCATGTTCATCAAGGATATTGGTCTGTAATTCTCTTTTTTGATGGGGTCTTTGTCTGGTTTTGGGATCAAGGTAATGCTGGCCTCATAAAATGAGTTTGGAAGTTTCCCTTCCATTTCTATTTTTTGGAACAGTTTCAGGAGAATAGGTAGTAATTCTTCTTGAAATGGCTGATAGAATTCCCCTGGGAAGCCATCTGGCCCTGGGCTTTTGTTTCTTGGGAGATTTTTGATGACTGTTTCAATTTCCTTAGTGGTTATAGGTCTGTTCAGGTTTTCTATTTCTTCCTGGTTCAATTTTGGTAGTTGATACATCTCTAGGAATGCACCCATTTCTTCCAGGTTATCTAATTTGCTGGCATAGAGTTGCTCATAATATGTTCTTATCATTGTTTGTATTTCTTTGGTGTTGGTTGTGATCTCTCCTCTTTCCTTCATGATTTTGTTGATTTGGGTCATTTCTCTTTTCTTCTTGATAAGTCTGGCCAGGGGTTTATCAATCTTGTTCATTCTTTCCAAGAACCAGCTCCTAGTTTCGTGGATCTGTTCTACTGTTCTTTTGGTTTCTAGTTCATTGATTTGTGCTCTGATCTTTATCATTTCTCTTCTCCTGCTGGGTTTAGGCTTCATTTGCTGTTCTTTTCCAGCTCCTTTAGGTGTAGGGTTAGTTTGTGTATTTGAGACCTTTCTTGTTTCTTGAGAAAGGCTTGTATTGCTATATACTTTCCTCTCAGGACTGCCTTTGTTGTATCCCAAAGATTTTGAACCGTTGTGTTTTCATTTTCATTGGTTTCCATGAAATTTTTTAATTCTTCTTTAATTTCCTGGTTGACCCATTCATTCTTTAGTAGGATGCTCTTTAGCCTCCATGTATTTGAGTTCTTTCCGACTTTCCTCTTGTGGTTGAGTTCTAGTTTCAAAGCATTGTGGTCTGAAAATATGCAGGGAATGATCCCAATCTTTTGGTACCGATTGAGACCTGATTTGTGACCTGGGATGTGATCAGTTCTGGAGAATGTTCCATGGGCACTAGAGAAGAATGTGTATTCCTTTGCTTGGGGATGGAATGTTCTGAATATGTCTGTGAAGTCCATTTGGTCCAGTGTGTCATTTAAAGTCTTTATTTCCTTGTTGATCTTTTGCTTAGATGATCTGTCCATTTCAGTCAGGGGGGTGTTAAAGTCCCCCACTATTATTGTATTGTTGTCAATGTGTTTCTTTGCTTTTGTTATTAATTGCCTTATATAATTGGCTGCTCCCATGTTCGGGGCATAGATCTTTACAATTGTTAGATCTTCTTGTTGGATAGACCCTTTAAGTAGGATATAGTGTCCTTCGTCATCTCTTATTACAGTCTTTGTTTTAAAATCTAGTTTGTCTGATAGAAGGATTGCCACCCCAGCTTTCTTTTGGTGTCCATTAGCATGGTAAATGGTTTTCCACCCCCTCACTTTCAATGTGGGGGTGTCTTTGGGTCTAAAATGAGTCTCTTGCAGACAGCATATTGATGGGTCTTGTTTTTTAATCCAATCTGATAGCCTGTGTCTTTTGATTGGGGCATTTACGCCATTTGCATTCAGGGTAACTATTGAAAAGTATGAATTTAGTGCCATTGTATTACCTGTAAGGTGACTGTTAACTCTCTCTTGTCTGTGTTCGTTTCTGCTCTTTGCTGCTTTTAGGTTCTCTCTTTGCTTAGAGGACCCCTCTCAATATTTCTTGGAGGGGTGGTTTTGTGTTTGCAAATTCCTTTAGTTTTTGTTTGTTCTGGAAGCTTTTTATCTCTCCTTCTATTTTCAATGATAGCCTAGCTGGATATAGTATTCTTGGCTGCATATTTTTCTCGTTTAGTGCTCTGAAGATATCTTGCCAGTCCTTTCTGGCCTGCCAGGTCTCTGTGGATAGGTCTGTTGCCAATCTAATGTTTCTACCATTGTAGGTTACATATCTCTTCTCCGGAGCTGCTTTCAGGATTTTCTCTTTGTCTCTGAGACTCGTAAGTTTTACTATTAGATGTCGGGTGTTGACCTATTATTATTGATTTTGAGAGGGGTTCTCTGTGCCTCCTGGATTTTAATGCCTGTTTCCTTCCTCACATTAGGGAAGTTCTCTGTTATAATTTGCTCCAATATACCTTCTGCCCCTCTCTCTCTCTCTTCTTCTTCTGGGATCCCAATTATTCTAATGTTGTTTCGTCTTATCGTATCACTTATCTCTCGAATTCTGCCCTCGTGATCCTGTAGTTGTTTCTCTCTCTTTTTCTCAGCCTCTTTATTTTCCATCATTTGGTCTTCTATATCGCTGATTCTCTCTTCTGCCTCATTTATCCTAGCATTTAGTGCCCCCATTTTTGATTGCACCTCATCAATAGCCTTTTTGATTTCGATTTGGTTAGATTTTAGTTCTTTTATTTCTCCAGAAAGGGTTTCTCTAATAACTTCCACGCTTTTTTCAAGCCCAGCTAGTATCTTTAAAGTCATGATTCTGAACTCTAGGTCCGACATCGTACTAATGTCCGTATTGAGTAGGTCCCTGGCTGACGGTACTACCTCTTGTTCTTTTTGCTGAGGTGATTTCTTTCGTCTTGTCATTTTGTCCAGAGGAGAATAGATGAATGAGAGAACAAAATCCTAACAGGTTTACAACGTCCCCAGCAAATATACTGTATACAAATCAGAAAAGACCTGAAACCAGGGGAAAAGAAAGGGAAAGAAAGAAAAACGAAAGAGAAAAAGAAAAAAAAGGATAAAAACAAAAACAAAACAATACAAAAAAGGCAGAATATGATCAAATATGATCAGGCTAGTGCATAGATCAGTGCCGCACACTAGATTTTGGGCGTATTTTGGTCTGTTAGAAAAAGGTGCCTCCTAAAATTTTAAAGGAAGAAAGACATATATGTACAAAATAATGGTTGATACAATGAAGGGATGGAAGATGACTGTAAAGATGAAAATTATAAAAGATTTTATAAAAGGACTTGGTAAGATAAGTTGTTTGAAAAAAGAAAGAAGATTTAAGAAAAAAAAAAGGAAAAAGGGAGAGAATGTGATCAGGCAGGAGACTAGAACAAAGCCATACACTAGTGATTTAGGGTATATTTTGATCTGTTAGAAGAAACTGTACCTCAAAATTTTAAAGAGAGAACAACTTATATATATATATATATGCCAAAAATAAGGGTAACTACTATGAAGGGATAAAATATGACTCTAAAAATGAAAAATAAAAAATGTTTGTTTTTTTTTTTAAAAAAGGGATTTATAAGATGTTGGTTGAAAAAGGGAAAAAGAAAAAAAAACAGTCAACAAAAATTAACTTTGATGAAATAATGAATCATGGTTAAAAAAAAAAAAAAAGCCATGAATCTATGTGCAGTGTTCCCCTAGCGCTGGAGTTCTCCTATTCTCCTTGATCGATCAACTTGGTCTTGCCTTGCTGGCTGTTTGTGCTGATCTTCTGGGGGAGGGGCCTGTTGCTGTGGTTTCCAAATGTCTTTGCCGGAGGCGGAATTGCCCCGCCCTTGTCAGTCCGGGCTAAGGAAGCTGCTCCGCTTTGCTCTCAGGAGCTTTTGTTCCCTGCAAGCTCTCGGTACAGCCTTGGAGGACCAGGGCAGAAATGGTGGCCTCCCAATCTCCCCTCGGAGGAGCTGAGAACCTGGGGCCCCGCTCCTCAGTGTGCCCCCAGAGAAAAGCAGTCACTTCCGTGTCCCCGGTCTCCGGCCGCACTCCGTGCTCACCCGGCCTGTGACCGAGCGTTGCTATCTATGGCACCCGACCCCGCACGGAGTCTCCAAACCCAGCAGATCCCTGCAGTGCGCTCCCGCACCGCTCCTCCCCGGGAAGGAAGGGGAGTCTCCCCGGATCTGCTGCTTGTTGGGTCCCTGCTGGGGGAGCCGTGCTCCGACTGGGCCGCAGATCACAGTTTATGGCAACCCCGAGCTGAGAGCCCACGACTCTGCTCCGTCTCTGCAGCCAGCTTCCCCGCGAGCATGCAAGTCTTACTGCTCGCTTAGCAAGGAAAGAAACAGTAGTGTAGGGGAACCGTGTGTACATAGCCTCACTGTTGCGAGGAGTGGGAACACTTGTTGTGCCTGTGCGTAAGAGCCTGACTGACAATTCCCTTAAGTTACTGGGCGAGAGAAACGGATTCATGCAGCTGCACCTCTCCCACCAGCTCTCAGTATCAGAATGGTAGCACTCCTCCGGCCTGTGTGCCTGCAGGCCTAAGTTTCAGGCCCCTCCCTGGAATACACTACACTGGAGAAACCGCGCTTTAGCTCCCGCCAGTCCCTAGCGGAGAGGAAGCTGTATGGTGTGCGCTGTGCTTGAGAACCCGGCGAACGTCTTCCCTACGTAAAACCGGGGGAAAGAAATGCCGTTGCCGGAGACGCCTCTCGGCTCACCTCTTTTCCTGGAGCTAGTACCTTTACCCCGGTGCGCGTGCAGGCCCAAAGCCAAAAACCTCACTCGAGGGAACCGCACTGTAGAGAATCCGGGCTTCGGCCAGACTAGGCCTTCCTGAGGGTGGAAGACTTTTGCTATGAGCATGCGTGCGAGCACTGCCAGCGAGTCCAAAACCATTTTCTGAGGGAGACTGAGGCCGCGGCAGAAGGGAGAACAAAACTCCCCACTTGTTTCCTGAAGGCAGCCCAGCAGCCGCCCCCTTGGACATGCAAGTCTCACTGCTCACGTACCAAAGCAAAGAAACAGTACTGTAGGGGAACCTTGTTGTAGGTAGACTCCCTGTTGCGCGAGTGGGAACACTTGGAGTGCCTGTGCGTAAGAGCCTGGCCGAATAGTCCCTTAAGTTCCTGGGCGAGAGAAACGGATTCGTGCAGCCGCAACTCTCCCACCAGCTCTCAGTATCAGAATGGTAGCACTCCTCCGCCCTGTGTGCGTGCAGGCCTAAGAGGCAGGCCCCTCCTTGGAAGGCACAGCACTGTGGAGAACCCGCGTTAGCTCCCGCCGATCCCTAGCGGAGAGGACGCTGTATGGTGTGCGCTGTGCTTCAGAGCCCGGCGAACGGCTTCCCTATGTAAAAGCGAGGGAAAGAAAGGCCTGTGCCGGAGACACCTCTCGGCTGAGCTCTTGTTCCTGGGGCTAGTATCGTGCTCCGTTGTGCGAGCAGACCAAAAGCCAACCACCTAAATCCAGGGAACTGCACTGTGTTGAATCCAGGCTTCGGGCAGACTAGGCCTTCCTGAGGGTGGAAACCTTTTGCAGTGTGAATGCGGGCGAGCACTGCCAGCGAGTCCAAAACCATTTTGCGAAGGAGACTGAGGCCGCGGCAGAAGTGAGAACTCAACTCCCCACTTGTTTCCTGAAGCCAGCCAGGCGGCCGCCCCCTTGAGCATGCATGTCTCACTGCTTGTGGACCAACGCAAAGAAACAGTAGGGTAGGTGACCGTGTTGTACAGAGCCTCACTGTTCCGGAGAGGGGAAACACTTGGAGTGTGTGTGCATGAGACCCTGGGAGACGAGTCCCATACGTTACTGGGCGAGAGAAACGAACTCGTGCAGCCGCACCTCTCCCACCAGCTCTCAGTGGCAGAATGCAAGCACTCCTCAGGCATGTGTGCGAGCAGGCCTAAGTAGCAGGCCCCTCCCTGGAAGGCACAACACTGTGGTGAAAGCGCACGGTAGCTCCCGCCAGGCACCGGCGGGGAGGACGCTGTATGGTGTGCGCTGTGCCTGAGAGCCCGGCGAGCATCTTCCCTATGTAAAACCGGGGGAAAGAAAGGCCAGTGCCGGAGAGGCCTCTCGGCTGAGCTCTTTTCCTGGAGCTAGTACCTTTATCCCGGTGGGCGTGCAGGCCAAAAGCCAAAAACCTCACTCGAGGAAACCGCATTGTAGAGAATCCGGGCTTCGGCCAGACTAGGCCTTCCTCTGGTTGGAAGCCTTTTGCTGTGTGCATGCTTATGAGCTCCGCCCCGGAGTCCAAAACCATTTTCGGAGGGAGACTGAGGCCGCGGCAGAAGGGAGAACACAACTCCCCACTTGTTTCCTGAAGCCAGCCCAGCGGCCGCCCGCTTGGGCATGCAAGTCTCACTGCTCGCGTACCAAGGAAAGAAACAGTAGTGTAGGGGAACCGTGTGTACATAGCCTCACTGTTGCGGGGAGTGGGAACACTTGGAGTGCCTGTGCGTAAGAGCCTGACTGACAATTCCCTTAAGTTACTGTGCAAGGGAAATGGATTCGTGCAGCCGCCCCTCTCCCACCAGCTCTCAGTAGCAGAATGGTAGCACTCCTCCGGCATGTGTGCCTGCAGGCCTAAGTTGCAGGCCCCTCTCTGGAATGCACTACACTGGAGAAACCGCGCTATAGCTCCCGCAAGTCCGTAGCGGAGAGGAAGCTGTATGGTGTGCGCTGTGCTTGAGAGCCCGGCGAACGTCTTCCCTACGTAAAACCGGGAGAAAGAAAGGCCGTTGGCGGAGAAGTCTCTCGGCTAAGCTCTTGTTCCTGGAGCTAGTACCTTTACCCCGGTGTGCGTGCAGGCCAAAACCCAAAAACCTCACTGGAGGGAACCGCACTGTAGAGAATCCGGGCTTCGGGCAGACTAGGCCTTCCTGAGGGTGGAAGCCTTCTGCTGTGTGCATGCGTATGAGCTCCACCAGGGAATCTAAAACCATTTTCTGAGGGAGACTGAGGCCGCAGAAGAAGGGAGAACAAAACACCCCACTTGTTTCCTGCTACTGGCCCTGCGTCTAACCCCTTGTGCATGCATGTCTCACTGCTCCCAAACCAACGTAAGAAATGCAGGGTAGGGGACCGTGTTGTAGAGAGTCTCACTGTTACGGAAGGTGGAAACACTGGGAGTGTGTGTACGTGAGAGCCTGGGAGACGAGTCCCCTAAGTTACTGGGCGAGAGAAAAGGATTAGTTGCAGCGGCACCTCTCCAACCAGCTCTCAGTGGCAGAATGCTAGCACTCCTCAGGCATGTGTTCGTGCAGGACTAAGTATCAGGCCCCTCCCTGGAAGGCACATAACTGTGGTGTAATCGCGCTTCAGCTCCGGCCGGTCCCCGGCGGGGAGGACGCTGTAAGGTTTCCTCTGTACTTGAGAGCCCGGCGAACGGCATCCCTATGTAAAACCGAGGGAAAGAAAGGCCGGTGCCTGAGACGCCTCTCGGCTCAGCTCTTGTTCCTGGGGCTAGTACCGTTGCCCCGGTGTGCTTGAAGGACAAAAGCCAACCACCTAACTCGAGGGAATCACACTATAGAGAATCCGGGCTTCGGCTGGACTAGGCCTTCCTGAGGGTGGAAAGCTTCTGCTGAGAGCATGCATGCGAGCACTGCCAGCGAGTCCAAAACCATTTTCCCAGGGAGACTGAGGCCGCGGCAGAAGGGAGAACACAACTGCCCATTTGTTTCCTGAAGCCAGCCCAGCAGCCGACCCCTAGGGCATGCAAGTCTCACGCTCGCTTACCAACGCAATGAAACCGTACTGTAGGGGAACCGTGTATACAGAGCCTCACTGTTGCGCGCAGTGGGAACTCTTGGAGTGCCTGTACGTAAGAGCCTGGCTGAAGAGTCCCTTCAGTTCCTGGGCGAGAGAAACGGATTCGTGCAGCCGCACCTCTCCCACCAGCTCTCAGTATCAGAATGGTAGCACTCCTCCGGCCTGTGTGCGTGCAGGCCTAAGTTGCAGGCCCCTCCCTGGAAGGCAGTACACTGTGGAGAAACCGCGCTTTAGCTGCCGCCGTTCCCTAGCGGAGAGGAAGCTGTAGGGTGTGCGATGTGCCTAGAGCCCGGCGAACGTCTTCCCTACGTAAAACCGGGGGAAACAAAGGCCGGTGCCGGAGACGCGTCTCGGCTCAGCTCTTGTTCATGGAGCTAGTATCTTTACCCCGGTGTGCGTGCAGGCCGAAAGCCAAAAACCTCACACGAGGGAAACGCACTGTAGAGAATCGGGCTTCGGCCAGACTAGGCCTTCCTGAGGGTGGAAGCCTTCTGCTGTGTGCATGCGTATGAGCTCGGCCACGGAGTACAAAACCATTTTCTGAGGGAGACTGAGGCCGCAGTAGAAGGGAGAACAAAGCTCCCCACTTGTTTCCTGCTACTGGCCCTGCGTCCAACCCCTTGTGCATGCATGTCTCACTGCTCCCATACCAACGTAAGAAAAGTAGGGTAGGGGACCGTGTTGTAGAGAGTCTCACTGTTACGGAGGGTGGAAACACTGGGAGTGTGTGTACGTGAGAGCCTGGGAGACGAGTCCCCTAAGTTACTGAGCGAGAGAAAAGGATTAGTTGCAGCAGCACCTCTCCCACCAGCTCTCAGTGGCAGAATGCTAGCACTCCTCAGGCATGTGTGCGTGCAGGCCTAAGTATCAGGCCCCTCCCTGGAAGGCACAAAACTGCGGTGAAAGCGCGCTTCAGCTCCGGCCTGTCCCCGGCGTGGAGGACGCTGTAAGGTTTCCTCTGTACTTGAGAGCCCGGCGAACGGCTTCCCTAGGTAAAACCGAGAGGGAAAGAAAGGCCGGTGCCTGAGACGCCTCTCGGCTCAGCTCTTGTTCCTGGGGCTAGTACCGTTGCCCCGGTGTGCTTGAAGGACAAAAGCCAACCACCTAACTCGAGGGAATCACACTATAGAGAATCCGGGCTTCGGCTGGACTAGGCCTTCCTGAGGGTGGAAAGCTTCTGCTGAGAGCATGCATGCGAGCACTGCCAGCGAGTCCAAAACCATTTTCCCAGGGAGACTGAGGCCGCGGCAGAAGGGAGAACACAACTGCCCATTTGTTTCCTGAAGCCAGCCCAGCAGCCGACCCCTAGGGCATGCAAGTCTCACGCTCGCTTACCAACGCAATGAAACCGTACTGTAGGGGAACCGTGTATACAGAGCCTCACTGTTGCGCGCAGTGGGAACTCTTGGAGTGCCTGTACGTAAGAGCCTGGCTGAAGAGTCCCTTCAGTTCCTGGGCGAGAGAAACGGATTCGTGCAGCCGCACCTCTCCCACCAGCTCTCAGTATCAGAATGGTAGCACTCCTCCGGCCTGTGTGCGTGCAGGCCTAAGTTGCAGGCCCCTCCCTGGAAGGCAGTACACTGTGGAGAAACCGCGCTTTAGCTGCCGCCGTTCCCTAGCGGAGAGGAAGCTGTAGGGTGTGCGATGTGCCTAGAGCCCGGCGAACGTCTTCCCTACGTAAAACCGGGGGAAACAAAGGCCGGTGCCGGAGACGCGTCTCGGCTCAGCTCTTGTTCATGGAGCTAGTATCTTTACCCCGGTGTGCGTGCAGGCCGAAAGCCAAAAACCTCACACGAGGGAAACGCACTGTAGAGAATCGGGCTTCGGCCAGACTAGGCCTTCCTGAGGGTGGAAGCCTTCTGCTGTGTGCATGCGTATGAGCTCGGCCACGGAGTACAAAACCATTTTCTGAGGGAGACTGAGGCCGCAGTAGAAGGGAGAACAAAGCTCCCCACTTGTTTCCTGCTACTGGCCCTGCGTCCAACCCCTTGTGCATGCATGTCTCACTGCTCCCATACCAACGTAAGAAAAGTAGGGTAGGGGACCGTGTTGTAGAGAGTCTCACTGTTACGGAGGGTGGAAACACTGGGAGTGTGTGTACGTGAGAGCCTGGGAGACGAGTCCCCTAAGTTACTGAGCGAGAGAAAAGGATTAGTTGCAGCAGCACCTCTCCCACCAGCTCTCAGTGGCAGAGCGCTAGCACTCCTCAGGCATGTGTGCGTGCAGGCCTAAGTATCAGGCCCCTCCCTGGAAGGCACAAAACTGCGGTGAAAGCGCGCTTCAGCTCCGGCCTGTCCCCGGCGTGGAGGACGCTGTAAGGTTTCCTCTGTACTTGAGAGCCCGGCGAACGGCTTCCCTATGTAAAACCGAGAGGGAAAGAAAGGCCGGTGCCTGAGACGCCTCTCGGCTCAGCTCTTGTTCCTGGGGCTAGTACCGTTGCCCCGGTGTGCTTGAAGGACAAAAGCCAACCACCTAACTCGAGGGAATCACACTATAGAGAATCCGGGCTTCGGCTGGACTAGGCCTTCCTGAGGGTGGAAAGCTTCTGCTGAGAGCATGCATGCGAGCACTGCCAGCGAGTCCAAAACCATTTTCCCAGGGAGACTGAGGCCGCGGCAGAAGGGAGAACACAACTGCCCATTTGTTTCCTGAAGCCAGCCCAGCAGCCGACCCCTAGGGCATGCAAGTCTCACGCTCGCTTACCAACGCAATGAAACCGTACTGTAGGGGAACCTTGTATACAGAGCCTCACTGTTGCGCGCAGGGGGAACTCTTGGAGTGCCTGTACGTAAGAGCCTGGCTGAAGAGTCCCTTCAGTTCCTGGGCGAGAGAAACGGATTCGTGCAGCCGCACCTCTCCCACCAGCTCTCAGTATCAGAATGGTAGCACTCCTCCGGCCTGTGTGCGTGCAGGCCTAAGTTGCAGGCCCCTCCCTGGAAGGCAGTACACTGTGGAGAAACCGCGCTTTAGCTGCCGCCGTTCCCTAGCGGAGAGGAAGCTGTAGGGTGTGCGATGTGCCTAGAGCCCGGCGAACGTCTTCCCTAGGTAAAACCGGGGGAAACAAGGGCCGGTGCCGGAGACGCGTCTCGGCTCAGCTCTTGTTCATGGAGCTAGTATCTTTACCCCGGTGTGCGTGCAGGCCGAAAGCCAAAAACCTCACACGAGGGAACCGCACTGTAGAGAATCCAGGCTTCGGCCAGACTAGGCCTTCCTGAGGGTGGAAGCCTTCTGCTGTGTGCATGCGTATGAGCTCCGCCACGGAGTACAAAACCATTTTCTGAGGGAGACTGAGGCCGCGGCAGAAGTGAGAACAAAGCTCCCCACTTGTTTCCTGCTACTGGCCCTGCGTCCAACCCCTTGTGCATGCATGTCTCACTGCTCCCATACCAACGTAAGAAAAGTAGGGTAGGGGACCGTGTTGTAGAGAGTCTCACTGTTACGGAGGGTGGAAACACTGGGAGTGTGTGTACGTGAGAGCCTGGGAGACGAGTCCCCTAAGTTACTGGGGGAGAGAAAAGGATTAGTTGCAGCGGCACCTCTCCAAACAGCTCTCAGTATTAGAATGATAGCATTCCTCCGGCATGTGTGCGAGCAGGCCTAAGAGGCAGGCCCCTCCTTGGAAGGCACAGCACTGTGGAGAACCCGCGTTAGCTCCCGCCGATCCCTAGCGGAGAGGACGCTGTATGGTGTGCGCTGTGCTTCAGAGCCCGGGAACGGCTTCCCTATGTAAAAGCGAGGGAAAGAAAGGCCTGTGCCGGAGACACCTCTCGGCTGAGCTCTTGTTCCTGGGCTACTATCGTGCTCCATTGTGCGAGCAGACCAAAAGCCAACCACCTAAATCCAGGGAACTGCACTGTGTGGAATCCAGGCTTCGGCCAGACTAGGCCTTCCTGAGGGTGGAAACCTCTTGCAGTGTGAATGCGGGCGAGCACTGCCAGCGAGTCCAAAACCATTTTGTGAGGAAGAGTGAGGCCTCGGCAGAAGTGAGAACTCAACTCCCCACTTTTTTCCTGAAGCCAGCCAGACGGCCGCCCCCTTGAGCATGCATGTCTCACTGCTTGCCGACCAAGGCAAAGAGACAGTGGGGTAGGGGACCGTGTTTTAGAGAGCCTGACTGTTAGGGAGGGTGGAAACACTTGGAGTGTGTGTACGTGAGAGCCTAGGAGACGAGTCCCCTTAGTTACTGGGCGAGAGAAAAGGATTAGTTGCAGCGGCACCTCTCCCACCAGCTCTCAGTATCAGAATGGTAGCACTCCTCCGGCATGTGTGTGTGCAGACCTAAGTGGCAGGCCCCTCCTTGGAAGGCACAACACTGTGGAGAAACCGCGCTTTAGCTCCTGCCGGTCCCTAGCGGAGAGGACGCTATATGGTGTGCGCTGTGCTTGAGAGCCCGGCGATCGGCTTCCCTATGTATAAGCGAGGGAAAGAAAGGCCGGTGCCCGAGACGCCTCTCGGCTCAGCTCTTGTTCCTGGAGCTAGTACCGTTACCCTGGTGTGCTTGCAGGCCGAGGGCCAACCTCCCAATTCGAGGGAACCACACTGTAGAAATTCCTTACTTCGGCCAGACTAGGCCTTCCTGAGGGAGGTAACCCTTTGCAGTGTGAATGCGGGCGAGCACTGCCAGCGAGTCCAAAACCGTTTTACGAGGGAGACTGAGGCCGCGACCGAAGTGAGAACTCAACTCCCCATTTGTTTCCTGAAGCCAGCCCGGCAGCCGCCCCCTTGAGCATGCAAGTCTCACTGTTCGCGTCCCAACGCAAGGAAACAGTAGGCTGGGGGACCGTGTTGTAGAGAGCCTCACTGTTCCGGAGAGTGGAAACACTTCGAGTGCGTGTGCGTGAGAGCCTGGGAGACGAGTGTCCTACGTTACTGGGCGAGAGAAACGAACTCGTGCAGCCGCACCTCTCCCACCAGCTCTCAGTGGCAGAATGCTAGCACTCCTCAGGCATGCGTTCGTGCAGGCCTAAGTATCAGGGCCCTCCCTGGAAGGCACAAAACTGTGGTGAAAGCGCGCTTCAGCTCCGGCCGGTCCCCGGCGGGGAGGACGCGGTAAGGTTTCCTCTGTACTTGAGAGCCCGGCGAACGGCATCCCTATGTAAAACCGAGGGAAAGAAAGGCCGGTGCCTGAGACGCCTCTCGGCTCAGCTCTTGTTCCTGGGGCTAGTACCGTTGCCCCGGTGTGCTTGAAGGACAAAAGCCAACCACCTAACTCGAGGGAATCACACTATAGAGAATCCGGGCTTCGGCTGGACTAGGCCTTCCTGAGGGTGGAAAGCTTCTGCTGAGAGCATGCATGCGAGCACTGCCAGCGAGTCCAAAACCATTTTCCCAGGGAGACTGAGGCCGCGGCAGAAGGGAGAACACAACTGCCCATTTGTTTCCTGAAGCCAGCCCAGCAGCCGACCCCTAGGGCATGCAAGTCTCACGCTCGCTTACCAACGCAATGAAACAGTACTGTAGGGGAACCGTGTATACAGAGCCTCACTGTTGCGCGCAGTGGGAACTCTTGGAGTGCCTGTACCTAAGAGCCTGGCTGAAGAGTCCCTTCAGTTCCTGGGCGAGAGAAACGGATTCGTGCAGCCGCACCTCTCCCACCAGCTCTCAGTGGCAGAATGCTAGCACTCCTCAGGCATGCGTTCGTGCAGGCCTAAGTATCAGGGCCCTCCCTGGAAGGCACAAAACTGTGGTGAAAGCGCGCTTCAGCTCCGGCCGGTCCCCGGCGGGGAGGACGCGGTAAGGTTTCCTCTGTACTTGAGAGCCCGGCGAACGGCATCCCTATGTAAAACCGAGGGAAAGAAAGGCCGGTGCCTGAGACGCCTCTCGGCTCAGCTCTTGTTCCTGGGGCTAGTACCGTTGCCCCGGTGTGCTTGAAGGACAAAAGCCAACCACCTAACTCGAGGGAATCACACTATAGAGAATCCGGGCTTCGGCTGGACTAGGCCTTCCTGAGGGTGGAAAGCTTCTGCTGAGAGCATGCATGCGAGCACTGCCAGCGAGTCCAAAACCATTTTCCCAGGGAGACTGAGGCCGCGGCAGAAGGGAGAACACAACTGCCCATTTGTTTCCTGAAGCCAGCCCAGCAGCCGACCCCTAGGGCATGCAAGTCTCACGCTCGCTTACCAACGCAATGAAACAGTACTGTAGGGGAACCGTGTATACAGAGCCTCACTGTTGCGCGCAGTGGGAACTCTTGGAGTGCCTGTACGTAAGAGCCTGGCTGAAGAGTCCCTTCAGTTCCTGGGCGAGAGAAACGGATTCGTGCAGCCGCACCTCTCCCACCAGCTCTCAGTATCAGAATGGTAGCACTCCTCCGGCCTGTGTGCGTGCAGGCCTAAGTTGCAGGCCCCTCCCTGGAAGGCAGTACACTGTGGAGAAACCGCGCTTTAGCTGCCGCCGTTCCCTAGCGGAGAGGAAGCTGTAGGGTGTGCGATGTGCCTAGAGCCCGGCGAACGTCTTCCCTAGGTAAAACCGGGGGAAACAAAGGCCGGTGCCGGAGACGCGTCTCGGCTCAGCTCTTGTTCATGGAGCTAGTATCTTTACCCCGGTGTGCGTGCAGGCCGAAAGCCAAAAACCTCACACGAGGGAAACGCACTGTAGAGAATCGGGCTTCGGCCAGACTAGGCCTTCCTGAGGGTGGAAGCCTTCTGCTGTGTGCATGCGTATGAGCTCGGCCACGGAGTACAAAACCATTTTCTGAGGGAGACTGAGGCCGCAGTAGAAGGGAGAACAAAGCTCCCCACTTGTTTCCTGCTACTGGCCCTGCGTCCAACCCCTTGTGCATGCATGTCTCACTGCTCCCATACCAACGTAAGAAAAGTAGGGTAGGGGACCGTGTTGTAGAGAGTCTCACTGTTACGGAGGGTGGAAACACTGGGAGTGTGTGTACGTGAGAGCCTGGGAGACGAGTCCCCTAAGTTACTGAGCGAGAGAAAAGGATTAGTTGCAGCAGCACCTCTCCCACCAGCTCTCAGTGGCAGAATGCTAGCACTCCTCAGGCATGTGGGCGTGCAGGCCTAAGTATCAGGCCCCTCCCTGGAAGGCACAAAACTGCGGTGAAAGCGCGCTTCAGCTCCGGCCTGTCCCCGGCGTGGAGGACGCTGTAAGGTTTCCTCTGTACTTGAGAGCCCGGCGAACGGCTTCCCTAGGTAAAACCGAGAGGGAAAGAAAGGCCGGTGCCTGAGACGCCTCTCGGCTCAGCTCTTGTTCCTGGGGCTAGTACCGTTGCCCCGGTGTGCTTGAAGGACAAAAGCCAACCACCTAACTCGAGGGAATCACACTATAGAGAATCCGGGGTTTGGCTGGACTAGGCCTTCCTGAGGGTGGAAAGCTTCTGCTGAGAGCATGCATGCGAGCACTGCCAGCGAGTCCAAAACCATTTTCCCAGGGAGACTGAGGCCGCGGCAGAAGGAAGAACACAACTCCCCATTTGTTTCCTGAAGCCTGCCCAGCAGCCGACCCCTAGGGCATGCAAGTCTCACGCTCGCTTACCAACGCAATGAAACCGTACTGTGGGGGAACCTTGTATACAGAGCCTCACTGTTGCGCGCAGTGGGAACTCTTGGAGTGCCTGTACGTAAGAGCCTGGCTGAAGAGTCCCTTCAGTTCCTGGGCGAGAGAAACGGATTCGTGCAGCCGCACCTCTCCCACCAGCTCTCAGTTTCAGAATGGAGGCACTCCTCCGGCCTGTGTGCGTGCAGGCCTAAGTTGCAGGCCCCTCCCTGGAAGGCAGTACACTGTGGAGAAACCGCGCTTTAGCTGCCGCCGTTCCCTAGCGGAGAGGAAGCTGTAGGGTGTGCGATGTGCCTAGAGCCCGGCGAACGTCTTCCCTAGGTAAAACCGGGGGAAACAAGGGCCGGTGCCGGAGACGCGTCTCGGCTCAGCTCTTGTTCATGGAGCTAGTATCTTTACCCCGGTGTGCGTGCAGGCCGAAAGCCAAAAACCTCACACGAGGGAACCGCACTGTAGAGAATCCAGGCTTCGGCCAGACTAGGCCTTCCTGAGGGTGGAAGCCTTCTGCTGTGTGCATGCGTATGAGCTCCGCCACGGAGTACAAAACCATTTTCTGAGGGAGACTGAGGCCACGGCAGAAGTGAGAACAAAGCTCCCCACTTGTTTCCTGCTAGTGGCCCTGCGTCCAACCCCTTGTGCATGCATGTCTCACTGCTCCCATACCAACGTAAGAAAAGTAGGGTAGGGGACCGTGTTGTAGAGAGTCTCACTGTTACGGAGGGTGGAAACACTTGGAGTGTGTGTACGTGAGAGCCTGGGAGACGAGTCCCCTAAGTTACTGGGGGAGAGAAAAGGATTAGTTGCAGCGGCACCTCTCCAAACAGCTCTCAGTATTAGAATGATAGCATTCCTCCGGCATGTGTGCGAGCAGGCCTAAGAGGCAGGCCCCTCCTTGGAAGGCACAGCACTGTGGAGAACCCGCGTTAGCTCCCGCCGATCCCTAGCGGAGAGGACGCTGTATGGTGTGCGCTGTGCTTCAGAGCCCGGCGAACGGCTTCCCTATGTAAAAGCGAGGGAAAGAAAGGCCTGTGCCGGAGACACCTCTCGGCTGAGCTCTTGTTCCTGGGCTACTATCGTGCTCCATTGTGCGAGCAGACCAAAAGCTAACCACCTAAATCCAGGGAACTGCACTGTGTGGAATCCAGGCTTCGGCCAGACTAGGCCTTCCTGAGGGTGGAAACCTCTTGCAGTGTGAATGCGGGCGAGCACTGCCAGCGAGTCCAAAACCATTTTGTGAGGAAGACTGAGGCCTCGGCAGAAGTGAGAACTCAACTCCCCACCTTTTTCCTGAAGCCAGCCAGACGGCCGCCCCCTTGAGCATGCATGTCTCACTGCTTGCCGACCAAGGCAAAGAGACAGTGGGGTAGGGGACCGTGTTGTAGAGAGCCTGACTGTTAGGGAGGGTGGAAACACTTGGAGTGTGTGTACGTGAGAGCCTAGGAGACGAGTCCCCTAAGTTACTGGGCGAGAGAAAAGGATTAGTTGCAGCGGCACCTCTCCCACCAGCTCTCAGTATCAGAATGGTAGCACTCCTCCGGCATGTGTGTGTGCAGACCTAAGTGGCAGGCCCCTCCTTGGAAGGCACAACACTGTGGAGAAACCGCGCTTTAGCTCCTGCCGGTCCCTAGCGGAGAGGACGCTATATGGTGTGCGCTGTGCTTGAGAGCCCGGCGATCGGCTTCCCTATGTATAAGCGAGGGAAAGAAAGGCCGGTGCCCGAGACGCCTCTCGGCTCAGCTCTTGTTCCTGGAGCTAGTACCGTTACCCTGGTGTGCTTGCAGGCCGAGGGCCAACCTCCCAATTCGAGGGAACCACACTGTAGAAATTCCTTACTTCGGCCAGACTAGGCCTTCCTGAGGGAGGTAACCCTTTGCAGTGTGAATGCGGGCGAGCACTGCCAGCGAGTCCAAAACCTTTTTACGAGGGAGACTGAGGACGCGACCGAAGTGAGAACTCAACTCCCCATTTGTTTCCTGAAGCCAGCCCGGCAGCCGCCCCCTTGAGCATGCAAGTCTCACTGTTCGCGTCCCAACGCAAGGAAACAGTAGGCTGGGGGACCGTGTTGTAGAGAGCCTCACTGTTCCGGAGAGTGGAAACACTTCGAGTGCGTGTGCGTGAGAGCCTGGGAGACGAGTGTCCTACGTTACTGGGCGAGAGAAACGAACTCGTGCAGCCGCACCTCTCCCACCAGCTCTCAGTGGCAGAATGCTAGCACTCCTCAGGCATGCGTTCGTGCAGGCCTAAGTATCAGGGCCCTCCCTGGAAGGCACAAAACTGTGGTGAAAGCGCGCTTCAGCTCCGGCCGGTCCCCGGCGGGGAGGACGCGGTAAGGTTTCCTCTGTACTTGAGAGCCCGGCGAACGGCATCCCTATGTAAAACCGAGGGAAAGAAAGGCCGGTGCCTGAGACGCCTCTCGGCTCAGCTCTTGTTCCTGGGGCTAGTACCGTTGCCCCGGTGTGCTTGAAGGACAAAAGCCAACCACCTAACTCGAGGGAATCACACTATAGAGAATCCGGGCTTCGGCTGGACTAGGCCTTCCTGAGGGTGGAAAGCTTCTGCTGAGAGCATGCATGCGAGCACTGCCAGCGAGTCCAAAACCATTTTCCCAGGGAGACTGAGGCCGCGGCAGAAGGGAGAACACAACTGCCCATTTGTTTCCTGAAGCCAGCCCAGCAGCCGACCCCTAGGGCATGCAAGTCTCACGCTCGCTTACCAACGCAATGAAACAGTACTGTAGGGGAACCGTGTATACAGAGCCTCACTGTTGCGTGCAGTGGGAACTCTTGGAGTGCCTGTATGTAAGAGCCTGGCTGAAGAGTCCCTTCAGTTCCTGGGCGAGAGAAACGGATTCGTGCAGCCGCACCTCTCCCACCAGCTCTCAGTATCAGAATGGTAGCACTCCTCCGTCCTGTGTGCGTGCAGGCCTAAGTTGCAGGCCCCTCCCTGGAAGGCAGTACACTGTGGAGAAACCGCGCTTTAGCTGCCGCCGTTCCCTAGCGGAGAGGAAGCTGTGGGGTGTGCGATGTGCCTAGAGCCCGGCGAACGTCTTCCCTACGTAAAACCGGGGGAAACAAAGGCCGGTGCCGGAGACGCGTCTCGGCTCAGCTCTTGTTCATGGAGCTAGTATCTTTACCCCGGTGTGCGTGCAGGCCGAAAGCCAAAAACCTCACACGAGGGAAACGCACTGTAGAGAATCGGGCTTCGGCCAGACTAGGCCTTCCTGAGGGTGGAAGCCTTCTGCTGTGTGCATGCGTATGAGCTCGGCCACGGAGTACAAAACCATTTTCTGAGGGAGACTGAGGCCGCAGTAGAAGGGAGAACAAAGCTCCCCACTTGTTTCCTGCTACTGGCCCTGCGTCCAACCCCTTGTGCATGCATGTCTCACTGCTCCCATACCAACGTAAGAAAAGTAGGGTAGGGGACCGTGTTGTAGAGAGTCTCACTGTTACGGAGGGTGGAAACACTGGGAGTGTGTGTACGTGAGAGCCTGGGAGACGAGTCCCCTAAGTTACTGAGCGAGAGAAAAGGATTAGTTGCAGCAGCACCTCTCCCACCAGCTCTCAGTGGCAGAATGCTAGCACTCCTCAGGCATGTGTGCGTGCAGGCCTAAGTATCAGGCCCCTCCCTGGAAGGCACAAAACTGCGGTGAAAGCGCGCTTCAGCTCCGGCCTGTCCCCGGCGTGGAGGACGCTGTAAGGTTTCCTCTGTACTTGAGAGCCCGGCGAACGGCTTCCCTAGGTAAAACCGAGAGGGAAAGAAAGGCCGGTGCCTGAGACGCCTCTCGGCTCAGCTCTTGTTCCTGGGGCTAGTACCGTTGCCCCGGTGTGCTTGAAGGACAAAAGCCAACCACCTAACTCGAGGGAATCACACTATAGAGAATCCGGGCTTCGGCTGGACTAGGCCTTCCTGAGGGTGGAAAGCTTCTGCTGAGAGCATGCATGCGAGCACTGCCAGCGAGTCCAAAACCATTTTCCCAGGGAGACTGAGGCCGCGGCAGAAGGGAGAACACAACTGCCCATTTGTTTCCTGAAGCCAGCCCAGCAGCCGACCCCTAGGGCATGCAAGTCTCACGCTCGCTTACCAACGCAATGAAACCGTACTGTAGGGGAACCGTGTATACAGAGCCTCACTGTTGCGCGCAGTGGGAACTCTTGGAGTGCCTGTACGTAAGAGCCTGGCTGAAGAGTCCCTTCAGTTCCTGGGCGAGAGAAACGGATTCGTGCAGCCGCACCTCTCCCACCAGCTCTCAGTATCAGAATGGTAGCACTCCTCCGGCCTGTGTGCGTGCAGGCCTAAGTTGCAGGCCCCTCCCTGGAAGGCAGTACACTGTGGAGAAACCGCGCTTTAGCTGCCGCCGTTCCCTAGCGGAGAGGAAGCTGTAGGGTGTGCGATGTGCCTAGAGCCCGGCGAACGTCTTCCCTACGTAAAACCGGGGGAAACAAAGGCCGGTGCCGGAGACGCGTCTCGGCTCAGCTCTTGTTCATGGAGCTAGTATCTTTACCCCGGTGTGCGTGCAGGCCGAAAGCCAAAAACCTCACACGAGGGAAACGCACTGTAGAGAATCGGGCTTCGGCCAGACTAGGCCTTCCTGAGGGTGGAAGCCTTCTGCTGTGTGCATGCGTATGAGCTCGGCCACGGAGTACAAAACCATTTTCTGAGGGAGACTGAGGCCGCAGTAGAAGGGAGAACAAAGCTCCCCACTTGTTTCCTGCTACTGGCCCTGCGTCCAACCCCTTGTGCATGCATGTCTCACTGCTCCCATACCAACGTAAGAAAAGTAGGGTAGGGGACCGTGTTGTAGAGAGTCTCACTGTTACGGAGGGTGGAAACACTGGGAGTGTGTGTACGTGAGAGCCTGGGAGACGAGTCCCCTAAGTTACTGAGCGAGAGAAAAGGATTAGTTGCAGCAGCACCTCTCCCACCAGCTCTCAGTGGCAGAGCGCTAGCACTCCTCAGGCATGTGTGCGTGCAGGCCTAAGTATCAGGCCCCTCCCTGGAAGGCACAAAACTGCGGTGAAAGCGCGCTTCAGCTCCGGCCTGTCCCCGGCGTGGAGGACGCTGTAAGGTTTCCTCTGTACTTGAGAGCCCGGCGAACGGCTTCCCTATGTAAAACCGAGAGGGAAAGAAAGGCCGGTGCCTGAGACGCCTCTCGGCTCAGCTCTTGTTCCTGGGGCTAGTACCGTTGCCCCGGTGTGCTTGAAGGACAAAAGCCAACCACCTAACTCGAGGGAATCACACTATAGAGAATCCGGGCTTCGGCTGGACTAGGCCTTCCTGAGGGTGGAAAGCTTCTGCTGAGAGCATGCATGCGAGCACTGCCAGCGAGTCCAAAACCATTTTCCCAGGGAGACTGAGGCCGCGGCAGAAGGGAGAACACAACTGCCCATTTGTTTCCTGAAGCCAGCCCAGCAGCCGACCCCTAGGGCATGCAAGTCTCACGCTCGCTTACCAACGCAATGAAACCGTACTGTAGGGGAACCTTGTATACAGAGCCTCACTGTTGCGCGCAGGGGGAACTCTTGGAGTGCCTGTACGTAAGAGCCTGGCTGAAGAGTCCCTTCAGTTCCTGGGCGAGAGAAACGGATTCGTGCAGCCGCACCTCTCCCACCAGCTCTCAGTATCAGAATGGTAGCACTCCTCCGGCCTGTGTGCGTGCAGGCCTAAGTTGCAGGCCCCTCCCTGGAAGGCAGTACACTGTGGAGAAACCGCGCTTTAGCTGCCGCCGTTCCCTAGCGGAGAGGAAGCTGTAGGGTGTGCGATGTGCCTAGAGCCCGGCGAACGTCTTCCCTAGGTAAAACCGGGGGAAACAAGGGCCGGTGCCGGAGACGCGTCTCGGCTCAGCTCTTGTTCATGGAGCTAGTATCTTTACCCCGGTGTGCGTGCAGGCCGAAAGCCAAAAACCTCACACGAGGGAACCGCACTGTAGAGAATCCAGGCTTCGGCCAGACTAGGCCTTCCTGAGGGTGGAAGCCTTCTGCTGTGTGCATGCGTATGAGCTCCGCCACGGAGTACAAAACCATTTTCTGAGGGAGACTGAGGCCGCGGCAGAAGTGAGAACAAAGCTCCCCACTTGTTTCCTGCTACTGGCCCTGCGTCCAACCCCTTGTGCATGCATGTCTCACTGCTCCCATACCAACGTAAGAAAAGTAGGGTAGGGGACCGTGTTGTAGAGAGTCTCACTGTTACGGAGGGTGGAAACACTGGGAGTGTGTGTACGTGAGAGCCTGGGAGACGAGTCCCCTAAGTTACTGGGGGAGAGAAAAGGATTAGTTGCAGCGGCACCTCTCCAAACAGCTCTCAGTATTAGAATGATAGCATTCCTCCGGCATGTGTGCGAGCAGGCCTAAGAGGCAGGCCCCTCCTTGGAAGGCACAGCACTGTGGAGAACCCGCGTTAGCTCCCGCCGATCCCTAGCGGAGAGGACGCTGTATGGTGTGCGCTGTGCTTCAGAGCCCGGGAACGGCTTCCCTATGTAAAAGCGAGGGAAAGAAAGGCCTGTGCCGGAGACACCTCTCGGCTGAGCTCTTGTTCCTGGGCTACTATCGTGCTCCATTGTGCGAGCAGACCAAAAGCCAACCACCTAAATCCAGGGAACTGCACTGTGTGGAATCCAGGCTTCGGCCAGACTAGGCCTTCCTGAGGGTGGAAACCTCTTGCAGTGTGAATGCGGGCGAGCACTGCCAGCGAGTCCAAAACCATTTTGTGAGGAAGACTGAGGCCTCGGCAGAAGTGAGAACTCAACTCCCCACTTTTTTCCTGAAGCCAGCCAGACGGCCGCCCCCTTGAGCATGCATGTCTCACTGCTTGCCGACCAAGGCAAAGAGACAGTGGGGTAGGGGACCGTGTTTTAGAGAGCCTGACTGTTAGGGAGGGTGGAAACACTTGGAGTGTGTGTACGTGAGAGCCTAGGAGACGAGTCCCCTTAGTTACTGGGCGAGAGAAAAGGATTAGTTGCAGCGGCACCTCTCCCACCAGCTCTCAGTATCAGAATGGTAGCACTCCTCCGGCATGTGTGTGTGCAGACCTAAGTGGCAGGCCCCTCCTTGGAAGGCACAACACTGTGGAGAAACCGCGCTTTAGCTCCTGCCGGTCCCTAGCGGAGAGGACGCTATATGGTGTGCGCTGTGCTTGAGAGCCCGGCGATCGGCTTCCCTATGTATAAGCGAGGGAAAGAAAGGCCGGTGCCCGAGACGCCTCTCGGCTCAGCTCTTGTTCCTGGAGCTAGTACCGTTACCCTGGTGTGCTTGCAGGCCGAGGGCCAACCTCCCAATTCGAGGGAACCACACTGTAGAAATTCCTTACTTCGGCCAGACTAGGCCTTCCTGAGGGAGGTAACCCTTTGCAGTGTGAATGCGGGCGAGCACTGCCAGCGAGTCCAAAACCGTTTTACGAGGGAGACTGAGGCCGCGACCGAAGTGAGAACTCAACTCCCCATTTGTTTCCTGAAGCCAGCCCGGCAGCCGCCCCCTTGAGCATGCAAGTCTCACTGTTCGCGTCCCAACGCAAGGAAACAGTAGGCTGGGGGACCGTGTTGTAGAGAGCCTCACTGTTCCGGAGAGTGGAAACACTTCGAGTGCGTGTGCGTGAGAGCCTGGGAGACGAGTGTCCTACGTTACTGGGCGAGAGAAACGAACTCGTGCAGCCGCACCTCTCCCACCAGCTCTCAGTGGCAGAATGCTAGCACTCCTCAGGCATGCGTTCGTGCAGGCCTAAGTATCAGGGCCCTCCCTGGAAGGCACAAAACTGTGGTGAAAGCGCGCTTCAGCTCCGGCCGGTCCCCGGCGGGGAGGACGCGGTAAGGTTTCCTCTGTACTTGAGAGCCCGGCGAACGGCATCCCTATGTAAAACCGAGGGAAAGAAAGGCCGGTGCCTGAGACGCCTCTCGGCTCAGCTCTTGTTCCTGGGGCTAGTACCGTTGCCCCGGTGTGCTTGAAGGACAAAAGCCAACCACCTAACTCGAGGGAATCACACTATAGAGAATCCGGGCTTCGGCTGGACTAGGCCTTCCTGAGGGTGGAAAGCTTCTGCTGAGAGCATGCATGCGAGCACTGCCAGCGAGTCCAAAACCATTTTCCCAGGGAGACTGAGGCCGCGGCAGAAGGGAGAACACAACTGCCCATTTGTTTCCTGAAGCCAGCCCAGCAGCCGACCCCTAGGGCATGCAAGTCTCACGCTCGCTTACCAACGCAATGAAACAGTACTGTAGGGGAACCGTGTATACAGAGCCTCACTGTTGCGCGCAGTGGGAACTCTTGGAGTGCCTGTACCTAAGAGCCTGGCTGAAGAGTCCCTTCAGTTCCTGGGTGAGAGAAACGGATTCGTGCAGCCGCACCTCTCCCACCAGCTCTCAGTGGCAGAATGCTAGCACTCCTCAGGCATGCGTTCGTGCAGGCCTAAGTATCAGGGCCCTCCCTGGAAGGCACAAAACTGTGGTGAAAGCGCGCTTCAGCTCCGGCCGGTCCCCGGCGGGGAGGACGCGGTAAGGTTTCCTCTGTACTTGAGAGCCCGGCGAACGGCATCCCTATGTAAAACCGAGGGAAAGAAAGGCCGGTGCCTGAGACGCCTCTCGGCTCAGCTCTTGTTCCTGGGGCTAGTACCGTTGCCCCGGTGTGCTTGAAGGACAAAAGCCAACCACCTAACTCGAGGGAATCACACTATAGAGAATCCGGGCTTCGGCTGGACTAGGCCTTCCTGAGGGTGGAAAGCTTCTGCTGAGAGCATGCATGCGAGCACTGCCAGCGAGTCCAAAACCATTTTCCCAGGGAGACTGAGGCCGCGGCAGAAGGGAGAACACAACTGCCCATTTGTTTCCTGAAGCCAGCCCAGCAGCCGACCCCTAGGGCATGCAAGTCTCACGCTCGCTTACCAACGCAATGAAACAGTACTGTAGGGGAACCGTGTATACAGAGCCTCACTGTTGCGCGCAGTGGGAACTCTTGGAGTGCCTGTACGTAAGAGCCTGGCTGAAGAGTCCCTTCAGTTCCTGGGCGAGAGAAACGGATTCGTGCAGCCGCACCTCTCCCACCAGCTCTCAGTATCAGAATGGTAGCACTCCTCCGGCCTGTGTGCGTGCAGGCCTAAGTTGCAGGCCCCTCCCTGGAAGGCAGTACACTGTGGAGAAACCGCGCTTTAGCTGCCGCCGTTCCCTAGCGGAGAGGAAGCTGTAGGGTGTGCGATGTGCCTAGAGCCCGGCGAACGTCTTCCCTAGGTAAAACCGGGGGAAACAAAGGCCGGTGCCGGAGACGCGTGTCGGCTCAGCTCTTGTTCATGGAGCTAGTATCTTTACCCCGGTGTGCGTGCAGGCCGAAAGCCAAAAACCTCACACGAGGGAAACGCACTGTAGAGAATCGGGCTTCGGCCAGACTAGGCCTTCCTGAGGGTGGAAGCCTTCTGCTGTGTGCATGCGTATGAGCTCGGCCACGGAGTACAAAACCATTTTCTGAGGGAGACTGAGGCCGCAGTAGAAGGGAGAACAAAGCTCCCCACTTGTTTCCTGCTACTGGCCCTGCGTCCAACCCCTTGTGCATGCATGTCTCACTGCTCCCATACCAACGTAAGAAAAGTAGGGTAGGGGACCGTGTTGTAGAGAGTCTCACTGTTACGGAGGGTGGAAACACTGGGAGTGTGTGTACGTGAGAGCCTGGGAGACGAGTCCCCTAAGTTACTGAGCGAGAGAAAAGGATTAGTTGCAGCAGCACCTCTCCCACCAGCTCTCAGTGGCAGAATGCTAGCACTCCTCAGGCATGTGGGCGTGCAGGCCTAAGTATCAGGCCCCTCCCTGGAAGGCACAAAACTGCGGTGAAAGCGCGCTTCAGCTCCGGCCTGTCCCCGGCGTGGAGGACGCTGTAAGGTTTCCTCTGTACTTGAGAGCCCGGCGAACGGCTTCCCTAGGTAAAACCGAGAGGGAAAGAAAGGCCGGTGCCTGAGACGCCTCTCGGCTCAGCTCTTGTTCCTGGGGCTAGTACCGTTGCCCCGGTGTGCTTGAAGGACAAAAGCCAACCACCTAACTCGAGGGAATCACACTATAGAGAATCCGGGGTTTGGCTGGACTAGGCCTTCCTGAGGGTGGAAAGCTTCTGCTGAGAGCATGCATGCGAGCACTGCCAGCGAGTCCAAAACCATTTTCCCAGGGAGACTGAGGCCGCGGCAGAAGGAAGAACACAACTCCCCATTTGTTTCCTGAAGCCTGCCCAGCAGCCGACCCCTAGGGCATGCAAGTCTCACGCTCGCTTACCAACGCAATGAAACCGTACTGTGGGGGAACCTTGTATACAGAGCCTCACTGTTGCGCGCAGTGGGAACTCTTGGAGTGCCTGTACGTAAGAGCCTGGCTGAAGAGTCCCTTCAGTTCCTGGGCGAGAGAAACGGATTCGTGCAGCCGCACCTCTCCCACCAGCTCTCAGTTTCAGAATGGAGGCACTCCTCCGGCCTGTGTGCGTGCAGGCCTAAGTTGCAGGCCCCTCCCTGGAAGGCAGTACACTGTGGAGAAACCGCGCTTTAGCTGCCGCCGTTCCCTAGCGGAGAGGAAGCTGTAGGGTGTGCGATGTGCCTAGAGCCCGGCGAACGTCTTCCCTAGGTAAAACCGGGGGAAACAAGGGCCGGTGCCGGAGACGCGTCTCGGCTCAGCTCTTGTTCATGGAGCTAGTATCTTTACCCCGGTGTGCGTGCAGGCCGAAAGCCAAAAACCTCACACGAGGGAACCGCACTGTAGAGAATCCAGGCTTCGGCCAGACTAGGCCTTCCTGAGGGTGGAAGCCTTCTGCTGTGTGCATGCGTATGAGCTCCGCCACGGAGTACAAAACCATTTTCTGAGGGAGACTGAGGCCACGGCAGAAGTGAGAACAAAGCTCCCCACTTGTTTCCTGCTAGTGGCCCTGCGTCCAACCCCTTGTGCATGCATGTCTCACTGCTCCCATACCAACGTAAGAAAAGTAGGGTAGGGGACCGTGTTGTAGAGAGTCTCACTGTTACGGAGGGTGGAAACACTTGGAGTGTGTGTACGTGAGAGCCTGGGAGACGAGTCCCCTAAGTTACTGGGGGAGAGAAAAGGATTAGTTGCAGCGGCACCTCTCCAAACAGCTCTCAGTATTAGAATGATAGCATTCCTCCGGCATGTGTGCGAGCAGGCCTAAGAGGCAGGCCCCTCCTTGGAAGGCACAGCACTGTGGAGAACCCGCGTTAGCTCCCGCCGATCCCTAGCGGAGAGGACGCTGTATGGTGTGCGCTGTGCTTCAGAGCCCGGCGAACGGCTTCCCTATGTAAAAGCGAGGGAAAGAAAGGCCTGTGCCGGAGACACCTCTCGGCTGAGCTCTTGTTCCTGGGCTACTATCGTGCTCCATTGTGCGAGCAGACCAAAAGCTAACCACCTAAATCCAGGGAACTGCACTGTGTGGAATCCAGGCTTCGGCCAGACTAGGCCTTCCTGAGGGTGGAAACCTCTTGCAGTGTGAATGCGGGCGAGCACTGCCAGCGAGTCCAAAACCATTTTGTGAGGAAGACTGAGGCCTCGGCAGAAGTGAGAACTCAACTCCCCACCTTTTTCCTGAAGCCAGCCAGACGGCCGCCCCCTTGAGCATGCATGTCTCACTGCTTGCCGACCAAGGCAAAGAGACAGTGGGGTAGGGGACCGTGTTGTAGAGAGCCTGACTGTTAGGGAGGGTGGAAACACTTGGAGTGTGTGTACGTGAGAGCCTAGGAGACGAGTCCCCTAAGTTACTGGGCGAGAGAAAAGGATTAGTTGCAGCGGCACCTCTCCCACCAGCTCTCAGTATCAGAATGGTAGCACTCCTCCGGCATGTGTGTGTGCAGACCTAAGTGGCAGGCCCCTCCTTGGAAGGCACAACACTGTGGAGAAACCGCGCTTTAGCTCCTGCCGGTCCCTAGCGGAGAGGACGCTATATGGTGTGCGCTGTGCTTGAGAGCCCGGCGATCGGCTTCCCTATGTATAAGCGAGGGAAAGAAAGGCCGGTGCCCGAGACGCCTCTCGGCTCAGCTCTTGTTCCTGGAGCTAGTACCGTTACCCTGGTGTGCTTGCAGGCCGAGGGCCAACCTCCCAATTCGAGGGAACCACACTGTAGAAATTCCTTACTTCGGCCAGACTAGGCCTTCCTGAGGGAGGTAACCCTTTGCAGTGTGAATGCGGGCGAGCACTGCCAGCGAGTCCAAAACCTTTTTACGAGGGAGACTGAGGACGCGACCGAAGTGAGAACTCAACTCCCCATTTGTTTCCTGAAGCCAGCCCGGCAGCCGCCCCCTTGAGCATGCAAGTCTCACTGTTCGCGTCCCAACGCAAGGAAACAGTAGGCTGGGGGACCGTGTTGTAGAGAGCCTCACTGTTCCGGAGAGTGGAAACACTTCGAGTGCGTGTGCGTGAGAGCCTGGGAGACGAGTGTCCTACGTTACTGGGCGAGAGAAACGAACTCGTGCAGCCGCACCTCTCCCACCAGCTCTCAGTGGCAGAATGCTAGCACTCCTCAGGCATGCGTTCGTGCAGGCCTAAGTATCAGGGCCCTCCCTGGAAGGCACAAAACTGTGGTGAAAGCGCGCTTCAGCTCCGGCCGGTCCCCGGCGGGGAGGACGCGGTAAGGTTTCCTCTGTACTTGAGAGCCCGGCGAACGGCATCCCTATGTAAAACCGAGGGAAAGAAAGGCCGGTGCCTGAGACGCCTCTCGGCTCAGCTCTTGTTCCTGGGGCTAGTACCGTTGCCCCGGTGTGCTTGAAGGACAAAAGCCAACCACCTAACTCGAGGGAATCACACTATAGAGAATCCGGGCTTCGGCTGGACTAGGCCTTCCTGAGGGTGGAAAGCTTCTGCTGAGAGCATGCATGCGAGCACTGCCAGCGAGTCCAAAACCATTTTCCCAGGGAGACTGAGGCCGCGGCAGAAGGGAGAACACAACTGCCCATTTGTTTCCTGAAGCCAGCCCAGCAGCCGAACCCTAGGGCATGCAAGTCTCACGCTCGCTTACCAACGCAATGAAACAGTACTGTAGGGGAACCGTGTATACAGAGCCTCACTGTTGCGTGCAGTGGGAACTCTTGGAGTGCCTGTATGTAAGAGCCTGGCTGAAGAGTCCCTTCAGTTCCTGGGCGAGAGAAACGGATTCGTGCAGCCGCACCTCTCCCACCAGCTCTCAGTATCAGAATGGTAGCACTCCTCCGTCCTGTGTGCGTGCAGGCCTAAGTTGCAGGCCCCTCCCTGGAAGGCAGTACACTGTGGAGAAACCGCGCTTTAGCTGCCGCCGTTCCCTAGCGGAGAGGAAGCTGTGGGGTGTGCGATGTGCCTAGAGCCCGGCGAACGTCTTCCCTACGTAAAACCGGGGGAAACAAAGGCCGGTGCCGGAGACGCGTCTCGGCTCAGCTCTTGTTCATGGAGCTAGTATCTTTACCCCGGTGTGCGTGCAGGCCGAAAGCCAAAAACCTCACACGAGGGAAACGCACTGTAGAGAATCGGGCTTCGGCCAGACTAGGCCTTCCTGAGGGTGGAAGCCTTCTGCTGTGTGCATGCGTATGAGCTCGGCCACGGAGTACAAAACCATTTTCTGAGGGAGACTGAGGCCGCAGTAGAAGGGAGAACAAAGCTCCCCACTTGTTTCCTGCTACTGGCCCTGCGTCCAACCCCTTGTGCATGCATGTCTCACTGCTCCCATACCAACGTAAGAAAAGTAGGGTAGGGGACCGTGTTGTAGAGAGTCTCACTGTTACGGAGGGTGGAAACACTGGGAGTGTGTGTACGTGAGAGCCTGGGAGACGAGTCCCCTAAGTTACTGAGCGAGAGAAAAGGATTAGTTGCAGCAGCACCTCTCCCACCAGCTCTCAGTGGCAGAATGCTAGCACTCCTCAGGCATGTGTGCGTGCAGGCCTAAGTATCAGGCCCCTCCCTGGAAGGCACAAAACTGCGGTGAAAGCGCGCTTCAGCTCCGGCCTGTCCCCGGCGTGGAGGACGCTGTAAGGTTTCCTCTGTACTTGAGAGCCCGGCGAACGGCTTCCCTAGGTAAAACCGAGAGGGAAAGAAAGGCCGGTGCCTGAGACGCCTCTCGGCTCAGCTCTTGTTCCTGGGGCTAGTACCGTTGCCCCGGTGTGCTTGAAGGACAAAAGCCAACCACCTAACTCGAGGGAATCACACTATAGAGAATCCGGGCTTCGGCTGGACTAGGCCTTCCTGAGGGTGGAAAGCTTCTGCTGAGAGCATGCATGCGAGCACTGCCAGCGAGTCCAAAACCATTTTCCCAGGGAGACTGAGGCCGCGGCAGAAGGGAGAACACAACTGCCCATTTGTTTCCTGAAGCCAGCCCAGCAGCCGACCCCTAGGGCATGCAAGTCTCACGCTCGCTTACCAACGCAATGAAACCGTACTGTAGGGGAACCGTGTATACAGAGCCTCACTGTTGCGCGCAGTGGGAACTCTTGGAGTGCCTGTACGTAAGAGCCTGGCTGAAGAGTCCCTTCAGTTCCTGGGCGAGAGAAACGGATTCGTGCAGCCGCACCTCTCCCACCAGCTCTCAGTATCAGAATGGTAGCACTCCTCCGTCCTGTGTGCGTGCAGGCCTAAGTTGCAGGCCCCTCCCTGGAAGGCAGTACACTGTGGAGAAACCGCGCTTTAGCTGCCGCCGTTCCCTAGCGGAGAGGAAGCTGTAGGGTGTGCGATGTGCCTAGAGCCCGGCGAACGTCTTCCCTACGTAAAACCGGGGGAAACAAAGGCCGGTGCCGGAGACGCGTCTCGGCTCAGCTCTTGTTCATGGAGCTAGTATCTTTACCCCGGTGTGCGTGCAGGCCGAAAGCCAAAAACCTCACACGAGGAAAACGCACTGTAGAGAATCGGGCTTCGGCCAGACTAGGCCTTCCTGAGGGTGGAAGCCTTCTGCTGTGTGCATGCGTATGAGCTCGGCCACGGAGTACAAAACCATTTTCTGAGGGAGACTGAGGCCGCAGTAGAAGGGAGAACAAAGCTCCCCACTTGTTTCCTGCTACTGGCCCTGCGTCCAACCCCTTGTGCATGCATGTCTCACTGCTCCCATACCAACGTAAGAAAAGTAGGGTAGGGGACCGTGTTGTAGAGAGTCTCACTGTTACGGAGGGTGGAAACACTGGGAGTGTGTGTACGTGAGAGCCTGGGAGACGAGTCCCCTAAGTTACTGAGCGAGAGAAAAGGATTAGTTGCAGCAGCACCTCTCCCACCAGCTCTCAGTGGCAGAGCGCTAGCACTCCTCAGGCATGTGTGCGTGCAGGCCTAAGTATCAGGCCCCTCCCTGGAAGGCACAAAACTGCGGTGAAAGCGCGCTTCAGCTCCGGCCTGTCCCCGGCGTGGAGGACGCTGTAAGGTTTCCTCTGTACTTGAGAGCCCGGCGAACGGCTTCCCTATGTAAAACCGAGAGGGAAAGAAAGGCCGGTGCCTGAGACGCCTCTCGGCTCAGCTCTTGTTCCTGGGGCTAGTACCGTTGCCCCGGTGTGCTTGAAGGACAAAAGCCAACCACCTAACTCGAGGGAATCACACTATAGAGAATCCGGGCTTCGGCTGGACTAGGCCTTCCTGAGGGTGGAAAGCTTCTGCTGAGAGCATGCATGCGAGCACTGCCAGCGAGTCCAAAACCATTTTCCCAGGGAGACTGAGGCCGCGGCAGAAGGGAGAACACAACTGCCCATTTGTTTCCTGAAGCCAGCCCAGCAGCCGACCCCTAGGGCATGCAAGTCTCACGCTCGCTTACCAACGCAATGAAACCGTACTGTAGGGGAACCTTGTATACAGAGCCTCACTGTTGCGCGCAGGGGGAACTCTTGGAGTGCCTGTACGTAAGAGCCTGGCTGAAGAGTCCCTTCAGTTCCTGGGCGAGAGAAACGGATTCGTGCAGCCGCACCTCTCCCACCAGCTCTCAGTATCAGAATGGTAGCACTCCTCCGGCCTGTGTGCGTGCAGGCCTAAGTTGCAGGCCCCTCCCTGGAAGGCAGTACACTGTGGAGAAACCGCGCTTTAGCTGCCGCCGTTCCCTAGCGGAGAGGAAGCTGTAGGGTGTGCGATGTGCCTAGAGCCCGGCGAACGTCTTCCCTAGGTAAAACCGGGGGAAACAAGGGCCGGTGCCGGAGACGCGTCTCGGCTCAGCTCTTGTTCATGGAGCTAGTATCTTTACCCCGGTGTGCGTGCAGGCCGAAAGCCAAAAACCTCACACGAGGGAACCGCACTGTAGAGAATCCAGGCTTCGGCCAGACTAGGCCTTCCTGAGGGTGGAAGCCTTCTGCTGTGTGCATGCGTATGAGCTCCGCCACGGAGTACAAAACCATTTTCTGAGGGAGACTGAGGCCGCGGCAGAAGTGAGAACAAAGCTCCCCACTTGTTTCCTGCTACTGGCCCTGCGTCCAACCCCTTGTGCATGCATGTCTCACTGCTCCCATACCAACGTAAGAAAAGTAGGGTAGGGGACCGTGTTGTAGAGAGTCTCACTGTTACGGAGGGTGGAAACACTGGGAGTGTGTGTACGTGAGAGCCTGGGAGACGAGTCCCCTAAGTTACTGGGGGAGAGAAAAGGATTAGTTGCAGCGGCACCTCTCCAAACAGCTCTCAGTATTAGAATGATAGCATTCCTCCGGCATGTGTGCGAGCAGGCCTAAGAGGCAGGCCCCTCCTTGGAAGGCACAGCACTGTGGAGAACCCGCGTTAGCTCCCGCCGATCCCTAGCGGAGAGGACGCTGTATGGTGTGCGCTGTGCTTCAGAGCCCGGGAACGGCTTCCCTATGTAAAAGCGAGGGAAAGAAAGGCCTGTGCCGGAGACACCTCTCGGCTGAGCTCTTGTTCCTGGGCTACTATCGTGCTCCATTGTGCGAGCAGACCAAAAGCCAACCACCTAAATCCAGGGAACTGCACTGTGTGGAATCCAGGCTTCGGCCAGACTAGGCCTTCCTGAGGGTGGAAACCTCTTGCAGTGTGAATGCGGGCGAGCACTGCCAGCGAGTCCAAAACCATTTTGTGAGGAAGACTGAGGCCTCGGCAGAAGTGAGAACTCAACTCCCCACTTTTTTCCTGAAGCCAGCCAGACGGCCGCCCCCTTGAGCATGCATGTCTCACTGCTTGCCGACCAAGGCAAAGAGACAGTGGGGTAGGGGACCGTGTTTTAGAGAGCCTGACTGTTAGGGAGGGTGGAAACACTTGGAGTGTGTGTACGTGAGAGCCTAGGAGACGAGTCCCCTTAGTTACTGGGCGAGAGAAAAGGATTAGTTGCAGCGGCACCTCTCCCACCAGCTCTCAGTATCAGAATGGTAGCACTCCTCCGGCATGTGTGTGTGCAGACCTAAGTGGCAGGCCCCTCCTTGGAAGGCACAACACTGTGGAGAAACCGCGCTTTAGCTCCTGCCGGTCCCTAGCGGAGAGGACGCTATATGGTGTGCGCTGTGCTTGAGAGCCCGGCGATCGGCTTCCCTATGTATAAGCGAGGGAAAGAAAGGCCGGTGCCCGAGACGCCTCTCGGCTCAGCTCTTGTTCCTGGAGCTAGTACCGTTACCCTGGTGTGCTTGCAGGCCGAGGGCCAACCTCCCAATTCGAGGGAACCACACTGTAGAAATTCCTTACTTCGGCCAGACTAGGCCTTCCTGAGGGAGGTAACCCTTTGCAGTGTGAATGCGGGCGAGCACTGCCAGCGAGTCCAAAACCGTTTTACGAGGGAGACTGAGGCCGCGACCGAAGTGAGAACTCAACTCCCCATTTGTTTCCTGAAGCCAGCCCGGCAGCCGCCCCCTTGAGCATGCAAGTCTCACTGTTCGCGTCCCAACGCAAGGAAACAGTAGGCTGGGGGACCGTGTTGTAGAGAGCCTCACTGTTCCGGAGAGTGGAAACACTTCGAGTGCGTGTGCGTGAGAGCCTGGGAGACGAGTGTCCTACGTTACTGGGCGAGAGAAACGAACTCGTGCAGCCGCACCTCTCCCACCAGCTCTCAGTGGCAGAATGCTAGCACTCCTCAGGCATGCGTTCGTGCAGGCCTAAGTATCAGGGCCCTCCCTGGAAGGCACAAAACTGTGGTGAAAGCGCGCTTCAGCTCCGGCCGGTCCCCGGCGGGGAGGACGCGGTAAGGTTTCCTCTGTACTTGAGAGCCCGGCGAACGGCATCCCTATGTAAAACCGAGGGAAAGAAAGGCCGGTGCCTGAGACGCCTCTCGGCTCAGCTCTTGTTCCTGGGGCTAGTACCGTTGCCCCGGTGTGCTTGAAGGACAAAAGCCAACCACCTAACTCGAGGGAATCACACTATAGAGAATCCGGGCTTCGGCTGGACTAGGCCTTCCTGAGGGTGGAAAGCTTCTGCTGAGAGCATGCATGCGAGCACTGCCAGCGAGTCCAAAACCATTTTCCCAGGGAGACTGAGGCCGCGGCAGAAGGGAGAACACAACTGCCCATTTGTTTCCTGAAGCCAGCCCAGCAGCCGACCCCTAGGGCATGCAAGTCTCACGCTCGCTTACCAACGCAATGAAACAGTACTGTAGGGGAACCGTGTATACAGAGCCTCACTGTTGCGCGCAGTGGGAACTCTTGGAGTGCCTGTCCGTAAGAGCCTGGCTGAAGAGTCCCTTCAGTTCCTGGGCCAGAGAAACGGATTCGTGCAGCCGCACCTCTCCCACCAGCTCTCAGTATCAGAATGGTAGCACTCCTCCGTCCTGTGTGCGTGCAGGCCTAAGTTGCAGGCCCCTCCCTGGAAGGCAGTACACTGTGGAGAAACCGCGCTTTAGCTGCCGCCGTTCCCTAGCGGAGAGGAAGCTGTGGGGTGTGCGATGTGCCTAGAGCCCGGCGAACGTCTTCCCTACGTAAAACCGGGGGAAACAAAGGCCGGTGCCGGAGACGCGTCTCGGCTCAGCTCTTGTTCATGGAGCTAGTATCTTTACCCCGGTGTGCGTGCAGGCCGAAAGCCAAAAACCTCACACGAGGGAAACGCACTGTAGAGAATCGGGCTTCGGCCAGACTAGGCCTTCCTGAGGGTGGAAGCCTTCTGCTGTGTGCATGCGTATGAGCTCGGCCACGGAGTACAAAACCATTTTCTGAGGGAGACTGAGGCCGCAGTAGAAGGGAGAACAAAGCTCCCCACTTGTTTCCTGCTACTGGCCCTGCGTCCAACCCCTTGTGCATGCATGTCTCACTGCTCCCATACCAACGTAAGAAAAGTAGGGTAGGGGACCGTGTTGTAGAGAGTCTCACTGTTACGGAGGGTGGAAACACTGGGAGTGTGTGTACGTGAGAGCCTGGGAGACGAGTCCCCTAAGTTACTGAGCGAGAGAAAAGGATTAGTTGCAGCAGCACCTCTCCCACCAGCTCTCAGTGGCAGAATGCTAGCACTCCTCAGGCATGTGTGCGTGCAGGCCTAAGTATCAGGCCCCTCCCTGGAAGGCACAAAACTGCGGTGAAAGCGCGCTTCAGCTCCGGCCTGTCCCCGGCGTGGAGGACGCTGTAAGGTTTCCTCTGTACTTGAGAGCCCGGCGAACGGCTTCCCTAGGTAAAACCGAGAGGGAAAGAAAGGCCGGTGCCTGAGACGCCTCTCGGCTCAGCTCTTGTTCCTGGGGCTAGTACCGTTGCCCCGGTGTGCTTGAAGGACAAAAGCCAACCACCTAACTCGAGGGAATCACACTATAGAGAATCCGGGCTTCGGCTGGACTAGGCCTTCCTGAGGGTGGAAAGCTTCTGCTGAGAGCATGCATGCGAGCACTGCCAGCGAGTCCAAAACCATTTTCCCAGGGAGACTGAGGCCGCGGCAGAAGGGAGAACACAACTGCCCATTTGTTTCCTGAAGCCAGCCCAGCAGCCGACCCCTAGGGCATGCAAGTCTCACGCTCGCTTACCAACGCAATGAAACCGTACTGTAGGGGAACCGTGTATACAGAGCCTCACTGTTGCGCGCAGTGGGAACTCTTGGAGTGCCTGTACGTAAGAGCCTGGCTGAAGAGTCCCTTCAGTTCCTGGGCGAGAGAAACGGATTCGTGCAGCCGCACCTCTCCCACCAGCTCTCAGTATCAGAATGGTAGCACTCCTCCGTCCTGTGTGCGTGCAGGCCTAAGTTGCAGGCCCCTCCCTGGAAGGCAGTACACTGTGGAGAAACCGCGCTTTAGCTGCCGCCGTTCCCTAGCGGAGAGGAAGCTGTAGGGTGTGCGATGTGCCTAGAGCCCGGCGAACGTCTTCCCTACGTAAAACCGGGGGAAACAAAGGCCGGTGCCGGAGACGCGTCTCGGCTCAGCTCTTGTTCATGGAGCTAGTATCTTTACCCCGGTGTGCGTGCAGGCCGAAAGCCAAAAACCTCACACGAGGGAAACGCACTGTAGAGAATCGGGCTTCGGCCAGACTAGGCCTTCCTGAGGGTGGAAGCCTTCTGCTGTGTGCATGCGTATGAGCTCGGCCACGGAGTACAAAACCATTTTCTGAGGGAGACTGAGGCCGCAGTAGAAGGGAGAACAAAGCTCCCCACTTGTTTCCTGCTACTGGCCCTGCGTCCAACCCCTTGTGCATGCATGTCTCACTGCTCCCATACCAACGTAAGAAAAGTAGGGTAGGGGACCGTGTTGTAGAGAGTCTCACTGTTACGGAGGGTGGAAACACTGGGAGTGTGTGTACGTGAGAGCCTGGGAGACGAGTCCCCTAAGTTACTGAGCGAGAGAAAAGGATTAGTTGCAGCAGCACCTCTCCCACCAGCTCTCAGTGGCAGAGCGCTAGCACTCCTCAGGCATGTGTGCGTGCAGGCCTAAGTATCAGGCCCCTCCCTGGAAGGCACAAAACTGCGGTGAAAGCGCGCTTCAGCTCCGGCCTGTCCCCGGCGTGGAGGACGCTGTAAGGTTTCCTCTGTACTTGAGAGCCCGGCGAACGGCTTCCCTATGTAAAACCGAGAGGGAAAGAAAGGCCGGTGCCTGAGACGCCTCTCGGCTCAGCTCTTGTTCCTGGGGCTAGTACCGTTGCCCCGGTGTGCTTGAAGGACAAAAGCCAACCACCTAACTCGAGGGAATCACACTATAGAGAATCCGGGCTTCGGCTGGACTAGGCCTTCCTGAGGGTGGAAAGCTTCTGCTGAGAGCATGCATGCGAGCACTGCCAGCGAGTCCAAAACCATTTTCCCAGGGAGACTGAGGCCGCGGCAGAAGGGAGAACACAACTGCCCATTTGTTTCCTGAAGCCAGCCCAGCAGCCGACCCCTAGGGCATGCAAGTCTCACGCTCGCTTACCAACGCAATGAAACCGTACTGTAGGGGAACCTTGTATACAGAGCCTCACTGTTGCGCGCAGGGGGAACTCTTGGAGTGCCTGTACGTAAGAGCCTGGCTGAAGAGTCCCTTCAGTTCCTGGGCGAGAGAAACGGATTCGTGCAGCCGCACCTCTCCCACCAGCTCTCAGTATCAGAATGGTAGCACTCCTCCGGCCTGTGTGCGTGCAGGCCTAAGTTGCAGGCCCCTCCCTGGAAGGCAGTACACTGTGGAGAAACCGCGCTTTAGCTGCCGCCGTTCCCTAGCGGAGAGGAAGCTGTAGGGTGTGCGATGTGCCTAGAGCCCGGCGAACGTCTTCCCTAGGTAAAACCGGGGGAAACAAGGGCCGGTGCCGGAGACGCGTCTCGGCTCAGCTCTTGTTCATGGAGCTAGTATCTTTACCCCGGTGTGCGTGCAGGCCGAAAGCCAAAAACCTCACACGAGGGAACCGCACTGTAGAGAATCCAGGCTTCGGCCAGACTAGGCCTTCCTGAGGGTGGAAGCCTTCTGCTGTGTGCATGCGTATGAGCTCCGCCACGGAGTACAAAACCATTTTCTGAGGGAGACTGAGGCCGCGGCAGAAGTGAGAACAAAGCTCCCCACTTGTTTCCTGCTACTGGCCCTGCGTCCAACCCCTTGTGCATGCATGTCTCACTGCTCCCATACCAACGTAAGAAAAGTAGGGTAGGGGACCGTGTTGTAGAGAGTCTCACTGTTACGGAGGGTGGAAACACTGGGAGTGTGTGTACGTGAGAGCCTGGGAGACGAGTCCCCTAAGTTACTGGGGGAGAGAAAAGGATTAGTTGCAGCGGCACCTCTCCAAACAGCTCTCAGTATTAGAATGATAGCATTCCTCCGGCATGTGTGCGAGCAGGCCTAAGAGGCAGGCCCCTCCTTGGAAGGCACAGCACTGTGGAGAACCCGCGTTAGCTCCCGCCGATCCCTAGCGGAGAGGACGCTGTATGGTGTGCGCTGTGCTTCAGAGCCCGGGAACGGCTTCCCTATGTAAAAGCGAGGGAAAGAAAGGCCTGTGCCGGAGACACCTCTCGGCTGAGCTCTTGTTCCTGGGCTACTATCGTGCTCCATTGTGCGAGCAGACCAAAAGCCAACCACCTAAATCCAGGGAACTGCACTGTGTGGAATCCAGGCTTCGGCCAGACTAGGCCTTCCTGAGGGTGGAAACCTCTTGCAGTGTGAATGCGGGCGAGCACTGCCAGCGAGTCCAAAACCATTTTGTGAGGAAGACTGAGGCCTCGGCAGAAGTGAGAACTCAACTCCCCACTTTTTTCCTGAAGCCAGCCAGACGGCCGCCCCCTTGAGCATGCATGTCTCACTGCTTGCCGACCAAGGCAAAGAGACAGTGGGGTAGGGGACCGTGTTGTAGAGAGCCTGACTGTTAGGGAGGGTGGAAACACTTGGAGTGTGTGTACGTGAGAGCCTAGGAGACGAGTCCCCTTAGTTACTGGGCGAGAGAAAAGGATTAGTTGCAGCGGCACCTCTCCCACCAGCTCTCAGTATCAGAATGGTAGCACTCCTCCGGCATGTGTGTGTGCAGACCTAAGTGGCAGGCCCCTCCTTGGAAGGCACAACACTGTGGAGAAACCGCGCTTTAGCTCCTGCCGGTCCCTAGCGGAGAGGACGCTATATGGTGTGCGCTGTGCTTGAGAGCCCGGCGATCGGCTTCCCTATGTATAAGCGAGGGAAAGAAAGGCCGGTGCCCGAGACGCCTCTCGGCTCAGCTCTTGTTCCTGGAGCTAGTACCGTTACCCTGGTGTGCTTGCAGGCCGAGGGCCAACCTCCCAATTCGAGGGAACCACACTGTAGAAATTCCTTACTTCGGCCAGACTAGGCCTTCCTGAGGGAGGTAACCCTTTGCAGTGTGAATGCGGGCGAGCACTGCCAGCGAGTCCAAAACCGTTTTACGAGGGAGACTGAGGCCGCGACCGAAGTGAGAACTCAACTCCCCATTTGTTTCCTGAAGCCAGCCCGGCAGCCGCCCCCTTGAGCATGCAAGTCTCACTGTTCGCGTCCCAACGCAAGGAAACAGTAGGCTGGGGGACCGTGTTGTAGAGAGCCTCACTGTTCCGGAGAGTGGAAACACTTCGAGTGCGTGTGCGTGAGAGCCTGGGAGACGAGTGTCCTACGTTACTGGGCGAGAGAAACGAACTCGTGCAGCCGCACCTCTCCCACCAGCTCTCAGTGGCAGAATGCTAGCACTCCTCAGGCATGCGTTCGTGCAGGCCTAAGTATCAGGGCCCTCCCTGGAAGGCACAAAACTGTGGTGAAAGCGCGCTTCAGCTCCGGCCGGTCCCCGGCGGGGAGGACGCGGTAAGGTTTCCTCTGTACTTGAGAGCCCGGCGAACGGCATCCCTATGTAAAACCGAGGGAAAGAAAGGCCGGTGCCTGAGACGCCTCTCGGCTCAGCTCTTGTTCCTGGGGCTAGTACCGTTGCCCCGGTGTGCTTGAAGGACAAAAGCCAACCACCTAACTCGAGGGAATCACACTATAGAGAATCCGGGCTTCGGCTGGACTAGGCCTTCCTGAGGGTGGAAAGCTTCTGCTGAGAGCATGCATGCGAGCACTGCCAGCGAGTCCAAAACCATTTTCCCAGGGAGACTGAGGCCGCGGCAGAAGGGAGAACACAACTGCCCATTTGTTTCCTGAAGCCAGCCCAGCAGCCGACCCCTAGGGCATGCAAGTCTCACGCTCGCTTACCAACGCAATGAAACAGTACTGTAGGGGAACCGTGTATACAGAGCCTCACTGTTGCGCGCAGTGGGAACTCTTGGAGTGCCTGTACCTAAGAGCCTGGCTGAAGAGTCCCTTCAGTTCCTGGGCGAGAGAAACGGATTCGTGCAGCCGCACCTCTCCCACCAGCTCTCAGTGGCAGAATGCTAGCACTCCTCAGGCATGCGTTCGTGCAGGCCTAAGTATCAGGGCCCTCCCTGGAAGGCACAAAACTGTGGTGAAAGCGCGCTTCAGCTCCGGCCGGTCCCCGGCGGGGAGGACGCGGTAAGGTTTCCTCTGTACTTGAGAGCCCGGCGAACGGCATCCCTATGTAAAACCGAGGGAAAGAAAGGCCGGTGCCTGAGACGCCTCTCGGCTCAGCTCTTGTTCCTGGGGCTAGTACCGTTGCCCCGGTGTGCTTGAAGGACAAAAGCCAACCACCTAACTCGAGGGAATCACACTATAGAGAATCCGGGCTTCGGCTGGACTAGGCCTTCCTGAGGGTGGAAAGCTTCTGCTGAGAGCATGCATGCGAGCACTGCCAGCGAGTCCAAAACCATTTTCCCAGGGAGACTGAGGCCGCGGCAGAAGGGAGAACACAACTGCCCATTTGTTTCCTGAAGCCAGCCCAGCAGCCGACCCCTAGGGCATGCAAGTCTCACGCTCGCTTACCAACGCAATGAAACAGTACTGTAGGGGAACCGTGTATACAGAGCCTCACTGTTGCGCGCAGTGGGAACTCTTGGAGTGCCTGTACGTAAGAGCCTGGCTGAAGAGTCCCTTCAGTTCCTGGGCGAGAGAAACGGATTCGTGCAGCCGCACCTCTCCCACCAGCTCTCAGTATCAGAATGGTAGCACTCCTCCGGCCTGTGTGCGTGCAGGCCTAAGTTGCAGGCCCCTCCCTGGAAGGCAGTACACTGTGGAGAAACCGCGCTTTAGCTGCCGCTTTTCCCTAGCGGAGAGGAAGCTGTAGGGTGTGCGATGTGCCTAGAGCCCGGCGAACGTCTTCCCTAGGTAAAACCGGGGGAAACAAAGGCCGGTGCCGGAGACGCGTGTCGGCTCAGCTCTTGTTCATGGAGCTAGTATCTTTACCCCGGTGTGCGTGCAGGCCGAAAGCCAAAAACCTCACACGAGGGAAACGCACTGTAGAGAATCGGGCTTCGGCCAGACTAGGCCTTCCTGAGGGTGGAAGCCTTCTGCTGTGTGCATGCGTATGAGCTCGGCCACGGAGTACAAAACCATTTTCTGAGGGAGACTGAGGCCGCAGTAGAAGGGAGAACAAAGCTCCCCACTTGTTTCCTGCTACTGGCCCTGCGTCCAACCCCTTGTGCATGCATGTCTCACTGCTCCCATACCAACGTAAGAAAAGTAGGGTAGGGGACCGTGTTGTAGAGAGTCTCACTGTTACGGAGGGTGGAAACACTGGGAGTGTGTGTACGTGAGAGCCTGGGAGACGAGTCCCCTAAGTTACTGAGCGAGAGAAAAGGATTAGTTGCAGCAGCACCTCTCCCACCAGCTCTCAGTGGCAGAGCGCTAGCACTCCTCAGGCATGTGTGCGTGCAGGCCTAAGTATCAGGCCCCTCCCTGGAAGGCACAAAACTGCGGTGAAAGCGCGCTTCAGCTCCGGCCTGTCCCCGGCGTGGAGGACGCTGTAAGGTTTCCTCTGTACTTGAGAGCCCGGCGAACGGCTTCCCTATGTAAAACCGAGAGGGAAAGAAAGGCCGGTGCCTGAGACGCCTCTCGGCTCAGCTCTTGTTCCTGGGGCTAGTACCGTTGCCCCGGTGTGCTTGAAGGACAAAAGCCAACCACCTAACTCGAGGGAATCACACTATAGAGAATCCGGGCTTCGGCTGGACTAGGCCTTCCTGAGGGTGGAAAGCTTCTGCTGAGAGCATGCATGCGAGCACTGCCAGCGAGTCCAAAACCATTTTCCCAGGGAGACTGAGGCCGCGGCAGAAGGGAGAACACAACTGCCCATTTGTTTCCTGAAGCCAGCCCAGCAGCCGACCCCTAGGGCATGCAAGTCTCACGCTCGCTTACCAACGCAATGAAACCGTACTGTAGGGGAACCTTGTATACAGAGCCTCACTGTTGCGCGCAGGGGGAACTCTTGGAGTGCCTGTACGTAAGAGCCTGGCTGAAGAGTCCCTTCAGTTCCTGGGCGAGAGAAACGGATTCGTGCAGCCGCACCTCTCCCACCAGCTCTCAGTATCAGAATGGTAGCACTCCTCCGGCCTGTGTGCGTGCAGGCCTAAGTTGCAGGCCCCTCCCTGGAAGGCAGTACACTGTGGAGAAACCGCGCTTTAGCTGCCGCCGTTCCCTAGCGGAGAGGAAGCTGTAGGGTGTGCGATGTGCCTAGAGCCCGGCGAACGTCTTCCCTAGGTAAAACCGGGGGAAACAAGGGCCGGTGCCGGAGACGCGTCTCGGCTCAGCTCTTGTTCATGGAGCTAGTATCTTTACCCCGGTGTGCGTGCAGGCCGAAAGCCAAAAACCTCACACGAGGGAACCGCACTGTAGAGAATCCAGGCTTCGGCCAGACTAGGCCTTCCTGAGGGTGGAAGCCTTCTGCTGTGTGCATGCGTATGAGCTCCGCCACGGAGTACAAAACCATTTTCTGAGGGAGACTGAGGCCGCGGCAGAAGTGAGAACAAAGCTCCCCACTTGTTTCCTGCTACTGGCCCTGCGTCCAACCCCTTGTGCATGCATGTCTCACTGCTCCCATACCAACGTAAGAAAAGTAGGGTAGGGGACCGTGTTGTAGAGAGTCTCACTGTTACGGAGGGTGGAAACACTGGGAGTGTGTGTACGTGAGAGCCTGGGAGACGAGTCCCCTAAGTTACTGGGGGAGAGAAAAGGATTAGTTGCAGCGGCACCTCTCCAAACAGCTCTCAGTATTAGAATGATAGCATTCCTCCGGCATGTGTGCGAGCAGGCCTAAGAGGCAGGCCCCTCCTTGGAAGGCACAGCACTGTGGAGAACCCGCGTTAGCTCCCGCCGATCCCTAGCGGAGAGGACGCTGTATGGTGTGCGCTGTGCTTCAGAGCCCGGGAACGGCTTCCCTATGTAAAAGCGAGGGAAAGAAAGGCCTGTGCCGGAGACACCTCTCGGCTGAGCTCTTGTTCCTGGGCTACTATCGTGCTCCATTGTGCGAGCAGACCAAAAGCCAACCACCTAAATCCAGGGAACTGCACTGTGTGGAATCCAGGCTTCGGCCAGACTAGGCCTTCCTGAGGGTGGAAACCTCTTGCAGTGTGAATGCGGGCGAGCACTGCCAGCGAGTCCAAAACCATTTTGTGAGGAAGACTGAGGCCTCGGCAGAAGTGAGAACTCAACTCCCCACTTTTTTCCTGAAGCCAGCCAGACGGCCGCCCCCTTGAGCATGCATGTCTCACTGCTTGCCGACCAAGGCAAAGAGACAGTGGGGTAGGGGACCGTGTTTTAGAGAGCCTGACTGTTAGGGAGGGTGGAAACACTTGGAGTGTGTGTACGTGAGAGCCTAGGAGACGAGTCCCCTTAGTTACTGGGCGAGAGAAAAGGATTAGTTGCAGCGGCACCTCTCCCACCAGCTCTCAGTATCAGAATGGTAGCACTCCTCCGGCATGTGTGTGTGCAGACCTAAGTGGCAGGCCCCTCCTTGGAAGGCACAACACTGTGGAGAAACCGCGCTTTAGCTCCTGCCGGTCCCTAGCGGAGAGGACGCTATATGGTGTGCGCTGTGCTTGAGAGCCCGGCGATCGGCTTCCCTATGTATAAGCGAGGGAAAGAAAGGCCGGTGCCCGAGACGCCTCTCGGCTCAGCTCTTGTTCCTGGAGCTAGTACCGTTACCCTGGTGTGCTTGCAGGCCGAGGGCCAACCTCCCAATTCGAGGGAACCACACTGTAGAAATTCCTTACTTCGGCCAGACTAGGCCTTCCTGAGGGAGGTAACCCTTTGCAGTGTGAATGCGGGCGAGCACTGCCAGCGAGTCCAAAACCGTTTTACGAGGGAGACTGAGGCCGCGACCGAAGTGAGAACTCAACTCCCCATTTGTTTCCTGAAGCCAGCCCGGCAGCCGCCCCCTTGAGCATGCAAGTCTCACTGTTCGCGTCCCAACGCAAGGAAACAGTAGGCTGGGGGACCGTGTTGTAGAGAGCCTCACTGTTCCGGAGAGTGGAAACACTTCGAGTGCGTGTGCGTGAGAGCCTGGGAGACGAGTGTCCTACGTTACTGGGCGAGAGAAACGAACTCGTGCAGCCGCACCTCTCCCACCAGCTCTCAGTGGCAGAATGCTAGCACTCCTCAGGCATGCGTTCGTGCAGGCCTAAGTATCAGGGCCCTCCCTGGAAGGCACAAAACTGTGGTGAAAGCGCGCTTCAGCTCCGGCCGGTCCCCGGCGGGGAGGACGCGGTAAGGTTTCCTCTGTACTTGAGAGCCCGGCGAACGGCATCCCTATGTAAAACCGAGGGAAAGAAAGGCCGGTGCCTGAGACGCCTCTCGGCTCAGCTCTTGTTCCTGGGGCTAGTACCGTTGCCCCGGTGTGCTTGAAGGACAAAAGCCAACCACCTAACTCGAGGGAATCACACTATAGAGAATCCGGGCTTCGGCTGGACTAGGCCTTCCTGAGGGTGGAAAGCTTCTGCTGAGAGCATGCATGCGAGCACTGCCAGCGAGTCCAAAACCATTTTCCCAGGGAGACTGAGGCCGCGGCAGAAGGGAGAACACAACTGCCCATTTGTTTCCTGAAGCCAGCCCAGCAGCCGACCCCTAGGGCATGCAAGTCTCACGCTCGCTTACCAACGCAATGAAACAGTACTGTAGGGGAACCGTGTATACAGAGCCTCACTGTTGCGCGCAGTGGGAACTCTTGGAGTGCCTGTACCTAAGAGCCTGGCTGAAGAGTCCCTTCAGTTCCTGGGTGAGAGAAACGGATTCGTGCAGCCGCACCTCTCCCACCAGCTCTCAGTGGCAGAATGCTAGCACTCCTCAGGCATGCGTTCGTGCAGGCCTAAGTATCAGGGCCCTCCCTGGAAGGCACAAAACTGTGGTGAAAGCGCGCTTCAGCTCCGGCCGGTCCCCGGCGGGGAGGACGCGGTAAGGTTTCCTCTGTACTTGAGAGCCCGGCGAACGGCATCCCTATGTAAAACCGAGGGAAAGAAAGGCCGGTGCCTGAGACGCCTCTCGGCTCAGCTCTTGTTCCTGGGGCTAGTACCGTTGCCCCGGTGTGCTTGAAGGACAAAAGCCAACCACCTAACTCGAGGGAATCACACTATAGAGAATCCGGGCTTCGGCTGGACTAGGCCTTCCTGAGGGTGGAAAGCTTCTGCTGAGAGCATGCATGCGAGCACTGCCAGCGAGTCCAAAACCATTTTCCCAGGGAGACTGAGGCCGCGGCAGAAGGGAGAACACAACTGCCCATTTGTTTCCTGAAGCCAGCCCAGCAGCCGACCCCTAGGGCATGCAAGTCTCACGCTCGCTTACCAACGCAATGAAACAGTACTGTAGGGGAACCGTGTATACAGAGCCTCACTGTTGCGCGCAGTGGGAACTCTTGGAGTGCCTGTACGTAAGAGCCTGGCTGAAGAGTCCCTTCAGTTCCTGGGCGAGAGAAACGGATTCGTGCAGCCGCACCTCTCCCACCAGCTCTCAGTATCAGAATGGTAGCACTCCTCCGGCCTGTGTGCGTGCAGGCCTAAGTTGCAGGCCCCTCCCTGGAAGGCAGTACACTGTGGAGAAACCGCGCTTTAGCTGCCGCTTTTCCCTAGCGGAGAGGAAGCTGTAGGGTGTGCGATGTGCCTAGAGCCCGGCGAACGTCTTCCCTAGGTAAAACCGGGGGAAACAAAGGCCGGTGCCGGAGACGCGTGTCGGCTCAGCTCTTGTTCATGGAGCTAGTATCTTTACCCCGGTGTGCGTGCAGGCCGAAAGCCAAAAACCTCACACGAGGGAAACGCACTGTAGAGAATCGGGCTTCGGCCAGACTAGGCCTTCCTGAGGGTGGAAGCCTTCTGCTGTGTGCATGCGTATGAGCTCGGCCACGGAGTACAAAACCATTTTCTGAGGGAGACTGAGGCCGCAGTAGAAGGGAGAACAAAGCTCCCCACTTGTTTCCTGCTACTGGCCCTGCGTCCAACCCCTTGTGCATGCATGTCTCACTGCTCCCATACCAACGTAAGAAAAGTAGGGTAGGGGACCGTGTTGTAGAGAGTCTCACTGTTACGGAGGGTGGAAACACTGGGAGTGTGTGTACGTGAGAGCCTGGGAGACGAGTCCCCTAAGTTACTGAGCGAGAGAAAAGGATTAGTTGCAGCAGCACCTCTCCCACCAGCTCTCAGTGGCAGAATGCTAGCACTCCTCAGGCATGTGGGCGTGCAGGCCTAAGTATCAGGCCCCTCCCTGGAAGGCACAAAACTGCGGTGAAAGCGCGCTTCAGCTCCGGCCTGTCCCCGGCGTGGAGGACGCTGTAAGGTTTCCTCTGTACTTGAGAGCCCGGCGAACGGCTTCCCTAGGTAAAACCGAGAGGGAAAGAAAGGCCGGTGCCTGAGACGCCTCTCGGCTCAGCTCTTGTTCCTGGGGCTAGTACCGTTGCCCCGGTGTGCTTGAAGGACAAAAGCCAACCACCTAACTCGAGGGAATCACACTATAGAGAATCCGGGGTTTGGCTGGACTAGGCCTTCCTGAGGGTGGAAAGCTTCTGCTGAGAGCATGCATGCGAGCACTGCCAGCGAGTCCAAAACCATTTTCCCAGGGAGACTGAGGCCGCGGCAGAAGGAAGAACACAACTCCCCATTTGTTTCCTGAAGCCTGCCCAGCAGCCGACCCCTAGGGCATGCAAGTCTCACGCTCGCTTACCAACGCAATGAAACCGTACTGTGGGGGAACCTTGTATACAGAGCCTCACTGTTGCGCGCAGTGGGAACTCTTGGAGTGCCTGTACGTAAGAGCCTGGCTGAAGAGTCCCTTCAGTTCCTGGGCGAGAGAAACGGATTCGTGCAGCCGCACCTCTCCCACCAGCTCTCAGTTTCAGAATGGAGGCACTCCTCCGGCCTGTGTGCGTGCAGGCCTAAGTTGCAGGCCCCTCCCTGGAAGGCAGTACACTGTGGAGAAACCGCGCTTTAGCTGCCGCCGTTCCCTAGCGGAGAGGAAGCTGTAGGGTGTGCGATGTGCCTAGAGCCCGGCGAACGTCTTCCCTAGGTAAAACCGGGGGAAACAAGGGCCGGTGCCGGAGACGCGTCTCGGCTCAGCTCTTGTTCATGGAGCTAGTATCTTTACCCCGGTGTGCGTGCAGGCCGAAAGCCAAAAACCTCACACGAGGGAACCGCACTGTAGAGAATCCAGGCTTCGGCCAGACTAGGCCTTCCTGAGGGTGGAAGCCTTCTGCTGTGTGCATGCGTATGAGCTCCGCCACGGAGTACAAAACCATTTTCTGAGGGAGACTGAGGCCACGGCAGAAGTGAGAACAAAGCTCCCCACTTGTTTCCTGCTAGTGGCCCTGCGTCCAACCCCTTGTGCATGCATGTCTCACTGCTCCCATACCAACGTAAGAAAAGTAGGGTAGGGGACCGTGTTGTAGAGAGTCTCACTGTTACGGAGGGTGGAAACACTTGGAGTGTGTGTACGTGAGAGCCTGGGAGACGAGTCCCCTAAGTTACTGGGGGAGAGAAAAGGATTAGTTGCAGCGGCACCTCTCCAAACAGCTCTCAGTATTAGAATGATAGCATTCCTCCGGCATGTGTGCGAGCAGGCCTAAGAGGCAGGCCCCTCCTTGGAAGGCACAGCACTGTGGAGAACCCGCGTTAGCTCCCGCCGATCCCTAGCGGAGAGGACGCTGTATGGTGTGCGCTGTGCTTCAGAGCCCGGCGAACGGCTTCCCTATGTAAAAGCGAGGGAAAGAAAGGCCTGTGCCGGAGACACCTCTCGGCTGAGCTCTTGTTCCTGGGCTACTATCGTGCTCCATTGTGCGAGCAGACCAAAAGCTAACCACCTAAATCCAGGGAACTGCACTGTGTGGAATCCAGGCTTCGGCCAGACTAGGCCTTCCTGAGGGTGGAAACCTCTTGCAGTGTGAATGCGGGCGAGCACTGCCAGCGAGTCCAAAACCATTTTGTGAGGAAGACTGAGGCCTCGGCAGAAGTGAGAACTCAACTCCCCACCTTTTTCCTGAAGCCAGCCAGACGGCCGCCCCCTTGAGCATGCATGTCTCACTGCTTGCCGACCAAGGCAAAGAGACAGTGGGGTAGGGGACCGTGTTGTAGAGAGCCTGACTGTTAGGGAGGGTGGAAACACTTGGAGTGTGTGTACGTGAGAGCCTAGGAGACGAGTCCCCTAAGTTACTGGGCGAGAGAAAAGGATTAGTTGCAGCGGCACCTCTCCCACCAGCTCTCAGTATCAGAATGGTAGCACTCCTCCGGCATGTGTGTGTGCAGACCTAAGTGGCAGGCCCCTCCTTGGAAGGCACAACACTGTGGAGAAACCGCGCTTTAGCTCCTGCCGGTCCCTAGCGGAGAGGACGCTATATGGTGTGCGCTGTGCTTGAGAGCCCGGCGATCGGCTTCCCTATGTATAAGCGAGGGAAAGAAAGGCCGGTGCCCGAGACGCCTCTCGGCTCAGCTCTTGTTCCTGGAGCTAGTACCGTTACCCTGGTGTGCTTGCAGGCCGAGGGCCAACCTCCCAATTCGAGGGAACCACACTGTAGAAATTCCTTACTTCGGCCAGACTAGGCCTTCCTGAGGGAGGTAACCCTTTGCAGTGTGAATGCGGGCGAGCACTGCCAGCGAGTCCAAAACCTTTTTACGAGGGAGACTGAGGACGCGACCGAAGTGAGAACTCAACTCCCCATTTGTTTCCTGAAGCCAGCCCGGCAGCCGCCCCCTTGAGCATGCAAGTCTCACTGTTCGCGTCCCAACGCAAGGAAACAGTAGGCTGGGGGACCGTGTTGTAGAGAGCCTCACTGTTCCGGAGAGTGGAAACACTTCGAGTGCGTGTGCGTGAGAGCCTGGGAGACGAGTGTCCTACGTTACTGGGCGAGAGAAACGAACTCGTGCAGCCGCACCTCTCCCACCAGCTCTCAGTGGCAGAATGCTAGCACTCCTCAGGCATGCGTTCGTGCAGGCCTAAGTATCAGGGCCCTCCCTGGAAGGCACAAAACTGTGGTGAAAGCGCGCTTCAGCTCCGGCCGGTCCCCGGCGGGGAGGACGCGGTAAGGTTTCCTCTGTACTTGAGAGCCCGGCGAACGGCATCCCTATGTAAAACCGAGGGAAAGAAAGGCCGGTGCCTGAGACGCCTCTCGGCTCAGCTCTTGTTCCTGGGGCTAGTACCGTTGCCCCGGTGTGCTTGAAGGACAAAAGCCAACCACCTAACTCGAGGGAATCACACTATAGAGAATCCGGGCTTCGGCTGGACTAGGCCTTCCTGAGGGTGGAAAGCTTCTGCTGAGAGCATGCATGCGAGCACTGCCAGCGAGTCCAAAACCATTTTCCCAGGGAGACTGAGGCCGCGGCAGAAGGGAGAACACAACTGCCCATTTGTTTCCTGAAGCCAGCCCAGCAGCCGACCCCTAGGGCATGCAAGTCTCACGCTCGCTTACCAACGCAATGAAACAGTACTGTAGGGGAACCGTGTATACAGAGCCTCACTGTTGCGTGCAGTGGGAACTCTTGGAGTGCCTGTATGTAAGAGCCTGGCTGAAGAGTCCCTTCAGTTCCTGGGCGAGAGAAACGGATTCGTGCAGCCGCACCTCTCCCACCAGCTCTCAGTATCAGAATGGTAGCACTCCTCCGTCCTGTGTGCGTGCAGGCCTAAGTTGCAGGCCCCTCCCTGGAAGGCAGTACACTGTGGAGAAACCGCGCTTTAGCTGCCGCCGTTCCCTAGCGGAGAGGAAGCTGTGGGGTGTGCGATGTGCCTAGAGCCCGGCGAACGTCTTCCCTACGTAAAACCGGGGGAAACAAAGGCCGGTGCCGGAGACGCGTCTCGGCTCAGCTCTTGTTCATGGAGCTAGTATCTTTACCCCGGTGTGCGTGCAGGCCGAAAGCCAAAAACCTCACACGAGGGAAACGCACTGTAGAGAATCGGGCTTCGGCCAGACTAGGCCTTCCTGAGGGTGGAAGCCTTCTGCTGTGTGCATGCGTATGAGCTCGGCCACGGAGTACAAAACCATTTTCTGAGGGAGACTGAGGCCGCAGTAGAAGGGAGAACAAAGCTCCCCACTTGTTTCCTGCTACTGGCCCTGCGTCCAACCCCTTGTGCATGCATGTCTCACTGCTCCCATACCAACGTAAGAAAAGTAGGGTAGGGGACCGTGTTGTAGAGAGTCTCACTGTTACGGAGGGTGGAAACACTGGGAGTGTGTGTACGTGAGAGCCTGGGAGACGAGTCCCCTAAGTTACTGAGCGAGAGAAAAGGATTAGTTGCAGCAGCACCTCTCCCACCAGCTCTCAGTGGCAGAATGCTAGCACTCCTCAGGCATGTGTGCGTGCAGGCCTAAGTATCAGGCCCCTCCCTGGAAGGCACAAAACTGCGGTGAAAGCGCGCTTCAGCTCCGGCCTGTCCCCGGCGTGGAGGACGCTGTAAGGTTTCCTCTGTACTTGAGAGCCCGGCGAACGGCTTCCCTAGGTAAAACCGAGAGGGAAAGAAAGGCCGGTGCCTGAGACGCCTCTCGGCTCAGCTCTTGTTCCTGGGGCTAGTACCGTTGCCCCGGTGTGCTTGAAGGACAAAAGCCAACCACCTAACTCGAGGGAATCACACTATAGAGAATCCGGGCTTCGGCTGGACTAGGCCTTCCTGAGGGTGGAAAGCTTCTGCTGAGAGCATGCATGCGAGCACTGCCAGCGAGTCCAAAACCATTTTCCCAGGGAGACTGAGGCCGCGGCAGAAGGGAGAACACAACTGCCCATTTGTTTCCTGAAGCCAGCCCAGCAGCCGACCCCTAGGGCATGCAAGTCTCACGCTCGCTTACCAACGCAATGAAACCGTACTGTAGGGGAACCGTGTATACAGAGCCTCACTGTTGCGCGCAGTGGGAACTCTTGGAGTGCCTGTACGTAAGAGCCTGGCTGAAGAGTCCCTTCAGTTCCTGGGCGAGAGAAACGGATTCGTGCAGCCGCACCTCTCCCACCAGCTCTCAGTATCAGAATGGTAGCACTCCTCCGTCCTGTGTGCGTGCAGGCCTAAGTTGCAGGCCCCTCCCTGGAAGGCAGTACACTGTGGAGAAACCGCGCTTTAGCTGCCGCCGTTCCCTAGCGGAGAGGAAGCTGTAGGGTGTGCGATGTGCCTAGAGCCCGGCGAACGTCTTCCCTACGTAAAACCGGGGGAAACAAAGGCCGGTGCCGGAGACGCGTCTCGGCTCAGCTCTTGTTCATGGAGCTAGTATCTTTACCCCGGTGTGCGTGCAGGCCGAAAGCCAAAAACCTCACACGAGGGAAACGCACTGTAGAGAATCGGGCTTCGGCCAGACTAGGCCTTCCTGAGGGTGGAAGCCTTCTGCTGTGTGCATGCGTATGAGCTCGGCCACGGAGTACAAAACCATTTTCTGAGGGAGACTGAGGCCGCAGTAGAAGGGAGAACAAAGCTCCCCACTTGTTTCCTGCTACTGGCCCTGCGTCCAACCCCTTGTGCATGCATGTCTCACTGCTCCCATACCAACGTAAGAAAAGTAGGGTAGGGGACCGTGTTGTAGAGAGTCTCACTGTTACGGAGGGTGGAAACACTGGGAGTGTGTGTACGTGAGAGCCTGGGAGACGAGTCCCCTAAGTTACTGAGCGAGAGAAAAGGATTAGTTGCAGCAGCACCTCTCCCACCAGCTCTCAGTGGCAGAGCGCTAGCACTCCTCAGGCATGTGTGCGTGCAGGCCTAAGTATCAGGCCCCTCCCTGGAAGGCACAAAACTGCGGTGAAAGCGCGCTTCAGCTCCGGCCTGTCCCCGGCGTGGAGGACGCTGTAAGGTTTCCTCTGTACTTGAGAGCCCGGCGAACGGCTTCCCTATGTAAAACCGAGAGGGAAAGAAAGGCCGGTGCCTGAGACGCCTCTCGGCTCAGCTCTTGTTCCTGGGGCTAGTACCGTTGCCCCGGTGTGCTTGAAGGACAAAAGCCAACCACCTAACTCGAGGGAATCACACTATAGAGAATCCGGGCTTCGGCTGGACTAGGCCTTCCTGAGGGTGGAAAGCTTCTGCTGAGAGCATGCATGCGAGCACTGCCAGCGAGTCCAAAACCATTTTCCCAGGGAGACTGAGGCCGCGGCAGAAGGGAGAACACAACTGCCCATTTGTTTCCTGAAGCCAGCCCAGCAGCCGACCCCTAGGGCATGCAAGTCTCACGCTCGCTTACCAACGCAATGAAACCGTACTGTAGGGGAACCTTGTATACAGAGCCTCACTGTTGCGCGCAGGGGGAACTCTTGGAGTGCCTGTACGTAAGAGCCTGGCTGAAGAGTCCCTTCAGTTCCTGGGCGAGAGAAACGGATTCGTGCAGCCGCACCTCTCCCACCAGCTCTCAGTATCAGAATGGTAGCACTCCTCCGGCCTGTGTGCGTGCAGGCCTAAGTTGCAGGCCCCTCCCTGGAAGGCAGTACACTGTGGAGAAACCGCGCTTTAGCTGCCGCCGTTCCCTAGCGGAGAGGAAGCTGTAGGGTGTGCGATGTGCCTAGAGCCCGGCGAACGTCTTCCCTAGGTAAAACCGGGGGAAACAAGGGCCGGTGCCGGAGACGCGTCTCGGCTCAGCTCTTGTTCATGGAGCTAGTATCTTTACCCCGGTGTGCGTGCAGGCCGAAAGCCAAAAACCTCACACGAGGGAACCGCACTGTAGAGAATCCAGGCTTCGGCCAGACTAGGCCTTCCTGAGGGTGGAAGCCTTCTGCTGTGTGCATGCGTATGAGCTCCGCCACGGAGTACAAAACCATTTTCTGAGGGAGACTGAGGCCGCGGCAGAAGTGAGAACAAAGCTCCCCACTTGTTTCCTGCTACTGGCCCTGCGTCCAACCCCTTGTGCATGCATGTCTCACTGCTCCCATACCAACGTAAGAAAAGTAGGGTAGGGGACCGTGTTGTAGAGAGTCTCACTGTTACGGAGGGTGGAAACACTGGGAGTGTGTGTACGTGAGAGCCTGGGAGACGAGTCCCCTAAGTTACTGGGGGAGAGAAAAGGATTAGTTGCAGCGGCACCTCTCCAAACAGCTCTCAGTATTAGAATGATAGCATTCCTCCGGCATGTGTGCGAGCAGGCCTAAGAGGCAGGCCCCTCCTTGGAAGGCACAGCACTGTGGAGAACCCGCGTTAGCTCCCGCCGATCCCTAGCGGAGAGGACGCTGTATGGTGTGCGCTGTGCTTCAGAGCCCGGGAACGGCTTCCCTATGTAAAAGCGAGGGAAAGAAAGGCCTGTGCCGGAGACACCTCTCGGCTGAGCTCTTGTTCCTGGGCTACTATCGTGCTCCATTGTGCGAGCAGACCAAAAGCCAACCACCTAAATCCAGGGAACTGCACTGTGTGGAATCCAGGCTTCGGCCAGACTAGGCCTTCCTGAGGGTGGAAACCTCTTGCAGTGTGAATGCGGGCGAGCACTGCCAGCGAGTCCAAAACCATTTTGTGAGGAAGACTGAGGCCTCGGCAGAAGTGAGAACTCAACTCCCCACTTTTTTCCTGAAGCCAGCCAGACGGCCGCCCCCTTGAGCATGCATGTCTCACTGCTTGCCGACCAAGGCAAAGAGACAGTGGGGTAGGGGACCGTGTTTTAGAGAGCCTGACTGTTAGGGAGGGTGGAAACACTTGGAGTGTGTGTACGTGAGAGCCTAGGAGACGAGTCCCCTTAGTTACTGGGCGAGAGAAAAGGATTAGTTGCAGCGGCACCTCTCCCACCAGCTCTCAGTATCAGAATGGTAGCACTCCTCCGGCATGTGTGTGTGCAGACCTAAGTGGCAGGCCCCTCCTTGGAAGGCACAACACTGTGGAGAAACCGCGCTTTAGCTCCTGCCGGTCCCTAGCGGAGAGGACGCTATATGGTGTGCGCTGTGCTTGAGAGCCCGGCGATCGGCTTCCCTATGTATAAGCGAGGGAAAGAAAGGCCGGTGCCCGAGACGCCTCTCGGCTCAGCTCTTGTTCCTGGAGCTAGTACCGTTACCCTGGTGTGCTTGCAGGCCGAGGGCCAACCTCCCAATTCGAGGGAACCACACTGTAGAAATTCCTTACTTCGGCCAGACTAGGCCTTCCTGAGGGAGGTAACCCTTTGCAGTGTGAATGCGGGCGAGCACTGCCAGCGAGTCCAAAACCGTTTTACGAGGGAGACTGAGGCCGCGACCGAAGTGAGAACTCAACTCCCCATTTGTTTCCTGAAGCCAGCCCGGCAGCCGCCCCCTTGAGCATGCAAGTCTCACTGTTCGCGTCCCAACGCAAGGAAACAGTAGGCTGGGGGACCGTGTTGTAGAGAGCCTCACTGTTCCGGAGAGTGGAAACACTTCGAGTGCGTGTGCGTGAGAGCCTGGGAGACGAGTGTCCTACGTTACTGGGCGAGAGAAACGAACTCGTGCAGCCGCACCTCTCCCACCAGCTCTCAGTGGCAGAATGCTAGCACTCCTCAGGCATGCGTTCGTGCAGGCCTAAGTATCAGGGCCCTCCCTGGAAGGCACAAAACTGTGGTGAAAGCGCGCTTCAGCTCCGGCCGGTCCCCGGCGGGGAGGACGCGGTAAGGTTTCCTCTGTACTTGAGAGCCCGGCGAACGGCATCCCTATGTAAAACCGAGGGAAAGAAAGGCCGGTGCCTGAGACGCCTCTCGGCTCAGCTCTTGTTCCTGGGGCTAGTACCGTTGCCCCGGTGTGCTTGAAGGACAAAAGCCAACCACCTAACTCGAGGGAATCACACTATAGAGAATCCGGGCTTCGGCTGGACTAGGCCTTCCTGAGGGTGGAAAGCTTCTGCTGAGAGCATGCATGCGAGCACTGCCAGCGAGTCCAAAACCATTTTCCCAGGGAGACTGAGGCCGCGGCAGAAGGGAGAACACAACTGCCCATTTGTTTCCTGAAGCCAGCCCAGCAGCCGACCCCTAGGGCATGCAAGTCTCACGCTCGCTTACCAACGCAATGAAACAGTACTGTAGGGGAACCGTGTATACAGAGCCTCACTGTTGCGCGCAGTGGGAACTCTTGGAGTGCCTGTCCGTAAGAGCCTGGCTGAAGAGTCCCTTCAGTTCCTGGGCCAGAGAAACGGATTCGTGCAGCCGCACCTCTCCCACCAGCTCTCAGTATCAGAATGGTAGCACTCCTCCGTCCTGTGTGCGTGCAGGCCTAAGTTGCAGGCCCCTCCCTGGAAGGCAGTACACTGTGGAGAAACCGCGCTTTAGCTGCCGCCGTTCCCTAGCGGAGAGGAAGCTGTGGGGTGTGCGATGTGCCTAGAGCCCGGCGAACGTCTTCCCTACGTAAAACCGGGGGAAACAAAGGCCGGTGCCGGAGACGCGTCTCGGCTCAGCTCTTGTTCATGGAGCTAGTATCTTTACCCCGGTGTGCGTGCAGGCCGAAAGCCAAAAACCTCACACGAGGGAAACGCACTGTAGAGAATCGGGCTTCGGCCAGACTAGGCCTTCCTGAGGGTGGAAGCCTTCTGCTGTGTGCATGCGTATGAGCTCGGCCACGGAGTACAAAACCATTTTCTGAGGGAGACTGAGGCCGCAGTAGAAGGGAGAACAAAGCTCCCCACTTGTTTCCTGCTACTGGCCCTGCGTCCAACCCCTTGTGCATGCATGTCTCACTGCTCCCATACCAACGTAAGAAAAGTAGGGTAGGGGACCGTGTTGTAGAGAGTCTCACTGTTACGGAGGGTGGAAACACTGGGAGTGTGTGTACGTGAGAGCCTGGGAGACGAGTCCCCTAAGTTACTGAGCGAGAGAAAAGGATTAGTTGCAGCAGCACCTCTCCCACCAGCTCTCAGTGGCAGAATGCTAGCACTCCTCAGGCATGTGTGCGTGCAGGCCTAAGTATCAGGCCCCTCCCTGGAAGGCACAAAACTGCGGTGAAAGCGCGCTTCAGCTCCGGCCTGTCCCCGGCGTGGAGGACGCTGTAAGGTTTCCTCTGTACTTGAGAGCCCGGCGAACGGCTTCCCTAGGTAAAACCGAGAGGGAAAGAAAGGCCGGTGCCTGAGACGCCTCTCGGCTCAGCTCTTGTTCCTGGGGCTAGTACCGTTGCCCCGGTGTGCTTGAAGGACAAAAGCCAACCACCTAACTCGAGGGAATCACACTATAGAGAATCCGGGCTTCGGCTGGACTAGGCCTTCCTGAGGGTGGAAAGCTTCTGCTGAGAGCATGCATGCGAGCACTGCCAGCGAGTCCAAAACCATTTTCCCAGGGAGACTGAGGCCGCGGCAGAAGGGAGAACACAACTGCCCATTTGTTTCCTGAAGCCAGCCCAGCAGCCGACCCCTAGGGCATGCAAGTCTCACGCTCGCTTACCAACGCAATGAAACCGTACTGTAGGGGAACCGTGTATACAGAGCCTCACTGTTGCGCGCAGTGGGAACTCTTGGAGTGCCTGTACGTAAGAGCCTGGCTGAAGAGTCCCTTCAGTTCCTGGGCGAGAGAAACGGATTCGTGCAGCCGCACCTCTCCCACCAGCTCTCAGTATCAGAATGGTAGCACTCCTCCGTCCTGTGTGCGTGCAGGCCTAAGTTGCAGGCCCCTCCCTGGAAGGCAGTACACTGTGGAGAAACCGCGCTTTAGCTGCCGCCGTTCCCTAGCGGAGAGGAAGCTGTAGGGTGTGCGATGTGCCTAGAGCCCGGCGAACGTCTTCCCTACGTAAAACCGGGGGAAACAAAGGCCGGTGCCGGAGACGCGTCTCGGCTCAGCTCTTGTTCATGGAGCTAGTATCTTTACCCCGGTGTGCGTGCAGGCCGAAAGCCAAAAACCTCACACGAGGGAAACGCACTGTAGAGAATCGGGCTTCGGCCAGACTAGGCCTTCCTGAGGGTGGAAGCCTTCTGCTGTGTGCATGCGTATGAGCTCGGCCACGGAGTACAAAACCATTTTCTGAGGGAGACTGAGGCCGCAGTAGAAGGGAGAACAAAGCTCCCCACTTGTTTCCTGCTACTGGCCCTGCGTCCAACCCCTTGTGCATGCATGTCTCACTGCTCCCATACCAACGTAAGAAAAGTAGGGTAGGGGACCGTGTTGTAGAGAGTCTCACTGTTACGGAGGGTGGAAACACTGGGAGTGTGTGTACGTGAGAGCCTGGGAGACGAGTCCCCTAAGTTACTGAGCGAGAGAAAAGGATTAGTTGCAGCAGCACCTCTCCCACCAGCTCTCAGTGGCAGAGCGCTAGCACTCCTCAGGCATGTGTGCGTGCAGGCCTAAGTATCAGGCCCCTCCCTGGAAGGCACAAAACTGCGGTGAAAGCGCGCTTCAGCTCCGGCCTGTCCCCGGCGTGGAGGACGCTGTAAGGTTTCCTCTGTACTTGAGAGCCCGGCGAACGGCTTCCCTATGTAAAACCGAGAGGGAAAGAAAGGCCGGTGCCTGAGACGCCTCTCGGCTCAGCTCTTGTTCCTGGGGCTAGTACCGTTGCCCCGGTGTGCTTGAAGGACAAAAGCCAACCACCTAACTCGAGGGAATCACACTATAGAGAATCCGGGCTTCGGCTGGACTAGGCCTTCCTGAGGGTGGAAAGCTTCTGCTGAGAGCATGCATGCGAGCACTGCCAGCGAGTCCAAAACCATTTTCCCAGGGAGACTGAGGCCGCGGCAGAAGGGAGAACACAACTGCCCATTTGTTTCCTGAAGCCAGCCCAGCAGCCGACCCCTAGGGCATGCAAGTCTCACGCTCGCTTACCAACGCAATGAAACCGTACTGTAGGGGAACCTTGTATACAGAGCCTCACTGTTGCGCGCAGGGGGAACTCTTGGAGTGCCTGTACGTAAGAGCCTGGCTGAAGAGTCCCTTCAGTTCCTGGGCGAGAGAAACGGATTCGTGCAGCCGCACCTCTCCCACCAGCTCTCAGTATCAGAATGGTAGCACTCCTCCGGCCTGTGTGCGTGCAGGCCTAAGTTGCAGGCCCCTCCCTGGAAGGCAGTACACTGTGGAGAAACCGCGCTTTAGCTGCCGCCGTTCCCTAGCGGAGAGGAAGCTGTAGGGTGTGCGATGTGCCTAGAGCCCGGCGAACGTCTTCCCTAGGTAAAACCGGGGGAAACAAGGGCCGGTGCCGGAGACGCGTCTCGGCTCAGCTCTTGTTCATGGAGCTAGTATCTTTACCCCGGTGTGCGTGCAGGCCGAAAGCCAAAAACCTCACACGAGGGAACCGCACTGTAGAGAATCCAGGCTTCGGCCAGACTAGGCCTTCCTGAGGGTGGAAGCCTTCTGCTGTGTGCATGCGTATGAGCTCCGCCACGGAGTACAAAACCATTTTCTGAGGGAGACTGAGGCCGCGGCAGAAGTGAGAACAAAGCTCCCCACTTGTTTCCTGCTACTGGCCCTGCGTCCAACCCCTTGTGCATGCATGTCTCACTGCTCCCATACCAACGTAAGAAAAGTAGGGTAGGGGACCGTGTTGTAGAGAGTCTCACTGTTACGGAGGGTGGAAACACTGGGAGTGTGTGTACGTGAGAGCCTGGGAGACGAGTCCCCTAAGTTACTGGGGGAGAGAAAAGGATTAGTTGCAGCGGCACCTCTCCAAACAGCTCTCAGTATTAGAATGATAGCATTCCTCCGGCATGTGTGCGAGCAGGCCTAAGAGGCAGGCCCCTCCTTGGAAGGCACAGCACTGTGGAGAACCCGCGTTAGCTCCCGCCGATCCCTAGCGGAGAGGACGCTGTATGGTGTGCGCTGTGCTTCAGAGCCCGGGAACGGCTTCCCTATGTAAAAGCGAGGGAAAGAAAGGCCTGTGCCGGAGACACCTCTCGGCTGAGCTCTTGTTCCTGGGCTACTATCGTGCTCCATTGTGCGAGCAGACCAAAAGCCAACCACCTAAATCCAGGGAACTGCACTGTGTGGAATCCAGGCTTCGGCCAGACTAGGCCTTCCTGAGGGTGGAAACCTCTTGCAGTGTGAATGCGGGCGAGCACTGCCAGCGAGTCCAAAACCATTTTGTGAGGAAGACTGAGGCCTCGGCAGAAGTGAGAACTCAACTCCCCACTTTTTTCCTGAAGCCAGCCAGACGGCCGCCCCCTTGAGCATGCATGTCTCACTGCTTGCCGACCAAGGCAAAGAGACAGTGGGGTAGGGGACCGTGTTTTAGAGAGCCTGACTGTTAGGGAGGGTGGAAACACTTGGAGTGTGTGTACGTGAGAGCCTAGGAGACGAGTCCCCTTAGTTACTGGGCGAGAGAAAAGGATTAGTTGCAGCGGCACCTCTCCCACCAGCTCTCAGTATCAGAATGGTAGCACTCCTCCGGCATGTGTGTGTGCAGACCTAAGTGGCAGGCCCCTCCTTGGAAGGCACAACACTGTGGAGAAACCGCGCTTTAGCTCCTGCCGGTCCCTAGCGGAGAGGACGCTATATGGTGTGCGCTGTGCTTGAGAGCCCGGCGATCGGCTTCCCTATGTATAAGCGAGGGAAAGAAAGGCCGGTGCCCGAGACGCCTCTCGGCTCAGCTCTTGTTCCTGGAGCTAGTACCGTTACCCTGGTGTGCTTGCAGGCCGAGGGCCAACCTCCCAATTCGAGGGAACCACACTGTAGAAATTCCTTACTTCGGCCAGACTAGGCCTTCCTGAGGGAGGTAACCCTTTGCAGTGTGAATGCGGGCGAGCACTGCCAGCGAGTCCAAAACCGTTTTACGAGGGAGACTGAGGCCGCGACCGAAGTGAGAACTCAACTCCCCATTTGTTTCCTGAAGCCAGCCCGGCAGCCGCCCCCTTGAGCATGCAAGTCTCACTGTTCGCGTCCCAACGCAAGGAAACAGTAGGCTGGGGGACCGTGTTGTAGAGAGCCTCACTGTTCCGGAGAGTGGAAACACTTCGAGTGCGTGTGCGTGAGAGCCTGGGAGACGAGTGTCCTACGTTACTGGGCGAGAGAAACGAACTCGTGCAGCCGCACCTCTCCCACCAGCTCTCAGTGGCAGAATGCTAGCACTCCTCAGGCATGCGTTCGTGCAGGCCTAAGTATCAGGGCCCTCCCTGGAAGGCACAAAACTGTGGTGAAAGCGCGCTTCAGCTCCGGCCGGTCCCCGGCGGGGAGGACGCGGTAAGGTTTCCTCTGTACTTGAGAGCCCGGCGAACGGCATCCCTATGTAAAACCGAGGGAAAGAAAGGCCGGTGCCTGAGACGCCTCTCGGCTCAGCTCTTGTTCCTGGGGCTAGTACCGTTGCCCCGGTGTGCTTGAAGGACAAAAGCCAACCACCTAACTCGAGGGAATCACACTATAGAGAATCCGGGCTTCGGCTGGACTAGGCCTTCCTGAGGGTGGAAAGCTTCTGCTGAGAGCATGCATGCGAGCACTGCCAGCGAGTCCAAAACCATTTTCCCAGGGAGACTGAGGCCGCGGCAGAAGGGAGAACACAACTGCCCATTTGTTTCCTGAAGCCAGCCCAGCAGCCGACCCCTAGGGCATGCAAGTCTCACGCTCGCTTACCAACGCAATGAAACAGTACTGTAGGGGAACCGTGTATACAGAGCCTCACTGTTGCGCGCAGTGGGAACTCTTGGAGTGCCTGTCCGTAAGAGCCTGGCTGAAGAGTCCCTTCAGTTCCTGGGCCAGAGAAACGGATTCGTGCAGCCGCACCTCTCCCACCAGCTCTCAGTATCAGAATGGTAGCACTCCTCCGTCCTGTGTGCGTGCAGGCCTAAGTTGCAGGCCCCTCCCTGGAAGGCAGTACACTGTGGAGAAACCGCGCTTTAGCTGCCGCCGTTCCCTAGCGGAGAGGAAGCTGTGGGGTGTGCGATGTGCCTAGAGCCCGGCGAACGTCTTCCCTACGTAAAACCGGGGGAAACAAAGGCCGGTGCCGGAGACGCGTCTCGGCTCAGCTCTTGTTCATGGAGCTAGTATCTTTACCCCGGTGTGCGTGCAGGCCGAAAGCCAAAAACCTCACACGAGGGAAACGCACTGTAGAGAATCGGGCTTCGGCCAGACTAGGCCTTCCTGAGGGTGGAAGCCTTCTGCTGTGTGCATGCGTATGAGCTCGGCCACGGAGTACAAAACCATTTTCTGAGGGAGACTGAGGCCGCAGTAGAAGGGAGAACAAAGCTCCCCACTTGTTTCCTGCTACTGGCCCTGCGTCCAACCCCTTGTGCATGCATGTCTCACTGCTCCCATACCAACGTAAGAAAAGTAGGGTAGGGGACCGTGTTGTAGAGAGTCTCACTGTTACGGAGGGTGGAAACACTGGGAGTGTGTGTACGTGAGAGCCTGGGAGACGAGTCCCCTAAGTTACTGAGCGAGAGAAAAGGATTAGTTGCAGCAGCACCTCTCCCACCAGCTCTCAGTGGCAGAATGCTAGCACTCCTCAGGCATGTGTGCGTGCAGGCCTAAGTATCAGGCCCCTCCCTGGAAGGCACAAAACTGCGGTGAAAGCGCGCTTCAGCTCCGGCCTGTCCCCGGCGTGGAGGACGCTGTAAGGTTTCCTCTGTACTTGAGAGCCCGGCGAACGGCTTCCCTAGGTAAAACCGAGAGGGAAAGAAAGGCCGGTGCCTGAGACGCCTCTCGGCTCAGCTCTTGTTCCTGGGGCTAGTACCGTTGCCCCGGTGTGCTTGAAGGACAAAAGCCAACCACCTAACTCGAGGGAATCACACTATAGAGAATCCGGGCTTCGGCTGGACTAGGCCTTCCTGAGGGTGGAAAGCTTCTGCTGAGAGCATGCATGCGAGCACTGCCAGCGAGTCCAAAACCATTTTCCCAGGGAGACTGAGGCCGCGGCAGAAGGGAGAACACAACTGCCCATTTGTTTCCTGAAGCCAGCCCAGCAGCCGACCCCTAGGGCATGCAAGTCTCACGCTCGCTTACCAACGCAATGAAACCGTACTGTAGGGGAACCGTGTATACAGAGCCTCACTGTTGCGCGCAGTGGGAACTCTTGGAGTGCCTGTACGTAAGAGCCTGGCTGAAGAGTCCCTTCAGTTCCTGGGCGAGAGAAACGGATTCGTGCAGCCGCACCTCTCCCACCAGCTCTCAGTATCAGAATGGTAGCACTCCTCCGTCCTGTGTGCGTGCAGGCCTAAGTTGCAGGCCCCTCCCTGGAAGGCAGTACACTGTGGAGAAACCGCGCTTTAGCTGCCGCCGTTCCCTAGCGGAGAGGAAGCTGTAGGGTGTGCGATGTGCCTAGAGCCCGGCGAACGTCTTCCCTAGGTAAAACCGGGGGAAACAAAGGCCGGTGCCGGAGACGCGTGTCGGCTCAGCTCTTGTTCATGGAGCTAGTATCTTTACCCCGGTGTGCGTGCAGGCCGAAAGCCAAAAACCTCACACGAGGGAAACGCACTGTAGAGAATCGGGCTTCGGCCAGACTAGGCCTTCCTGAGGGTGGAAGCCTTCTGCTGTGTGCATGCGTATGAGCTCGGCCACGGAGTACAAAACCATTTTCTGAGGGAGACTGAGGCCGCAGTAGAAGGGAGAACAAAGCTCCCCACTTGTTTCCTGCTACTGGCCCTGCGTCCAACCCCTTGTGCATGCATGTCTCACTGCTCCCATACCAACGTAAGAAAAGTAGGGTAGGGGACCGTGTTGTAGAGAGTCTCACTGTTACGGAGGGTGGAAACACTGGGAGTGTGTGTACGTGAGAGCCTGGGAGACGAGTCCCCTAAGTTACTGAGCGAGAGAAAAGGATTAGTTGCAGCAGCACCTCTCCCACCAGCTCTCAGTGGCAGAGCGCTAGCACTCCTCAGGCATGTGTGCGTGCAGGCCTAAGTATCAGGCCCCTCCCTGGAAGGCACAAAACTGCGGTGAAAGCGCGCTTCAGCTCCGGCCTGTCCCCGGCGTGGAGGACGCTGTAAGGTTTCCTCTGTACTTGAGAGCCCGGCGAACGGCTTCCCTATGTAAAACCGAGAGGGAAAGAAAGGCCGGTGCCTGAGACGCCTCTCGGCTCAGCTCTTGTTCCTGGGGCTAGTACCGTTGCCCCGGTGTGCTTGAAGGACAAAAGCCAACCACCTAACTCGAGGGAATCACACTATAGAGAATCCGGGCTTCGGCTGGACTAGGCCTTCCTGAGGGTGGAAAGCTTCTGCTGAGAGCATGCATGCGAGCACTGCCAGCGAGTCCAAAACCATTTTCCCAGGGAGACTGAGGCCGCGGCAGAAGGGAGAACACAACTGCCCATTTGTTTCCTGAAGCCAGCCCAGCAGCCGACCCCTAGGGCATGCAAGTCTCACGCTCGCTTACCAACGCAATGAAACCGTACTGTAGGGGAACCTTGTATACAGAGCCTCACTGTTGCGCGCAGGGGGAACTCTTGGAGTGCCTGTACGTAAGAGCCTGGCTGAAGAGTCCCTTCAGTTCCTGGGCGAGAGAAACGGATTCGTGCAGCCGCACCTCTCCCACCAGCTCTCAGTATCAGAATGGTAGCACTCCTCCGTCCTGTGTGCGTGCAGGCCTAAGTTGCAGGCCCCTCCCTGGAAGGCAGTACACTGTGGAGAAACCGCGCTTTAGCTGCCGCCGTTCCCTAGCGGAGAGGAAGCTGTAGGGTGTGCGATGTGCCTAGAGCCCGGCGAACGTCTTCCCTACGTAAAACCGGGGGAAACAAAGGCCGGTGCCGGAGACGCGTCTCGGCTCAGCTCTTGTTCATGGAGCTAGTATCTTTACCCCGGTGTGCGTGCAGGCCGAAAGCCAAAAACCTCACACGAGGGAAACGCACTGTAGAGAATCGGGCTTCGGCCAGACTAGGCCTTCCTGAGGGTGGAAGCCTTCTGCTGTGTGCATGCGTATGAGCTCGGCCACGGAGTACAAAACCATTTTCTGAGGGAGACTGAGGCCGCAGTAGAAGGGAGAACAAAGCTCCCCACTTGTTTCCTGCTACTGGCCCTGCGTCCAACCCCTTGTGCATGCATGTCTCACTGCTCCCATACCAACGTAAGAAAAGTAGGGTAGGGGACCGTGTTGTAGAGAGTCTCACTGTTACGGAGGGTGGAAACACTGGGAGTGTGTGTACGTGAGAGCCTGGGAGACGAGTCCCCTAAGTTACTGAGCGAGAGAAAAGGATTAGTTGCAGCAGCACCTCTCCCACCAGCTCTCAGTGGCAGAGCGCTAGCACTCCTCAGGCATGTGTGCGTGCAGGCCTAAGTATCAGGCCCCTCCCTGGAAGGCACAAAACTGCGGTGAAAGCGCGCTTCAGCTCCGGCCTGTCCCCGGCGTGGAGGACGCTGTAAGGTTTCCTCTGTACTTGAGAGCCCGGCGAACGGCTTCCCTATGTAAAACCGAGAGGGAAAGAAAGGCCGGTGCCTGAGACGCCTCTCGGCTCAGCTCTTGTTCCTGGGGCTAGTACCGTTGCCCCGGTGTGCTTGAAGGACAAAAGCCAACCACCTAACTCGAGGGAATCACACTATAGAGAATCCGGGCTTCGGCTGGACTAGGCCTTCCTGAGGGTGGAAAGCTTCTGCTGAGAGCATGCATGCGAGCACTGCCAGCGAGTCCAAAACCATTTTCCCAGGGAGACTGAGGCCGCGGCAGAAGGGAGAACACAACTGCCCATTTGTTTCCTGAAGCCAGCCCAGCAGCCGACCCCTAGGGCATGCAAGTCTCACGCTCGCTTACCAACGCAATGAAACCGTACTGTAGGGGAACCTTGTATACAGAGCCTCACTGTTGCGCGCAGGGGGAACTCTTGGAGTGCCTGTACGTAAGAGCCTGGCTGAAGAGTCCCTTCAGTTCCTGGGCGAGAGAAACGGATTCGTGCAGCCGCACCTCTCCCACCAGCTCTCAGTATCAGAATGGTAGCACTCCTCCGGCCTGTGTGCGTGCAGGCCTAAGTTGCAGGCCCCTCCCTGGAAGGCAGTACACTGTGGAGAAACCGCGCTTTAGCTGCCGCCGTTCCCTAGCGGAGAGGAAGCTGTAGGGTGTGCGATGTGCCTAGAGCCCGGCGAACGTCTTCCCTAGGTAAAACCGGGGGAAACAAGGGCCGGTGCCGGAGACGCGTCTCGGCTCAGCTCTTGTTCATGGAGCTAGTATCTTTACCCCGGTGTGCGTGCAGGCCGAAAGCCAAAAACCTCACACGAGGGAACCGCACTGTAGAGAATCCAGGCTTCGGCCAGACTAGGCCTTCCTGAGGGTGGAAGCCTTCTGCTGTGTGCATGCGTATGAGCTCCGCCACGGAGTACAAAACCATTTTCTGAGGGAGACTGAGGCCGCGGCAGAAGTGAGAACAAAGCTCCCCACTTGTTTCCTGCTACTGGCCCTGCGTCCAACCCCTTGTGCATGCATGTCTCACTGCTCCCATACCAACGTAAGAAAAGTAGGGTAGGGGACCGTGTTGTAGAGAGTCTCACTGTTACGGAGGGTGGAAACACTGGGAGTGTGTGTACGTGAGAGCCTGGGAGACGAGTCCCCTAAGTTACTGGGGGAGAGAAAAGGATTAGTTGCAGCGGCACCTCTCCAAACAGCTCTCAGTATTAGAATGATAGCATTCCTCCGGCATGTGTGCGAGCAGGCCTAAGAGGCAGGCCCCTCCTTGGAAGGCACAGCACTGTGGAGAACCCGCGTTAGCTCCCGCCGATCCCTAGCGGAGAGGACGCTGTATGGTGTGCGCTGTGCTTCAGAGCCCGGGAACGGCTTCCCTATGTAAAAGCGAGGGAAAGAAAGGCCTGTGCCGGAGACACCTCTCGGCTGAGCTCTTGTTCCTGGGCTACTATCGTGCTCCATTGTGCGAGCAGACCAAAAGCCAACCACCTAAATCCAGGGAACTGCACTGTGTGGAATCCAGGCTTCGGCCAGACTAGGCCTTCCTGAGGGTGGAAACCTCTTGCAGTGTGAATGCGGGCGAGCACTGCCAGCGAGTCCAAAACCATTTTGTGAGGAAGACTGAGGCCTCGGCAGAAGTGAGAACTCAACTCCCCACTTTTTTCCTGAAGCCAGCCAGACGGCCGCCCCCTTGAGCATGCATGTCTCACTGCTTGCCGACCAAGGCAAAGAGACAGTGGGGTAGGGGACCGTGTTTTAGAGAGCCTGACTGTTAGGGAGGGTGGAAACACTTGGAGTGTGTGTACGTGAGAGCCTAGGAGACGAGTCCCCTTAGTTACTGGGCGAGAGAAAAGGATTAGTTGCAGCGGCACCTCTCCCACCAGCTCTCAGTATCAGAATGGTAGCACTCCTCCGGCATGTGTGTGTGCAGACCTAAGTGGCAGGCCCCTCCTTGGAAGGCACAACACTGTGGAGAAACCGCGCTTTAGCTCCTGCCGGTCCCTAGCGGAGAGGACGCTATATGGTGTGCGCTGTGCTTGAGAGCCCGGCGATCGGCTTCCCTATGTATAAGCGAGGGAAAGAAAGGCCGGTGCCCGAGACGCCTCTCGGCTCAGCTCTTGTTCCTGGAGCTAGTACCGTTACCCTGGTGTGCTTGCAGGCCGAGGGCCAACCTCCCAATTCGAGGGAACCACACTGTAGAAATTCCTTACTTCGGCCAGACTAGGCCTTCCTGAGGGAGGTAACCCTTTGCAGTGTGAATGCGGGCGAGCACTGCCAGCGAGTCCAAAACCGTTTTACGAGGGAGACTGAGGCCGCGACCGAAGTGAGAACTCAACTCCCCATTTGTTTCCTGAAGCCAGCCCGGCAGCCGCCCCCTTGAGCATGCAAGTCTCACTGTTCGCGTCCCAACGCAAGGAAACAGTAGGCTGGGGGACCGTGTTGTAGAGAGCCTCACTGTTCCGGAGAGTGGAAACACTTCGAGTGCGTGTGCGTGAGAGCCTGGGAGACGAGTGTCCTACGTTACTGGGCGAGAGAAACGAACTCGTGCAGCCGCACCTCTCCCACCAGCTCTCAGTGGCAGAATGCTAGCACTCCTCAGGCATGCGTTCGTGCAGGCCTAAGTATCAGGGCCCTCCCTGGAAGGCACAAAACTGTGGTGAAAGCGCGCTTCAGCTCCGGCCGGTCCCCGGCGGGGAGGACGCGGTAAGGTTTCCTCTGTACTTGAGAGCCCGGCGAACGGCATCCCTATGTAAAACCGAGGGAAAGAAAGGCCGGTGCCTGAGACGCCTCTCGGCTCAGCTCTTGTTCCTGGGGCTAGTACCGTTGCCCCGGTGTGCTTGAAGGACAAAAGCCAACCACCTAACTCGAGGGAATCACACTATAGAGAATCCGGGCTTCGGCTGGACTAGGCCTTCCTGAGGGTGGAAAGCTTCTGCTGAGAGCATGCATGCGAGCACTGCCAGCGAGTCCAAAACCATTTTCCCAGGGAGACTGAGGCCGCGGCAGAAGGGAGAACACAACTGCCCATTTGTTTCCTGAAGCCAGCCCAGCAGCCGACCCCTAGGGCATGCAAGTCTCACGCTCGCTTACCAACGCAATGAAACAGTACTGTAGGGGAACCGTGTATACAGAGCCTCACTGTTGCGCGCAGTGGGAACTCTTGGAGTGCCTGTACCTAAGAGCCTGGCTGAAGAGTCCCTTCAGTTCCTGGGCGAGAGAAACGGATTCGTGCAGCCGCACCTCTCCCACCAGCTCTCAGTGGCAGAATGCTAGCACTCCTCAGGCATGCGTTCGTGCAGGCCTAAGTATCAGGGCCCTCCCTGGAAGGCACAAAACTGTGGTGAAAGCGCGCTTCAGCTCCGGCCGGTCCCCGGCGGGGAGGACGCGGTAAGGTTTCCTCTGTACTTGAGAGCCCGGCGAACGGCATCCCTATGTAAAACCGAGGGAAAGAAAGGCCGGTGCCTGAGACGCCTCTCGGCTCAGCTCTTGTTCCTGGGGCTAGTACCGTTGCCCCGGTGTGCTTGAAGGACAAAAGCCAACCACCTAACTCGAGGGAATCACACTATAGAGAATCCGGGCTTCGGCTGGACTAGGCCTTCCTGAGGGTGGAAAGCTTCTGCTGAGAGCATGCATGCGAGCACTGCCAGCGAGTCCAAAACCATTTTCCCAGGGAGACTGAGGCCGCGGCAGAAGGGAGAACACAACTGCCCATTTGTTTCCTGAAGCCAGCCCAGCAGCCGACCCCTAGGGCATGCAAGTCTCACGCTCGCTTACCAACGCAATGAAACAGTACTGTAGGGGAACCGTGTATACAGAGCCTCACTGTTGCGCGCAGTGGGAACTCTTGGAGTGCCTGTACGTAAGAGCCTGGCTGAAGAGTCCCTTCAGTTCCTGGGCGAGAGAAACGGATTCGTGCAGCCGCACCTCTCCCACCAGCTCTCAGTATCAGAATGGTAGCACTCCTCCGGCCTGTGTGCGTGCAGGCCTAAGTTGCAGGCCCCTCCCTGGAAGGCAGTACACTGTGGAGAAACCGCGCTTTAGCTGCCGCTTTTCCCTAGCGGAGAGGAAGCTGTAGGGTGTGCGATGTGCCTAGAGCCCGGCGAACGTCTTCCCTAGGTAAAACCGGGGGAAACAAAGGCCGGTGCCGGAGACGCGTGTCGGCTCAGCTCTTGTTCATGGAGCTAGTATCTTTACCCCGGTGTGCGTGCAGGCCGAAAGCCAAAAACCTCACACGAGGGAAACGCACTGTAGAGAATCGGGCTTCGGCCAGACTAGGCCTTCCTGAGGGTGGAAGCCTTCTGCTGTGTGCATGCGTATGAGCTCGGCCACGGAGTACAAAACCATTTTCTGAGGGAGACTGAGGCCGCAGTAGAAGGGAGAACAAAGCTCCCCACTTGTTTCCTGCTACTGGCCCTGCGTCCAACCCCTTGTGCATGCATGTCTCACTGCTCCCATACCAACGTAAGAAAAGTAGGGTAGGGGACCGTGTTGTAGAGAGTCTCACTGTTACGGAGGGTGGAAACACTGGGAGTGTGTGTACGTGAGAGCCTGGGAGACGAGTCCCCTAAGTTACTGAGCGAGAGAAAAGGATTAGTTGCAGCAGCACCTCTCCCACCAGCTCTCAGTGGCAGAATGCTAGCACTCCTCAGGCATGTGGGCGTGCAGGCCTAAGTATCAGGCCCCTCCCTGGAAGGCACAAAACTGCGGTGAAAGCGCGCTTCAGCTCCGGCCTGTCCCCGGCGTGGAGGACGCTGTAAGGTTTCCTCTGTACTTGAGAGCCCGGCGAACGGCTTCCCTAGGTAAAACCGAGAGGGAAAGAAAGGCCGGTGCCTGAGACGCCTCTCGGCTCAGCTCTTGTTCCTGGGGCTAGTACCGTTGCCCCGGTGTGCTTGAAGGACAAAAGCCAACCACCTAACTCGAGGGAATCACACTATAGAGAATCCGGGGTTTGGCTGGACTAGGCCTTCCTGAGGGTGGAAAGCTTCTGCTGAGAGCATGCATGCGAGCACTGCCAGCGAGTCCAAAACCATTTTCCCAGGGAGACTGAGGCCGCGGCAGAAGGAAGAACACAACTCCCCATTTGTTTCCTGAAGCCTGCCCAGCAGCCGACCCCTAGGGCATGCAAGTCTCACGCTCGCTTACCAACGCAATGAAACCGTACTGTGGGGGAACCTTGTATACAGAGCCTCACTGTTGCGCGCAGTGGGAACTCTTGGAGTGCCTGTACGTAAGAGCCTGGCTGAAGAGTCCCTTCAGTTCCTGGGCGAGAGAAACGGATTCGTGCAGCCGCACCTCTCCCACCAGCTCTCAGTTTCAGAATGGAGGCACTCCTCCGGCCTGTGTGCGTGCAGGCCTAAGTTGCAGGCCCCTCCCTGGAAGGCAGTACACTGTGGAGAAACCGCGCTTTAGCTGCCGCCGTTCCCTAGCGGAGAGGAAGCTGTAGGGTGTGCGATGTGCCTAGAGCCCGGCGAACGTCTTCCCTAGGTAAAACCGGGGGAAACAAGGGCCGGTGCCGGAGACGCGTCTCGGCTCAGCTCTTGTTCATGGAGCTAGTATCTTTACCCCGGTGTGCGTGCAGGCCGAAAGCCAAAAACCTCACACGAGGGAACCGCACTGTAGAGAATCCAGGCTTCGGCCAGACTAGGCCTTCCTGAGGGTGGAAGCCTTCTGCTGTGTGCATGCGTATGAGCTCCGCCACGGAGTACAAAACCATTTTCTGAGGGAGACTGAGGCCACGGCAGAAGTGAGAACAAAGCTCCCCACTTGTTTCCTGCTAGTGGCCCTGCGTCCAACCCCTTGTGCATGCATGTCTCACTGCTCCCATACCAACGTAAGAAAAGTAGGGTAGGGGACCGTGTTGTAGAGAGTCTCACTGTTACGGAGGGTGGAAACACTTGGAGTGTGTGTACGTGAGAGCCTGGGAGACGAGTCCCCTAAGTTACTGGGGGAGAGAAAAGGATTAGTTGCAGCGGCACCTCTCCAAACAGCTCTCAGTATTAGAATGATAGCATTCCTCCGGCATGTGTGCGAGCAGGCCTAAGAGGCAGGCCCCTCCTTGGAAGGCACAGCACTGTGGAGAACCCGCGTTAGCTCCCGCCGATCCCTAGCGGAGAGGACGCTGTATGGTGTGCGCTGTGCTTCAGAGCCCGGCGAACGGCTTCCCTATGTAAAAGCGAGGGAAAGAAAGGCCTGTGCCGGAGACACCTCTCGGCTGAGCTCTTGTTCCTGGGCTACTATCGTGCTCCATTGTGCGAGCAGACCAAAAGCTAACCACCTAAATCCAGGGAACTGCACTGTGTGGAATCCAGGCTTCGGCCAGACTAGGCCTTCCTGAGGGTGGAAACCTCTTGCAGTGTGAATGCGGGCGAGCACTGCCAGCGAGTCCAAAACCATTTTGTGAGGAAGACTGAGGCCTCGGCAGAAGTGAGAACTCAACTCCCCACCTTTTTCCTGAAGCCAGCCAGACGGCCGCCCCCTTGAGCATGCATGTCTCACTGCTTGCCGACCAAGGCAAAGAGACAGTGGGGTAGGGGACCGTGTTGTAGAGAGCCTGACTGTTAGGGAGGGTGGAAACACTTGGAGTGTGTGTACGTGAGAGCCTAGGAGACGAGTCCCCTAAGTTACTGGGCGAGAGAAAAGGATTAGTTGCAGCGGCACCTCTCCCACCAGCTCTCAGTATCAGAATGGTAGCACTCCTCCGGCATGTGTGTGTGCAGACCTAAGTGGCAGGCCCCTCCTTGGAAGGCACAACACTGTGGAGAAACCGCGCTTTAGCTCCTGCCGGTCCCTAGCGGAGAGGACGCTATATGGTGTGCGCTGTGCTTGAGAGCCCGGCGATCGGCTTCCCTATGTATAAGCGAGGGAAAGAAAGGCCGGTGCCCGAGACGCCTCTCGGCTCAGCTCTTGTTCCTGGAGCTAGTACCGTTACCCTGGTGTGCTTGCAGGCCGAGGGCCAACCTCCCAATTCGAGGGAACCACACTGTAGAAATTCCTTACTTCGGCCAGACTAGGCCTTCCTGAGGGAGGTAACCCTTTGCAGTGTGAATGCGGGCGAGCACTGCCAGCGAGTCCAAAACCGTTTTACGAGGGAGACTGAGGCCGCGACCGAAGTGAGAACTCAACTCCCCATTTGTTTCCTGAAGCCAGCCCGGCAGCCGCCCCCTTGAGCATGCAAGTCTCACTGTTCGCGTCCCAACGCAAGGAAACAGTAGGCTGGGGGACCGTGTTGTAGAGAGCCTCACTGTTCCGGAGAGTGGAAACACTTCGAGTGCGTGTGCGTGAGAGCCTGGGAGACGAGTGTCCTACGTTACTGGGCGAGAGAAACGAACTCGTGCAGCCGCACCTCTCCCACCAGCTCTCAGTGGCAGAATGCTAGCACTCCTCAGGCATGCGTTCGTGCAGGCCTAAGTATCAGGGCCCTCCCTGGAAGGCACAAAACTGTGGTGAAAGCGCGCTTCAGCTCCGGCCGGTCCCCGGCGGGGAGGACGCGGTAAGGTTTCCTCTGTACTTGAGAGCCCGGCGAACGGCATCCCTATGTAAAACCGAGGGAAAGAAAGGCCGGTGCCTGAGACGCCTCTCGGCTCAGCTCTTGTTCCTGGGGCTAGTACCGTTGCCCCGGTGTGCTTGAAGGACAAAAGCCAACCACCTAACTCGAGGGAATCACACTATAGAGAATCCGGGCTTCGGCTGGACTAGGCCTTCCTGAGGGTGGAAAGCTTCTGCTGAGAGCATGCATGCGAGCACTGCCAGCGAGTCCAAAACCATTTTCCCAGGGAGACTGAGGCCGCGGCAGAAGGGAGAACACAACTGCCCATTTGTTTCCTGAAGCCAGCCCAGCAGCCGACCCCTAGGGCATGCAAGTCTCACGCTCGCTTACCAACGCAATGAAACAGTACTGTAGGGGAACCGTGTATACAGAGCCTCACTGTTGCGTGCAGTGGGAACTCTTGGAGTGCCTGTATGTAAGAGCCTGGCTGAAGAGTCCCTTCAGTTCCTGGGCGAGAGAAACGGATTCGTGCAGCCGCACCTCTCCCACCAGCTCTCAGTATCAGAATGGTAGCACTCCTCCGTCCTGTGTGCGTGCAGGCCTAAGTTGCAGGCCCCTCCCTGGAAGGCAGTACACTGTGGAGAAACCGCGCTTTAGCTGCCGCCGTTCCCTAGCGGAGAGGAAGCTGTGGGGTGTGCGATGTGCCTAGAGCCCGGCGAACGTCTTCCCTACGTAAAACCGGGGGAAACAAAGGCCGGTGCCGGAGACGCGTCTCGGCTCAGCTCTTGTTCATGGAGCTAGTATCTTTACCCCGGTGTGCGTGCAGGCCGAAAGCCAAAAACCTCACACGAGGGAAACGCACTGTAGAGAATCGGGCTTCGGCCAGACTAGGCCTTCCTGAGGGTGGAAGCCTTCTGCTGTGTGCATGCGTATGAGCTCGGCCACGGAGTACAAAACCATTTTCTGAGGGAGACTGAGGCCGCAGTAGAAGGGAGAACAAAGCTCCCCACTTGTTTCCTGCTACTGGCCCTGCGTCCAACCCCTTGTGCATGCATGTCTCACTGCTCCCATACCAACGTAAGAAAAGTAGGGTAGGGGACCGTGTTGTAGAGAGTCTCACTGTTACGGAGGGTGGAAACACTGGGAGTGTGTGTACGTGAGAGCCTGGGAGACGAGTCCCCTAAGTTACTGAGCGAGAGAAAAGGATTAGTTGCAGCAGCACCTCTCCCACCAGCTCTCAGTGGCAGAATGCTAGCACTCCTCAGGCATGTGTGCGTGCAGGCCTAAGTATCAGGCCCCTCCCTGGAAGGCACAAAACTGCGGTGAAAGCGCGCTTCAGCTCCGGCCTGTCCCCGGCGTGGAGGACGCTGTAAGGTTTCCTCTGTACTTGAGAGCCCGGCGAACGGCTTCCCTAGGTAAAACCGAGAGGGAAAGAAAGGCCGGTGCCTGAGACGCCTCTCGGCTCAGCTCTTGTTCCTGGGGCTAGTACCGTTGCCCCGGTGTGCTTGAAGGACAAAAGCCAACCACCTAACTCGAGGGAATCACACTATAGAGAATCCGGGCTTCGGCTGGACTAGGCCTTCCTGAGGGTGGAAAGCTTCTGCTGAGAGCATGCATGCGAGCACTGCCAGCGAGTCCAAAACCATTTTCCCAGGGAGACTGAGGCCGCGGCAGAAGGGAGAACACAACTGCCCATTTGTTTCCTGAAGCCAGCCCAGCAGCCGACCCCTAGGGCATGCAAGTCTCACGCTCGCTTACCAACGCAATGAAACCGTACTGTAGGGGAACCTTGTATACAGAGCCTCACTGTTGCGCGCAGGGGGAACTCTTGGAGTGCCTGTACGTAAGAGCCTGGCTGAAGAGTCCCTTCAGTTCCTGGGCGAGAGAAACGGATTCGTGCAGCCGCACCTCTCCCACCAGCTCTCAGTATCAGAATGGTAGCACTCCTCCGTCCTGTGTGCGTGCAGGCCTAAGTTGCAGGCCCCTCCCTGGAAGGCAGTACACTGTGGAGAAACCGCGCTTTAGCTGCCGCCGTTCCCTAGCGGAGAGGAAGCTGTAGGGTGTGCGATGTGCCTAGAGCCCGGCGAACGTCTTCCCTACGTAAAACCGGGGGAAACAAAGGCCGGTGCCGGAGACGCGTCTCGGCTCAGCTCTTGTTCATGGAGCTAGTATCTTTACCCCGGTGTGCGTGCAGGCCGAAAGCCAAAAACCTCACACGAGGGAAACGCACTGTAGAGAATCGGGCTTCGGCCAGACTAGGCCTTCCTGAGGGTGGAAGCCTTCTGCTGTGTGCATGCGTATGAGCTCGGCCACGGAGTACAAAACCATTTTCTGAGGGAGACTGAGGCCGCAGTAGAAGGGAGAACAAAGCTCCCCACTTGTTTCCTGCTACTGGCCCTGCGTCCAACCCCTTGTGCATGCATGTCTCACTGCTCCCATACCAACGTAAGAAAAGTAGGGTAGGGGACCGTGTTGTAGAGAGTCTCACTGTTACGGAGGGTGGAAACACTGGGAGTGTGTGTACGTGAGAGCCTGGGAGACGAGTCCCCTAAGTTACTGAGCGAGAGAAAAGGATTAGTTGCAGCAGCACCTCTCCCACCAGCTCTCAGTGGCAGAGCGCTAGCACTCCTCAGGCATGTGTGCGTGCAGGCCTAAGTATCAGGCCCCTCCCTGGAAGGCACAAAACTGCGGTGAAAGCGCGCTTCAGCTCCGGCCTGTCCCCGGCGTGGAGGACGCTGTAAGGTTTCCTCTGTACTTGAGAGCCCGGCGAACGGCTTCCCTATGTAAAACCGAGAGGGAAAGAAAGGCCGGTGCCTGAGACGCCTCTCGGCTCAGCTCTTGTTCCTGGGGCTAGTACCGTTGCCCCGGTGTGCTTGAAGGACAAAAGCCAACCACCTAACTCGAGGGAATCACACTATAGAGAATCCGGGCTTCGGCTGGACTAGGCCTTCCTGAGGGTGGAAAGCTTCTGCTGAGAGCATGCATGCGAGCACTGCCAGCGAGTCCAAAACCATTTTCCCAGGGAGACTGAGGCCGCGGCAGAAGGGAGAACACAACTGCCCATTTGTTTCCTGAAGCCAGCCCAGCAGCCGACCCCTAGGGCATGCAAGTCTCACGCTCGCTTACCAACGCAATGAAACCGTACTGTAGGGGAACCTTGTATACAGAGCCTCACTGTTGCGCGCAGGGGGAACTCTTGGAGTGCCTGTACGTAAGAGCCTGGCTGAAGAGTCCCTTCAGTTCCTGGGCGAGAGAAACGGATTCGTGCAGCCGCACCTCTCCCACCAGCTCTCAGTATCAGAATGGTAGCACTCCTCCGGCCTGTGTGCGTGCAGGCCTAAGTTGCAGGCCCCTCCCTGGAAGGCAGTACACTGTGGAGAAACCGCGCTTTAGCTGCCGCCGTTCCCTAGCGGAGAGGAAGCTGTAGGGTGTGCGATGTGCCTAGAGCCCGGCGAACGTCTTCCCTAGGTAAAACCGGGGGAAACAAGGGCCGGTGCCGGAGACGCGTCTCGGCTCAGCTCTTGTTCATGGAGCTAGTATCTTTACCCCGGTGTGCGTGCAGGCCGAAAGCCAAAAACCTCACACGAGGGAACCGCACTGTAGAGAATCCAGGCTTCGGCCAGACTAGGCCTTCCTGAGGGTGGAAGCCTTCTGCTGTGTGCATGCGTATGAGCTCCGCCACGGAGTACAAAACCATTTTCTGAGGGAGACTGAGGCCGCGGCAGAAGTGAGAACAAAGCTCCCCACTTGTTTCCTGCTACTGGCCCTGCGTCCAACCCCTTGTGCATGCATGTCTCACTGCTCCCATACCAACGTAAGAAAAGTAGGGTAGGGGACCGTGTTGTAGAGAGTCTCACTGTTACGGAGGGTGGAAACACTGGGAGTGTGTGTACGTGAGAGCCTGGGAGACGAGTCCCCTAAGTTACTGGGGGAGAGAAAAGGATTAGTTGCAGCGGCACCTCTCCAAACAGCTCTCAGTATTAGAATGATAGCATTCCTCCGGCATGTGTGCGAGCAGGCCTAAGAGGCAGGCCCCTCCTTGGAAGGCACAGCACTGTGGAGAACCCGCGTTAGCTCCCGCCGATCCCTAGCGGAGAGGACGCTGTATGGTGTGCGCTGTGCTTCAGAGCCCGGGAACGGCTTCCCTATGTAAAAGCGAGGGAAAGAAAGGCCTGTGCCGGAGACACCTCTCGGCTGAGCTCTTGTTCCTGGGCTACTATCGTGCTCCATTGTGCGAGCAGACCAAAAGCCAACCACCTAAATCCAGGGAACTGCACTGTGTGGAATCCAGGCTTCGGCCAGACTAGGCCTTCCTGAGGGTGGAAACCTCTTGCAGTGTGAATGCGGGCGAGCACTGCCAGCGAGTCCAAAACCATTTTGTGAGGAAGACTGAGGCCTCGGCAGAAGTGAGAACTCAACTCCCCACTTTTTTCCTGAAGCCAGCCAGACGGCCGCCCCCTTGAGCATGCATGTCTCACTGCTTGCCGACCAAGGCAAAGAGACAGTGGGGTAGGGGACCGTGTTTTAGAGAGCCTGACTGTTAGGGAGGGTGGAAACACTTGGAGTGTGTGTACGTGAGAGCCTAGGAGACGAGTCCCCTTAGTTACTGGGCGAGAGAAAAGGATTAGTTGCAGCGGCACCTCTCCCACCAGCTCTCAGTATCAGAATGGTAGCACTCCTCCGGCATGTGTGTGTGCAGACCTAAGTGGCAGGCCCCTCCTTGGAAGGCACAACACTGTGGAGAAACCGCGCTTTAGCTCCTGCCGGTCCCTAGCGGAGAGGACGCTATATGGTGTGCGCTGTGCTTGAGAGCCCGGCGATCGGCTTCCCTATGTATAAGCGAGGGAAAGAAAGGCCGGTGCCCGAGACGCCTCTCGGCTCAGCTCTTGTTCCTGGAGCTAGTACCGTTACCCTGGTGTGCTTGCAGGCCGAGGGCCAACCTCCCAATTCGAGGGAACCACACTGTAGAAATTCCTTACTTCGGCCAGACTAGGCCTTCCTGAGGGAGGTAACCCTTTGCAGTGTGAATGCGGGCGAGCACTGCCAGCGAGTCCAAAACCGTTTTACGAGGGAGACTGAGGCCGCGACCGAAGTGAGAACTCAACTCCCCATTTGTTTCCTGAAGCCAGCCCGGCAGCCGCCCCCTTGAGCATGCAAGTCTCACTGTTCGCGTCCCAACGCAAGGAAACAGTAGGCTGGGGGACCGTGTTGTAGAGAGCCTCACTGTTCCGGAGAGTGGAAACACTTCGAGTGCGTGTGCGTGAGAGCCTGGGAGACGAGTGTCCTACGTTACTGGGCGAGAGAAACGAACTCGTGCAGCCGCACCTCTCCCACCAGCTCTCAGTGGCAGAATGCTAGCACTCCTCAGGCATGCGTTCGTGCAGGCCTAAGTATCAGGGCCCTCCCTGGAAGGCACAAAACTGTGGTGAAAGCGCGCTTCAGCTCCGGCCGGTCCCCGGCGGGGAGGACGCGGTAAGGTTTCCTCTGTACTTGAGAGCCCGGCGAACGGCATCCCTATGTAAAACCGAGGGAAAGAAAGGCCGGTGCCTGAGACGCCTCTCGGCTCAGCTCTTGTTCCTGGGGCTAGTACCGTTGCCCCGGTGTGCTTGAAGGACAAAAGCCAACCACCTAACTCGAGGGAATCACACTATAGAGAATCCGGGCTTCGGCTGGACTAGGCCTTCCTGAGGGTGGAAAGCTTCTGCTGAGAGCATGCATGCGAGCACTGCCAGCGAGTCCAAAACCATTTTCCCAGGGAGACTGAGGCCGCGGCAGAAGGGAGAACACAACTGCCCATTTGTTTCCTGAAGCCAGCCCAGCAGCCGACCCCTAGGGCATGCAAGTCTCACGCTCGCTTACCAACGCAATGAAACAGTACTGTAGGGGAACCGTGTATACAGAGCCTCACTGTTGCGCGCAGTGGGAACTCTTGGAGTGCCTGTACCTAAGAGCCTGGCTGAAGAGTCCCTTCAGTTCCTGGGCGAGAGAAACGGATTCGTGCAGCCGCACCTCTCCCACCAGCTCTCAGTGGCAGAATGCTAGCACTCCTCAGGCATGCGTTCGTGCAGGCCTAAGTATCAGGGCCCTCCCTGGAAGGCACAAAACTGTGGTGAAAGCGCGCTTCAGCTCCGGCCGGTCCCCGGCGGGGAGGACGCGGTAAGGTTTCCTCTGTACTTGAGAGCCCGGCGAACGGCATCCCTATGTAAAACCGAGGGAAAGAAAGGCCGGTGCCTGAGACGCCTCTCGGCTCAGCTCTTGTTCCTGGGGCTAGTACCGTTGCCCCGGTGTGCTTGAAGGACAAAAGCCAACCACCTAACTCGAGGGAATCACACTATAGAGAATCCGGGCTTCGGCTGGACTAGGCCTTCCTGAGGGTGGAAAGCTTCTGCTGAGAGCATGCATGCGAGCACTGCCAGCGAGTCCAAAACCATTTTCCCAGGGAGACTGAGGCCGCGGCAGAAGGGAGAACACAACTGCCCATTTGTTTCCTGAAGCCAGCCCAGCAGCCGACCCCTAGGGCATGCAAGTCTCACGCTCGCTTACCAACGCAATGAAACAGTACTGTAGGGGAACCGTGTATACAGAGCCTCACTGTTGCGCGCAGTGGGAACTCTTGGAGTGCCTGTACGTAAGAGCCTGGCTGAAGAGTCCCTTCAGTTCCTGGGCGAGAGAAACGGATTCGTGCAGCCGCACCTCTCCCACCAGCTCTCAGTATCAGAATGGTAGCACTCCTCCGGCCTGTGTGCGTGCAGGCCTAAGTTGCAGGCCCCTCCCTGGAAGGCAGTACACTGTGGAGAAACCGCGCTTTAGCTGCCGCTTTTCCCTAGCGGAGAGGAAGCTGTAGGGTGTGCGATGTGCCTAGAGCCCGGCGAACGTCTTCCCTAGGTAAAACCGGGGGAAACAAAGGCCGGTGCCGGAGACGCGTGTCGGCTCAGCTCTTGTTCATGGAGCTAGTATCTTTACCCCGGTGTGCGTGCAGGCCGAAAGCCAAAAACCTCACACGAGGGAAACGCACTGTAGAGAATCGGGCTTCGGCCAGACTAGGCCTTCCTGAGGGTGGAAGCCTTCTGCTGTGTGCATGCGTATGAGCTCGGCCACGGAGTACAAAACCATTTTCTGAGGGAGACTGAGGCCGCAGTAGAAGGGAGAACAAAGCTCCCCACTTGTTTCCTGCTACTGGCCCTGCGTCCAACCCCTTGTGCATGCATGTCTCACTGCTCCCATACCAACGTAAGAAAAGTAGGGTAGGGGACCGTGTTGTAGAGAGTCTCACTGTTACGGAGGGTGGAAACACTGGGAGTGTGTGTACGTGAGAGCCTGGGAGACGAGTCCCCTAAGTTACTGAGCGAGAGAAAAGGATTAGTTGCAGCAGCACCTCTCCCACCAGCTCTCAGTGGCAGAATGCTAGCACTCCTCAGGCATGTGTGCGTGCAGGCCTAAGTATCAGGCCCCTCCCTGGAAGGCACAAAACTGCGGTGAAAGCGCGCTTCAGCTCCGGCCTGTCCCCGGCGTGGAGGACGCTGTAAGGTTTCCTCTGTACTTGAGAGCCCGGCGAACGGCTTCCCTATGTAAAACCGAGAGGGAAAGAAAGGCCGGTGCCTGAGACGCCTCTCGGCTCAGCTCTTGTTCCTGGGGCTAGTACCGTTGCCCCGGTGTGCTTTAAGGACAAAAGCCAACCACCTAACTCGAGGGAATCACACTATAGAGAATCCGGGCTTCGGCTGGACTAGGCCTTCCTGAGGGTGGAAAGCTTCTGCTGAGAGCATGCATGCGAGCACTGCCAGCGAGTCCAAAACCATTTTCCCAGGGAGACTGAGGCCGCGGCAGAAGGGACAACACAACGGCCCATTTGTTTCCTGAAGCCAGCCTAGCAGCCGACCCCTAGGGCATGCAAGTCTCACGCTCGCTTACCAACGCAATGAAACCGTACTGTAAGGGAACCTTGTATACAGAGCCTCACTGTTGCGCGGAGTGGGAACTCTTGGAGTGCCTGTACGTAAGAGCCTGGCTGAAGAGTCCCTTCAGTTCCTGGGCGAGAGAAACGGATTCGTGCAGCCGCACCTCTCCCACCAGCTCTCAGTATCAGAATGGTAGCACTCCTCCGGCCTGTGTGCGTGCAGGCCTAAGTTGCAGGCCCCTCCCTGGAAGGCAGTACACTGTGGAGAAACCGCGCTTTAGCTGCCGCCGTTCCCTAGCGGAGAGGAAGCTGTAGGGTGTGCGATGTGCCTAGAGCCCGGCGAACGTCTTCCCTAGGTAAAACCGGGGGAAACAAGGGCCGGTGCCGGAGACACGTCTCGGCTCAGCTCTTGTTCATGGAGCTAGTATCTTTACCCCGGTGTGCGTGCAGGCCGAAAGCCAAAAACCTCACACGAGGGAACCGCACTGTAGAGAATCCAGGCTTCGGCCAGACTAGGCCTTCCTGAGGGTGGAAGCCTTCTGCTGTGTGCATGCGTATGAGCTCCGCCACGGAGTACAAAACCATTTTCTGAGGGAGACTGAGGCCGCGGCAGAAGTGAGAACAAAGCTCCCCACTTGTTTCCTGCTAGTGGCCCTGCGTCCAACCCCTTGTGCATGCATGTCTCACTGCTCCCATACCAACGTAAGAAAAGTAGGGTAGGGGACCGTGTTGTAGAGAGTCTCACTGTTACGGAGGGTGGAAACACTGGGAGTGTGTGTACGTGAGAGCCTGGGAGACGAGTCCCCTAAGTTACTGGGGGAGAGAAAAGGATTAGTTGCTGCGGCACCTCTCCAAACAGCTCTCAGTATTAGAATGATAGCATTCCTCCGGCATGTGTGCGAGCAGGCCTAAGAGGCAGGCCCCTCCTTGGAAGGCACAGCACTGTGGAGAACCGGCGTTAGCTCCCGCCGATCCCTAGCGGAGAGGACGCTGTATGGTGTGCGCTGTGCTTCAGAGCCCGGCGAACGGCTTCCCTATGTAAAAGCGAGGGAAAGAAAGGCCTGTGCCGGAGACACCTCTCGGCTGAGCTCTTGTTCCTGGGCTACTATCGTGCTCCATTGTGCGAGCAGACCAAAAGCCAACCACCTAAATCCAGGGAACTGCACTGTGTGGAATCCAGGCTTCGGCCAGACTAGGCCTTCCTGAGGGTGGAAACCTCTTGCAGTGTGAATGCGGGCGAGCACTGCCAGCGAGTCCAAAACCATTTTGTGAGGAAGACTGAGGCCTCGGCAGAAGTGAGAACTCAACTCCCCACTTTTTTCCTGAAGCCAGCCAGACGGCCGCCCCCTTGAGCATGCATGTCTCACTGCTTGCCGACCAAGGCAAAGAGACAGTGGGGTAGGGGACCGTGTTGTAGAGAGCCTGACTGTTAGGGAGGGTGGAAACACTTGGAGTGTGTGTACGTGAGAGCCTAGGAGACGAGTCCCCTAAGTTACTGGGCGAGAGAAAAGGATTAGTTGCAGCGGCACCTCTCCCACCAGCTCTCAGTATCAGAATGGTAGCACTCCTCCGGCATGTGTGTGTGCAGACCTAAGTGGCAGGCCCCTCCTTGGAAGGCACAACACTGTGGAGAAACCGCGCTTTAGCTCCTGCCGGTCCCTAGCGGAGAGGACGCTATATGGTGTGCGCTGTGCTTGAGAGCCCGGCGATCGGCTTCCCTATGTATAAGCGAGGGAAAGAAAGGCCGGTGCCCGAGACGCCTCTCGGCTCAGCTCTTGTTCCTGGAGCTAGTACCGTTACCCTGGTGTGCTTGCAGGCCGAGGGCCAACCTCCCAATTCGAGGGAACCACACTGTAGAAATTCCTTACTTCGGCCAGACTAGGCCTTCCTGAGGGAGGTAACCCTTTGCAGTGTGAATGCGGGCGAGCACTGCCAGCGAGTCCAAAACCGTTTTACGAGGGAGACTGAGGCCGCGATCGAAGTGAGAACTCAACTCCCCATTTGTTTCCTGAAGCCAGCCCGGCAGCCGCCCCCTTGAGCATGCAAGTCTCACTGTTCGCGTCCCAACGCAAGGAAACAGTAGGCTGGGGGACCGTGTTGTAGAGAGCCTCACTGTTCCGGAGAGTGGAAACACTTCGAGTGCGTGTGCGTGAGAGCCTGGGAGACGAGTGTCCTACGTTACTGGGCGAGAGAAACGAACTCGTGCAGCCGCACCTCTCCCACCAGCTCTCAGTGGCAGAATGCTAGCACTCCTCAGGCATGCGTTCGTGCAGGCCTAAGTATCAGGGCCCTCCCTGGAAGGCACAAAACTGTGGTGAAAGCGCGCTTCAGCTCCGGCCGGTCCCCGGCGGGGAGGACGCGGTAAGGTTTCCTCTGTACTTGAGAGCCCGGCGAACGGCATCCCTATGTAAAACCGAGGGAAAGAAAGGCCGGTGCCTGAGACGCCTCTCGGCTCAGCTCTTGTTCCTGGGGCTAGTACCGTTGCCCCGGTGTGCTTGAAGGACAAAAGCCAACCACCTAACTCGAGGGAATCACACTAGAGAGAATCCGGGCTTCGGCTGGACTAGGCCTTCCTGAGGGTGGAAAGCTTCTGCTGAGAGCATGCATGCGAGCACTGCCAGCGAGTCCAAAACCATTTTCCCAGGGAGACTGAGGCCGCGGCAGAAGGGAGAACACAACTGCCCATATGTTTCCTGAAGCCAGCCCAGCAGCCGACCCCTAGGGCATGCAAGTCTCACGCTCGCTTACCAACGCAATGAAACACTACTGTAGGGGAACCGTGTATACAGAGCCTCACTGTTGCGCGCAGTGGGAACTCTTGGAGTGCCTGTACGTAAGAGCCTGGCTGAAGAGTCCCTTCAGTTCCTGGGCGAGAGAAACGGATTCGTGCAGCCGCACCTCTCCCACCAGCTCTCAGTATCAGAATGGTAGCACTCCTCCGGCCTGTGTGCGTGCAGGCCTAAGTTGCAGGCCCCTCCCTGGAAGGCAGTACACTGTGGAGAAACCGCGCTTTAGCTGCCGCCGTTCCCTAGCGGAGAGGAAGCTGTAGGGTGTGCGATGTGCCTAGAGCCCGGCGAACGTCTTCCCTACGTAAAACCGGGGGAAACAAAGGCCGGTGCCGGAGACGCGTCTCGGCTCAGCTCTTGTTCATGGAGCTAGCATCTTTACCCCGGTGTGCGTGCAGGCCGAAAGCCAAAAACCTCACACGAGGGAAACGCACTGTAGAGAATCGGGCTTCGGCCAGACTAGGCCTTCCTGAGGGTGGAAGCCTTCTGCTGGGTGCATGCGTATGAGCTCGGCCACGGAGTACAAAACCATTTTCTGAGGGAGACTGAGGCCGCAGTAGAAGGGAGAACAAAGCTCCCCACTTGTTTCCTGCTACTGGCCCTGCGTCCAACCCCTTGTGCATGCATGTCTCACTGCTCCCATACCAACGTAAGAAAAGTAGGGTAGGGGACCGTGTTGTAGAGAGTCTCACTGTTACGGAGGGTGGAAACACTGGGCGTGTGTGTACGTGAGAGCCTGGGAGACGAGTCCCCTAAGTTACTGAGCGAGAGAAAAGGATTAGTTGCAGCAGCACCTCTCCCACCAGCTCTCAGTGGCAGAATGCTAGCACTCCTCAGGCATGTGTGCGTGCAGGCCTAAGTATCAGGCCCCTCCCTGGAAGGCACAAAACTGCGGTGAAAGCGCGCTTCAGCTCCGGCCTGTCCCCGGCGTGGAGGACGCTGTAAGGTTTCCTCTGTACTTGAGAGCCCGGCGAACGGCTTCCCTATGTAAAACCGAGAGGGAAAGAAAGGCCGGTGCCTGAGACGCCTCTCGGCTCAGCTCTTGTTCCTGGGGTTAGTACCGTTGCCCCGGTGTGCTTGAAGGACAAAAGCCAACCACCTAACTCGAGGGAATCACACTATAGAGAATCCGGGCTTCGGCTGGACTAGGCCTTCCTGAGGGTGGAAAGCTTCTGCTGAGAGCATGCATGCGAGCACTGCCAGCGAGTCCAAAACCATTTTCCCAGGGAGACTGAGGCCGCGGCAGAAGGGAGAACACAACTGCCCATTTGTTTCCTGAAGCCAGCCCAGCAGCCGACCCCTAGGGCATGCAAGTCTCACGCTCGCTTACCAACGCAATGAAACCGTACTGTAGGGGAACCGTGTATACAGAGCCTCACTGTTGCGCGCAGTGGGAACTCTTGGAGTGCCTGTACGTAAGAGCCTGGCTGAAGAGTCCCTTCAGTTCCTGGGCGAGAGAAACGGATTCGTGCAGCCGCACCTCTCCCACCAGCTCTCAGTATCAGAATGGTAGCACTCCTCCGGCCTGTGTGCGTGCAGGCCTAAGTTGCAGGCCCCTCCCTGGAAGGCAGTACACTGTGGAGAAACCGCGCTTTAGCTGCCGCCGTTCCCTAGCGGAGAGGAAGCTGTAGGGTGTGCGATGTGCCTAGAGCCCGGCGAACGTCTTCCCTAGGTAAAACTGGGGGAAACAAGGGCCCGTGCCGGAGACGCGTCTCGGCTCAGCTCTTGTTCATGGAGCTAGTATCTTTACCCCGGTGTGCGTGCAGGCCGAAAGCCAAAAACCTCACACGAGGGAACCGCACTGTAGAGAATCCAGGCTTCGGCCAGACTAGGCCTTCCTGAGGGTGGAAGCCTTCTGCTGTGTGCATGCGTATGAGCTCCGCCACGGAGTACAAAACCATTTTCTGAGGGAGACTGAGGCCGCGGCAGAAGTGAGAACAAAGCTCCCCACTTGTTTCCTGCTAGTGGCCCTGCGTCCAACCCCTTGTGCATGCATGTCTCACTGCTCCCATACCAACGTAAGAAAAGTAGGGTAGGGGACCGTGTTGTAGAGAGTCTCACTGTTACGGAGGGTGGAAACACTGGGAGTGTGTGTACGTGAGAGCCTGGGAGACGAGTCCCCTAAGTTACTGGGGGAGAGAAAAGGATTAGTTGCAGCGGCACCTCTCCAAACAGCTCTCAGTATTAGAATGATAGCATTCCTCCGGCATGTGTGCGAGCAGGCCTAAGAGGCAGGCCCCTCCTTGGAAGGCACAGCACTGTGGAGAACCCGCGTTAGCTCCCGCCGATCCCTAGCGGAGAGGACGCTGTATGGTGTGCGCTGTGCTTCAGAGCCCGGCGAACGGCTTCCCTATGTAAAAGCGAGGGAAAGAAAGGCCTGTGCCGGAGACACCTCTCGGCTGAGCTCTTGTTCCTGGGCTACTATCGTGCTCCATTGTGCGAGCAGACCAAAAGCCAACCACCTAAATCCAGGGAACTGCACTGTGTGGAATCCAGGCTTCGGCCAGACTAGGCCTTCCTGAGGGTGGAAACCTCTTGCAGTGTGAATGCGGGCGAGCACTGCCAGCGAGTCCAAAACCATTTTGTGAGGAAGACTGAGGCCTCGGCAGAAGTGAGAACTCAACTCCCCACTTTTTTCCTGAAGCCAGCCAGACGGCCGCCCCCTTGAGCATGCATGTCTCACTGCTTGCCGACCAAGGCAAAGAGACAGTGGGGTAGGGGACCGTGTTGTAGAGAGCCTGACTGTTAGGGAGGGTGGAAACACTTGGAGTGTGTGTACGTGAGAGCCTAGGAGACGAGTCCCCTAAGTTACTGGGCGAGAGAAAAGGATTAGTTGCAGCGGCACCTCTCCCACCAGCTCTCAGTATCAGAATGGTAGCACTCCTCCGGCATGTGTGTGTGCAGACCTAAGTGGCAGGCCCCTCCTTGGAAGGCACAACACTGTGGAGAAACCGCGCTTTAGCTCCTGCCGGTCCCTAGCGGAGAGGACGCTATATGGTGTGCGCTGTGCTTGAGAGCCCGGCGATCGGCTTCCCTATGTATAAGCGAGGGAAAGAAAGGCCGGTGCCCGAGACGCCTCTCGGCTCAGCTCTTGTTCCTGGAGCTAGTACCGTTACCCTGGTGTGCTTGCAGGCCGAGGGCCAACCTCCCAATTCGAGGGAACCACACTGTAGAAATTCCTTACTTCGGCCAGACTAGGCCTTCCTGAGGGAGGTAACCCTTTGCAGTGTGAATGCGGGCGAGCACTGCCAGCGAGTCCAAAACCGTTTTACGAGGGAGACTGAGGCCGCGACCGAAGTGAGAACTCAACTCCCCATTTGTTTCCTGAAGCCAGCCCGGCAGCCGCCCCCTTGAGCATGCAAGTCTCACTGTTCGCGTCCCAACGCAAGGAAACAGTAGGCTGGGGGACCGTGTTGTAGAGAGCCTCACTGTTCCGGAGAGTGGAAACACTTCGAGTGCGTGTGCATGAGAGCCTGGGAGACGAGTGTCCTACGTTACTGGGCGAGAGAAACGAACTCGTGCAGCCGCACCTCTCCCACCAGCTCTCAGTGGCAGAATGCTAGCACTCCTCAGGCATGCGTTCGTGCAGGCCTAAGTATCAGGGCCCTCCCTGGAAGGCACAAAACTGTGGTGAAAGCGCGCTTCAGCTCCGGCCGGTCCCCGGCGGGGAGGACGCGGTAAGGTTTCCTCTGTACTTGAGAGCCCGGCGAACGGCATCCCTATGTAAAACCGAGGGAAAGAAAGGCCGGTGCCTGAGACGCCTCTCGGCTCAGCTCTTGTTCCTGGGGCTAGTACCGTTGCCCCGGTGTGCTTGAAGGACAAAAGCCAACCACCTAACTCGAGGGAATCACACTATAGAGAATCCGGGCTTCGGCTGGACTAGGCCTTCCTGAGGGTGGAAAGCTTCTGCTGAGAGCATGCATGCGAGCACTGCCAGCGAGTCCAAAACCATTTTCCCAGGGAGACTGAGGCCGCGGCAGAAGGGAGAACACAACTGCCCATTTGTTTCCTGAAGCCAGCCCAGCAGCCGACCCCTAGGGCATGCAAGTCTCACGCTCGCTTACCAACGCAATGAAACAGTACTGTAGGGGAACCGTGTATACAGAGCCTCACTGTTGCGCGCAGTGGGAACTCTTGGAGTGCCTGTACGTAAGAGCCTGGCTGAAGAGTCCCTTCAGTTCCTGGGCGAGAGAAACGGATTCGTGCAGCCGCACCTCTCCCACCAGCTCTCAGTATCAGAATGGTAGCACTCCTCCGGCCTGTGTGCGTGCAGGCCTAAGTTGCAGGCCCCTCCCTGGAAGGCAGTACACTGTGGAGAAACCGCGCTTTAGCTGCGGCCGTTCCCTAGCGGAGAGGAAGCTGTAGGGTGTGCGATGTGCCTAGAGCCCGGCGAACGTCTTCCCTACGTAAAACCGGGGGAAACAAAGGCCGGTGCCGGAGACGCGTCTCGGCTCAGCTCTTGTTCCTGGAACTAGCACCTTTACCACGGTGTGCGTGCAGTCCAAAAGCCAAAAACCTCATTGGAGGGAAGCGCACTGTAGAGAAACCGGGCTTCGGGCAGAGTAGGCCTTCCTGAGGGTGGCAGCCTTTTGCTGTGATTATACCTGCTTGCACTGCCAGCGCGTCCAAAACCATTTTCTGAGGGAGACTGAGGCCACGGCAGAAGGGAGAACACAACTCCCCACTTCTTTCCTGAAGGCGGTCCTGCGACCGTCCCCTTGAGCATGCATGTCTTTTTTTTTAATTTTTTATTGTTATGTTAATCACCATATATTACATCATTAGTTTTTGGTGCAGTGTTCCATGATTCATTGTTTGTTCATAACACCCAGTGCTCCATGCAGAACGTGCCCTCCTCAATACCCATCACCAGGCTCACCCCTCCTCCTACCCCCCTCCCCTCTAGAACCCTCAGTTTGTTTCTCAGAGTCCATCATCTCTCATGGTTCGTCTCCCCCTCTGACATACTCCCCTTTTCTTCCTCTCCTGTTATCTTCTTCTTTTTCTTTTTTCTTAAAATATGTTGCGTTATTTGTTTCAGAAGTACAGAACTGTGATTCAACAGTCTGGCACAATTCACAGCGCTCACCGTAGCACATACCCTCCCCAATGTCTATCACCCAGCCACCCCATCCCTCCCACCCCCAACCACTCCAGTAACACTCAGTTTCTTTCCCGAGATGAAGAATTCCTCATATCAGTGAGGTCATATGATACATGTCTTTCTCTGATTGACTTATTTCACTCAGCATAACACCCTCCAGTTCCATCCACGTCGTTGCAAATGGCAAGATCTCATTCCTTTTGATGGCTGCCTAATATTCCATTGTGTATATACACCACATCTTCTTTATCCATTCATCTGTCGATGGGCATCTTGGCTCTTTCCACCGTTTGGCTATGGTGGACATTGCTGCTATAAACATTGGGGTACACGTACCCCTTCGGGTCCCTACATTTGTATCATTGTGGTAAATACCCAGTAGTGCAACTGCTGGATCGAACGGTAGCTCTAATTTCAACTGTTTGAGGAACCTCCATACTGTTTTCCAGAGGGGTTGCACTGGCTTGCATTCCCACCAACAGTGTAGGAGGGTTCCCCTTTCTCCACATCCCCGCCAACATCTGTCGTTCCCTGACTTGTTAATTTCAGCCATTCTGACGGGTGTGAGGTGGTATCTCATGGAGGTTTTGATTTGGATTTCCCTGATGCCGAGCGATGTGGAGCACTTTTTCATGTGCCTGTTGGCCATTTGGATGTCTTCTTTGGAGACATGTCTGTTCATGTCTTCTGCCCATTTCTTGATTGAATTATTTCTTCTTTGGGTGTTGAGTTTGATCAGTTCTTTATAGATTTTGGATACTAGCCCTTTATCTGATAGGTCAGTTGCAAATATTTTCTCCCATTCTGTCGGTTGTCTTTTGGTTTTGTGGACTGTTTCTTTTGCTGTGCAAAAGCTTTTTATCTTGATGAAATCCCAAGAGTTCATTTTTGCCCTGGCTTCCCGTGCCTTTGGCGATGTTTCTAGGAAGAAGTTGCTGCGGCTAAGGTCGAAAAGGTTGCTACCTGTGTTCTCCTTTAGGATTTTGATGGACTCCTGTCTCACGTTTAGGTCTTTCAACCGTTTGGAGTCTATTTTTGTGTGTGGTGTAAGGAAATGGTCCAGTTTCATTCTTCTGCATGTGGCTGTCCAATTTTCCCAACACCATTTGTTGAAGAGACTGTCTTTTTGCCATTGGACATTCTTTCCTGCTTTGTCAAAGATAAGTTGACCATAGAGTTGAGGGTCCATTTCTGGGCTCTCGATTCTGTTCCATTGATCTATGTGTCTGTTTTTGTGCCAGTACCATACTGTCTTGATGATGACAGGTTTGTCATAGAGCTGAAAGTCCGGAATTGTGAAGCCGCCAGCTTTGCTTTTCTTTTTCATTAGTCCTCTGGCTATTCTGGGTCTCTTCTGGTTCCATACAAATTTGAGGATTATTTCTTCCATTTCTTTGAGAAAAGTGGATGGTATTTTGATGGGGATTGCATTGAATATGTAGATTGCTCTAGGTAGCATTGACATTTTCAGAATGTTGATTCTCCCAATCCATGAGCACGGAACGTTGTTCCATTTCTTTGTGTCTTCTTCCATTTCTTTCATGAGTATTTTATAGTTTTCTGAGTACAGATCCTTTGCCTCTTTGGTTAGATTTCTTTCTAGGGATCTAATGGTTTTGGGTGCAATTGTAAATGGGATCGACTCCTTGATTTGTCTCTCTTCTGTCTTGTTGTTGGTGTAGAGGAATGCCACCGATTTCTGTGCACTGATTTTGTATCCTGCTACTTTACTGAATTCCTGTATGAGTTCTAGCAGTTTTGCGGTGGAGTCTTTTGGGTTTTCCACATACAGTATCTTATCATCTGCAAAGAGTGAGAGGTTTGACTTCCTCTTTGCCGTTTTGGATGCCTTTGATTTCTTTTTGTTGTCTGATTGCTGTGGCTAGGACTTCTAATACTACGTTGAATAGCACTGGTGAGAGTGGACATCCCTGCCGCGTTCCTGACTTTATGGGAAAAGCTCTCGGCCTTTCCCCATTGAGAATGATATTCGCTGTCGGTTTTTCATAGATGGCTTTTATGATATTGAGGTATGTACCCTCTATCCCTATACTGTGAAGAGTTTTGATCAAGAAAGGATGTTGTACTTTGTCAAATGCTTTTTCTGCATCTATTGAGAGGATCATATGATTCTTGCCCTTTCTTCTGTTAATGTATTGTATCACGTTGATTGATTTGCGGATGGTGAACCAGCCTTGCAGCCCAGGAATAAATCCCACTTGGTCCTGGTGAATAATCCTTTTAATGTACTGTTGGAACCCATTGGCTAGTTTTTTTTTTTTTTTGTGAGAATTTTTGCTTCCATGTTCATCAAGGATATTGGTCTGTAATTCTCTTTTTTGATGGGGTCTTTGTCTGGTTTTGGGATCAAGGTAATGCTGGCCTCATAAAATGAGTTTGGAAGTTTCCCTTCCATTTCTATTTTTTGGAACAGTTTCAGGAGAATAGGTATTAATTCTTCTTGAAATGGCTGATAGAATTCCCCTGGGAAGCCATCTGGCCCTGGGCTTTTGTTTCTTGGGAGATTTTTGATGACTGTTTCAATTTCCTTAGTGGTTATAGGTCTGTTCAGGTTTTCTATTTCTTCCTGGTTCAATTTTGGTAGTTGATACATCACTAGGAATGCACCCATTTCTTCCAGGTTATCTAATTTGCTGGCATAGAGTTGCTCATAATATGTTCTTATCATTGTTTGTATTTCTTTGGTGTTGGTTGTGATCTCTCCTCTTTCCTTCATGATTTTGTTGATTTGGGTCATTTCTCTTTTCTTCTTGATAAGTCTGGCCAGGGGTTTATCAATCTTGTTCATTCTTTCCAAGAACCAGCTCCTAGTTTCGTGGATCTGTTCTACTGTTCTTTTGGTTTCTAGTTCATTGATTTCTGCTCTGATCTTTATGATTTCTCTTCTCCTGCTGGGTTTAGGCTTTATTTGCTGTTCTTTCTCCAGCTCCTTTAGGTGTAGGGTTAGGTTGTGTATTTGAGACCTTTCTTGTTTCTTGAGAAAGGCTTGTATTGCTATATACTTTCCTCTCAGGACTGCCTTTGTTGTATCCCAAAGATTTTGAACCGTTGTGTTTTCATTTTCATTGGTTTCCATGAAATTTTTTAATTCTTCTTTAATTTCCTGGTTGACCCATTCATTCTTTAGTAGGATGCTCTTTAGCCTCCATGTATTTGAGTTCTTTCCGACTTTCCTCTTGTGGTTGAGTTCTAGTTTCAAAGCATTGTGGTCTGAAAATATGCAGGGAATGATCCCAATCTTTTGGTACCGATTGAGACCTGATTTGTGACCTGGGATGTGATCAGTTCTGGAGAATGTTCCATGGGCACTAGAGAAGAATGTGTATTCCTTTGCTTGGGGATGGAATGTTCTGAATATGTCTGTGAAGTCCATTTGGTCCAGTGTGTCATTTAAAGTCTTTATTTCCTTGTTGATCTTTTGCTTAGATGATCTGTCCATTTCAGTCAGGGGGGTGTTAAAGTCCCCCACTATTATTGTATTGTTGTCAATGTGTTTCTTTGCTTTTGTTATTAATTGCCTTATATAATTGCCTGCTCCCATGTTCGGGGCATAGATCTTTACAATTGTTAGATCTTCTTGTTGGATAGACCCTTTAAGTAGGATATAGTGTCCTTCGTCATCTCTTATTACAGTCTTTGTTTTAAAATCTAGTTTGTCTGATAGAAGGATTGCCACCCCAGCTTTCTTTTGGTGTCCATTAGCATGGTAAATGGTTTTCCACCCCCTCACTTTTAATGTGGGGGTGTCTTTGGCTCTAAAATGAGTCTCTTGCAGACAGCATATTGATGGGTCTGGTTTTTTTTTTTAATTTTTTATTGTTATGTTAATCACCATATATTGCATCATTAGTTTTTGGTGCAGTGTTCCATGATTCATTGTTTGTTCATAACACCCAGTGCTCCATGCAGAACGTGCCCTCCTCAATACCCATCACCAGGCTCACCCCTCCTCCTACCCCCCTCCCCTCTAGAACCCTCAGTTTGTTTCTCAGAGTCCATCATCTCTCATGGTTCGTCTCCCCCTCTGACATACTCCCCTTTTCTTCCTCTCCTGTTATCTTCTTCTTTTCCTTTTTTCTTAAAATATGTTGCGTTATTTCTTTCAGAAGTACAGAACTGTGATTCAACAGTCTGGCACAATTCACAGCACTCACCGTAGCACATACCCTCCCCAATGTCTATCACCCAGCCACCCCATCCCTCCCACCCCCAACCACTCCAGTAACACTCAGTTTCTTTCCCGAGATGAAGAATTCCTCATATCAGTGAGGTCATATGATACATGTCTTTCTCTGATTGACTTATTTCACTCAGCATAACACCCTCCAGTTCCATCCACGTTGTTGCAAATGGCAAGATCTCATTCCTTTTGATGGCTGCATAATATTCCATTGTGTATATACACCACATCTTCTTTATCCATTCATCTGTCGATGGGCATCTTGGCTCTTTCCACCGTTTGGCTATGGTGGACATTGCTGCTATAAACATTGGGGTACACGTACCCCTTCGGGTCCCTACATTTGTATCTTTGTGGTAAATACCCAGTAGTGCAATTGCTGGATCGAACGGTAGCTCTAATTTCAACTGTTTGAGGAACCTCCATATTGTTTTCCAGAGGGGTTGCACTAGCTTGCATTCCCACCAACAGTGTAGGAGGGTTCCCCTTTCTCCACATCCCCGCCAACATCTGTCGTTCCCTGACTTGTTAATTTCAGCCATTCTGACGGGTGTGAGGTGGTATCTCATGGAGGTTTTGATTTGGATTTCCCTGATGCCGAGCGATGTGGAGCACTTTTTCATGTGCCTGTTGGCCATTTGGATGTCTTCTTTGGAGAAATGTCTGTTCATGTCTTCTGCCCATTTCTTGATTGCATTATTTCTTCTTTGGGTGTTGAGTTTGATCAGTTCTTTATAGATTTTGGATACTAGCCCTTTATCTGATAGGTCAGTTGCAAATATTTTCTCCCATTCTGTCGGTTGTCTTTTGGTTTTGTGGACTGTTTCTTTTGCTGTGCAAAAGCTTTTTATCTTGATGAAATCCCAAGAGTTCATTTTTGCCCTGGCTTCCCGTGCCTTTGGCGATGTTTCTAGGAAGAAGTTGCTGCGGCTAAGGTCGAAAAGTTTGCTACCTGTGTTCTCCTTTAGGATTTTGATGGACTCCTGTGTCACGTTTAGGTCTTTCAACCGTTTGGAGTCTATTTTTGTGTGTGGTGTAAGGAAATGGTCCAGTTTCATTCTTCTGCATGTGGCTGTCCAATTTTCCCAACACCATTTGTTGAAGAGACTGTCTTTTTGCCATTGGACATTCTTTCCTGCTTTGTCAAAGATAAGTTGACCATAGAGTTGAGGGTCCATTTCTGGGCTCTCGATTCTGTTCCATTGATCTATGTGTCTGTTTTTGTGCCAGTACCATACTGTCTTGAAGATGACAGCTTTGTCATAGAGCTGGAAGTCGGGAATTGTGATGCCGCCAGCTTTGCTTTTCTTTTTCAGGAGTCCTCTGGCTATTCTGGGTCTCTTCTGGTTCCATACAAATTTGAGGATTATTTCTTCCATTTCTTTGAGAAAAGTGGATGGTATTTTGATGGGGATTGCATTGAATGTGTAGATTACTCTAGGTAGCATTGACATCTTCACAATGTTGATTCTCCCAATCCATGAGCACGGAACGTTGTTCCATTTCTTTGTGTCTTCTTCCATTTCTTTCATGAGTATTTTATAGTTTTCTGAGTACAGATCCTTTGCCTCTTTGGTTAGATTTCTTCCTAGGGATCTAATGGTTTTGGGTGCAATTGTAAATGGGATCGACTCCTTGATTTGTCTCTCTTCTGTCTTGTTGTTGCTGTAGAGGAATGCCACCGATTTCTGTGCACTGATTTTGTATCCTGCTACTTTACTGAATTCCTGTATGAGTTCTAGCAGTTTTGGGGTGGAGTCTTTTGGGTTTTCCACATACAGTATCTTATCATCTGCAAAGAGTGAGAGGTTTGACTTCCTCTTTGCCGTTTTGGATGCCTTTGATTTCTTTTTGTTGTCTGATTGCTGTGGCTAGGACTTCTAATACTACGTTGAATAGCAGTGGTGAGAGTGGACATCCCTGCCGCGTTCCTGACTTTATGGGAAAAGCTCTCGGCCTTTCCCCATTGAGAATGATATTCGCTGTCGGTTTTTCATAGATGGCTTTTATGATATTGAGGTATGTACCCTCTATCCCTATACTGTGAAGAGTTTTGATCAAGAAAGGATGTTGTACTTTGTCAAATGCTTTTTCTGCATCTATTGAGAGGATCATATGATTCTTGCTCTTTCTTCTGTTAATGTATTGTATCACGTTGATTGATTTGCGGATGGTGAACCAGCCTTGCAGCCCAGGAATAAATCCCACTTGGTCCTGGTGAATAATCCTTTTAATGTACTGTTGGAACCCATTGGCTAGTTTTTTTTGTGTGTGTGTGAGAATTTTTGCTTCCATGTTCATCAAGGATATTGGTCTGTAATTCTCTTTTTTGATGGGGTCTTTGTCTGGTTTTGGGATCAAGGTAATGCTGGCCTCATAAAATGAGTTTGGAAGTTTCCCTTCCATTTCTATTTTTGGAACAGTTTCAGGAGAATAGGTAGTAATTCTTCTTGAAATGGCTGATAGAATTCCCCTGGGAAGCCATCTGGCCCTGGGCTTTTGTTTCTTGGGAGATTTTTGATGACTGTTTCAATTTCCTTAGTGGTTATAGGTCTGTTCAGGTTTTCTATTTCTTCCTGGTTCAATTTTGGTAGTTGATACATCTCTAGGAATGCACCCATTTCTTCCAGGTTATCTAATTTGCTGGCATAGAGTTGCTCATAATATGTTCTTATCATTGTTTGTATTTCTTTGGTGTTGGTTGTGATCTCTCCTCTTTCCTTCATGATTTTGTTGATTTGGGTCATTTCTCTTTTCTTCTTGATAAGTCTGGCCAGGGGTTTATCAATCTTGTTCATTCTTTCCAAGAACCAGCTCCTAGTTTCGTGGATCTGTTCTACTGTTCTTTTGGTTTCTAGTTCATTGATTTGTGCTCTGATCTTTATCATTTCTCTTCTCCTGCTGGGTTTAGGCTTCATTTGCTGTTCTTTTCCAGCTCCTTTAGGTGTAGGGTTAGTTTGTGTATTTGAGACCTTTCTTGTTTCTTGAGAAAGGCTTGTATTGCTATATACTTTCCTCTCAGGACTGCCTTTGTTGTATCCCAAAGATTTTGAACCGTTGTGTTTTCATTTTCATTGGTTTCCATGAAATTTTTTAATTCTTCTTTAATTTCCTGGTTGACCCATTCATTCTTTAGTAGGATGCTCTTTAGCCTCCATGTATTTGAGTTCTTTCCGACTTTCCTCTTGTGGTTGAGTTCTAGTTTCAAAGCATTGTGGTCTGAAAATATGCAGGGAATGATCCCAATCTTTTGGTACCGATTGAGACCTGATTTGTGACCTGGGATGTGATCAGTTCTGGAGAATGTTCCATGGGCACTAGAGAAGAATGTGTATTCCTTTGCTTGGGGATGGAATGTTCTGAATATGTCTGTGAAGTCCATTTGGTCCAGTGTGTCATTTAAAGTCTTTATTTCCTTGTTGATCTTTTGCTTAGATGATCTGTCCATTTCAGTCAGGGGGGTGTTAAAGTCCCCCACTATTATTGTATTGTTGTCAATGTGTTTCTTTGCTTTTGTTATTAATTGCCTTATATAATTGGCTGCTCCCATGTTCGGGGCATAGATCTTTACAATTGTTAGATCTTCTTGTTGGATAGACCCTTTAAGTAGGATATAGTGTCCTTCCTCATCGCTTATTACAGTCTTTGTTTTAAAATCTAGTTTGTCTGATAGAAGGATTGCCACCCCAGCTTTCTTTTGGTGTCCATTAGCATGGTAAATGGTTTTCCACCCCCTCACTTTCAATCTGGGGGTGTCTTTAGGTCTAAAATGAGTCTCTTGCAGACAGCATATTGATGGGTCTTGTTTTTTAATCCAATCTGATAGCCTGTGTCTTTTGATTGGGGCATTTACGCCATTTGCATTCAGGGTAACTATTGAAAAGTATGAATTTAGTGCCATTGTATTACCTGTAAGGTGACTGTTAACTCTCTCTTGTCTGTGTTCGTTTCTGCTCTTTGCTGCTTTTAGGTTCTCTCTTTGCTTAGAGGACCCCTCTCAATATTTCTTGGAGGGGTGGTTTTGTGTTTGCAAATTCCTTTAGTTTTTGTTTGTTCTGGAAGCTTTTTATCTCTCCTTCTATTTTCAATGATAGCCTAGCTGGATATAGTATTCTTGGCTGCATATTTTTCTCGTTTAGTGCTCTGAAGATATCTTGCCAGTCCTTTCTGGCCTGCCAGGTCTCTGTGGATAGGTCTGTTGCCAATCTAATGTTTCTACCATTGTAGGTTACATATCTCTTCTCCGGAGCTGCTTTCAGGATTTTCTCTTTGTCTCTGAGACTCGTAAGTTTTACTATTAGATGTCGGGTGTTGACCTATTATTATTGATTTTGAGAGGGGTTCTCTGTGCCTCCTGGATTTTAATGCCTGTTTCCTTCCTCACATTAGGGAAGTTCTCTGTTATAATTTGCTCCAATATACCTTCTGCCCCTCTCTCTCTCTCTTCTTCTTCTGGGATCCCAATTATTCTAATGTTGTTTCGTCTTATCGTATCACTTATCTCTCGAATTCTGCCCTCGTGATCCTGTAGTTGTTTCTCTCTCTTTTTCTCAGCCTCTTTATTTTCCATCATTTGGTCTTCTATATCGCTGATTCTCTCTTCTGCCTCATTTATCCTAGCATTTAGTGCCCCCATTTTTGATTGCACCTCATCAATAGCCTTTTTGATTTCGATTTGGTTAGATTTTAGTTCTTTTATTTCTCCAGAAAGGGTTTCTCTAATAACTTCCACGCTTTTTTCAAGCCCAGCTAGTATCTTTAAAGTCATGATTCTGAACTCTAGGTCCGACATCGTACTAATGTCCGTATTGAGTAGGTCCCTGGCTGACGGTACTACCTCTTGTTCTTTTTGCTGAGGTGATTTCTTTCGTCTTGTCATTTTGTCCAGAGGAGAATAGATGAATGAGAGAACAAAATCCTAACAGGTTTACAACGTCCCCAGCAAATATACTGTATACAAATCAGAAAAGACCTGAAACCAGGGGAAAAGAAAGGGAAAGAAAGAAAAACGAAAGAGAAAAAGAAAAAAAAGGATAAAAACAAAAACAAAACAATACAAAAAAGGCAGAATATGATCAAATATGATCAGGCTAGTGCATAGATCAGTGCCGCACACTAGATTTTGGGCGTATTTTGGTCTGTTAGAAAAAGGTGCCTCCTAAAATTTTAAAGGAAGAAAGACATATATGTACAAAATAATGGTTGATACAATGAAGGGATGGAAGATGACTGTAAAGATGAAAATTATAAAAGATTTTATAAAAGGACTTGGTAAGATAAGTTGTTTGAAAAAAGAAAGAAGATTTAAGAAAAAAAAAAGGAAAAAGGGAGAGAATGTGATCAGGCAGGAGACTAGAACAAAGCCATACACTAGTGATTTAGGGTATATTTTGATCTGTTAGAAGAAACTGTACCTCAAAATTTTAAAGAGAGAACAACTTATATATATATATATATGCCAAAAATAAGGGTAACTACTATGAAGGGATAAAATATGACTCTAAAAATGAAAAATAAAAAATGTTTGTTTTTTTTTTTAAAAAAGGGATTTATAAGATGTTGGTTGAAAAAGGGAAAAAGAAAAAAAAACAGTCAACAAAAATTAACTTTGATGAAATAATGAATCATGGTTAAAAAAAAAAAAAAAGCCATGAATCTATGTGCAGTGTTCCCCTAGCGCTGGAGTTCTCCTATTCTCCTTGATCGATCAACTTGGTCTTGCCTTGCTGGCTGTTTGTGCTGATCTTCTGGGGGAGGGGCCTGTTGCTGTGGTTTCCAAATGTCTTTGCCGGAGGCGGAATTGCCCCGCCCTTGTCAGTCCGGGCTAAGGAAGCTGCTCCGCTTTGCTCTCAGGAGCTTTTGTTCCCTGCAAGCTCTCGGTACAGCCTTGGAGGACCAGGGCAGAAATGGTGGCCTCCCAATCTCCCCTCGGAGGAGCTGAGAACCTGGGGCCCCGCTCCTCAGTGTGCCCCCAGAGAAAAGCAGTCACTTCCGTGTCCCCGGTCTCCGGCCGCACTCCGTGCTCACCCGGCCTGTGACCGAGCGTTGCTATCTATGGCACCCGACCCCGCACGGAGTCTCCAAACCCAGCAGATCCCTGCAGTGCGCTCCCGCACCGCTCCTCCCCGGGAAGGAAGGGGAGTCTCCCCGGATCTGCTGCTTGTTGGGTCCCTGCTGGGGGAGCCGTGCTCCGACTGGGCCGCAGATCACAGTTTATGGCAACCCCGAGCTGAGAGCCCACGACTCTGCTCCGTCTCTGCAGCCAGCTTCCCCGCGAGCATGCAAGTCTTACTGCTCGCTTAGCAAGGAAAGAAACAGTAGTGTAGGGGAACCGTGTGTACATAGCCTCACTGTTGCGAGGAGTGGGAACACTTGTTGTGCCTGTGCGTAAGAGCCTGACTGACAATTCCCTTAAGTTACTGGGCGAGAGAAACGGATTCATGCAGCTGCACCTCTCCCACCAGCTCTCAGTATCAGAATGGTAGCACTCCTCCGGCCTGTGTGCCTGCAGGCCTAAGTTTCAGGCCCCTCCCTGGAATACACTACACTAGAGAAACCGCGCTTTAGCTCCCGCCAGTCCCTAGCGGAGAGGAAGCTGTATGGTGTGCGCTGTGCTTGAGAGCCCGGCGAACGTCTTCCCTACGTAAAACCGGGGGAAAGAAATGCCGTTGCCGGAGACGCCTCTCGGCTCACCTCTTTTCCTGGAGCTAGTACCTTTACCCCGGTGCGCGTGCAGGCCCAAAGCCAAAAACCTCACTCGAGGGAACCGCACTGTAGAGAATCCGGGCTTCGGCCAGACTAGGCCTTCCTGAGGGTGGAAGACTTTTGCTATGAGCATGCGTGCGAGCACTGCCAGCGAGTCCAAAACCATTTTCTGAGGGAGACTGAGGCCGCGGCAGAAGGGAGAACAAAACTCCCCACTTGTTTCCTGAAGGCAGCCCAGCAGCCGCCCCCTTGGACATGCAAGTCTCACTGCTCACGTACCAAAGCAAAGAAACAGTACTGTAGGGGAACCTTGTTGTAGGTAGACTCCCTGTTGCGCGAGTGGGAACACTTGGAGTGCCTGTGCGTAAGAGCCTGGCCGAATAGTCCCTTAAGTTCCTGGGCGAGAGAAACGGATTCGTGCAGCCGCAACTCTCCCACCAGCTCTCAGTATCAGAATGGTAGCACTCCTCCGCCCTGTGTGCGTGCAGGCCTAAGAGGCAGGCCCCTCCTTGGAAGGCACAGCACTGTGGAGAACCCGCGTTAGTTCCCGCCAGTCCCTAGCGGAGAGGACGCTGTATGGTGTGCGCTGTGCTTCAGAGCCCGGCGAACGGCTTCCCTATGTAAAAGCGAGGGAAAGAAAGGCCTGTGCCGGAGACACCTCTCGGCTGAGCTCTTGTTCCTGGGGCTAGTATCGTGCTCCGTTGTGCGAGCAGACCAAAAGCCAACCACCTAAATCCAGGGAACTGCACTGTGTGGAATCCAGGCTTCGGGCAGACTAGGCCTTCCTGAGGGTGGAAACCTTTTGCAGTGTGAATGCGGGCGAGCACTGCCAGCGAGTCCAAAACCATTTTGCGAAGGAGACTGAGGCCGCGGCAGAAGTGAGAACTCAACTCCCCACTTGTTTCCTGAAGCCAGCCAGGCGGCCGCCCCCTTGAGCATGCATGTCTCACTGCTTGTGGACCAACGCAAAGAAACAGTAGGGTAGGTGACCGTGTTGTACAGAGCCTCACTGTTCCGGAGAGGGGAAACACTTGGAGTGTGTGTGCATGAGACCCTGGGAGACGAGTCCCATACGTTACTGGGCGAGAGAAACGAACTCGTGCAGCCGCACCTCTCCCACCAGCTCTCAGTGGCAGAATGCAAGCACTCCTCAGGCATGTGTGCGAGCAGGCCTAAGTAGCAGGCCCCTCCCTGGAAGGCACAACACTGTGGTGAAAGCGCACGGTAGCTCCCGCCAGGCACCGGCGGGGAGGACGCTGTATGGTGTGCGCTGTGCCTGAGAGCCCGGCGAGCATCTTCCCTATGTAAAACCGGGGGAAAGAAAGGCCAGTGCCGGAGAGGCCTCTCGGCTGAGCTCTTTTCCTGGAGCTAGTACCTTTATCCCGGTGGGCGTGCAGGCCAAAAGCCAAAAACCTCACTCGAGGAAACCGCATTGTAGAGAATCCGGGCTTCGGCCAGACTAGGCCTTCCTCTGGTTGGAAGCCTTTTGCTGTGTGCATGCTTATGAGCTCCGCCCCGGAGTCCAAAACCATTTTCGGAGGGAGACTGAGGCCGCGGCAGAAGGGAGAACACAACTCCCCACTTGTTTCCTGAAGCCAGCCCAGCGGCCGCCCGCTTGGGCATGCAAGTCTCACTGCTCGCGTACCAAGGAAAGAAACAGTAGTGTAGGGGAACCGTGTGTACATAGCCTCACTGTTGCGGGGAGTGGGAACACTTGGAGTGCCTGTGCGTAAGAGCCTGACTGACAATTCCCTTAAGTTACTGTGCAAGGGAAATGGATTCGTGCAGCCGCCCCTCTCCCACCAGCTCTCAGTAGCAGAATGGTAGCACTCCTCCGGCATGTGTGCCTGCAGGCCTAAGTTGCAGGCCCCTCTCTGGAATGCACTACACTGGAGAAACCGCGCTATAGCTCCCGCAAGTCCGTAGCGGAGAGGAAGCTGTATGGTGTGCGCTGTGCTTGAGAGCCCGGCGAACGTCTTCCCTACGTAAAACCGGGAGAAAGAAAGGCCGTTGGCGGAGAAGTCTCTCGGCTAAGCTCTTGTTCCTGGAGCTAGTACCTTTACCCCGGTGTGCGTGCAGGCCAAAACCCAAAAACCTCACTGGAGGGAACCGCACTGTAGAGAATCCGGGCTTCGGGCAGACTAGGCCTTCCTGAGGGTGGAAGCCTTCTGCTGTGTGCATGCGTATGAGCTCCACCAGGGAATCTAAAACCATTTTCTGAGGGAGACTGAGGCCGCAGAAGAAGGGAGAACAAAACACCCCACTTGTTTCCTGCTACTGGCCCTGCGTCTAACCCCTTGTGCATGCATGTCTCACTGCTCCCAAACCAACGTAAGAAATGCAGGGTAGGGGACCGTGTTGTAGAGAGTCTCACTGTTACGGAAGGTGGAAACACTGGGAGTGTGTGTACGTGAGAGCCTGGGAGACGAGTCCCCTAAGTTACTGGGCGAGAGAAAAGGATTAGTTGCAGCGGCACCTCTCCAACCAGCTCTCAGTGGCAGAATGCTAGCACTCCTCAGGCATGTGTTCGTGCAGGACTAAGTATCAGGCCCCTCCCTGGAAGGCACATAACTGTGGTGTAATCGCGCTTCAGCTCCGGCCGGTCCCCGGCGGGGAGGACGCTGTAAGGTTTCCTCTGTACTTGAGAGCCCGGCGAACGGCATCCCTATGTAAAACCGAGGGAAAGAAAGGCCGGTGCCTGAGACGCCTCTCGGCTCAGCTCTTGTTCCTGGGGCTAGTACCGTTGCCCCGGTGTGCTTGAAGGACAAAAGCCAACCACCTAACTCGAGGGAATCACACTATAGAGAATCCGGGCTTCGGCTGGACTAGGCCTTCCTGAGGGTGGAAAGCTTCTGCTGAGAGCATGCATGCGAGCACTGCCAGCGAGTCCAAAACCATTTTCCCAGGGAGACTGAGGCCGCGGCAGAAGGGAGAACACAACTGCCCATTTGTTTCCTGAAGCCAGCCCAGCAGCCGACCCCTAGGGCATGCAAGTCTCACGCTCGCTTACCAACGCAATGAAACCGTACTGTAGGGGAACCGTGTATACAGAGCCTCACTGTTGCGCGCAGTGGGAACTCTTGGAGTGCCTGTACGTAAGAGCCTGGCTGAAGAGTCCCTTCAGTTCCTGGGCGAGAGAAACGGATTCGTGCAGCCGCACCTCTCCCACCAGCTCTCAGTATCAGAATGGTAGCACTCCTCCGGCCTGTGTGCGTGCAGGCCTAAGTTGCAGGCCCCTCCCTGGAAGGCAGTACACTGTGGAGAAACCGCGCTTTAGCTGCCGCCGTTCCCTAGCGGAGAGGAAGCTGTAGGGTGTGCGATGTGCCTAGAGCCCGGCGAACGTCTTCCCTACGTAAAACCGGGGGAAACAAAGGCCGGTGCCGGAGACGCGTCTCGGCTCAGCTCTTGTTCATGGAGCTAGTATCTTTACCCCGGTGTGCGTGCAGGCCGAAAGCCAAAAACCTCACACGAGGGAAACGCACTGTAGAGAATCGGGCTTCGGCCAGACTAGGCCTTCCTGAGGGTGGAAGCCTTCTGCTGTGTGCATGCGTATGAGCTCGGCCACGGAGTACAAAACCATTTTCTGAGGGAGACTGAGGCCGCAGTAGAAGGGAGAACAAAGCTCCCCACTTGTTTCCTGCTACTGGCCCTGCGTCCAACCCCTTGTGCATGCATGTCTCACTGCTCCCATACCAACGTAAGAAAAGTAGGGTAGGGGACCGTGTTGTAGAGAGTCTCACTGTTACGGAGGGTGGAAACACTGGGAGTGTGTGTACGTGAGAGCCTGGGAGACGAGTCCCCTAAGTTACTGAGCGAGAGAAAAGGATTAGTTGCAGCAGCACCTCTCCCACCAGCTCTCAGTGGCAGAATGCTAGCACTCCTCAGGCATGTGTGCGTGCAGGCCTAAGTATCAGGCCCCTCCCTGGAAGGCACAAAACTGCGGTGAAAGCGCGCTTCAGCTCCGGCCTGTCCCCGGCGTGGAGGACGCTGTAAGGTTTCCTCTGTACTTGAGAGCCCGGCGAACGGCTTCCCTATGTAAAACCGAGAGGGAAAGAAAGGCCGGTGCCTGAGACGCCTCTCGGCTCAGCTCTTGTTCCTGGGGCTAGTACCGTTGCCCCGGTGTGCTTGAAGGACAAAAGCCAACCACCTAACTCGAGGGAATCACACTATAGAGAATCCGGGCTTCGGCTGGACTAGGCCTTCCTGAGGGTGGAAAGCTTCTGCTGAGAGCATGCATGCGAGCACTGCCAGCGAGTCCAAAACCATTTTCCCAGGGAGACTGAGGCCGCGGCAGAAGGGAGAACACAACGGCCCATTTGTTTCCTGAAGCCAGCCCAGCAGCCGACCCCTAGGGCATGCAAGTCTCACGCTCGCTTACCAACGCAATGAAACCGTACTGTAGGGGAACCGTGTATACAGAGCCTCACTGTTGCGCGCAGTGGGAACTCTTGGAGTGCCTGTACGTAAGAGCCTGGCTGAAGAGTCCCTTCAGTTCCTGGGCGAGAGAAACGGATTCGTGCAGCCGCACCTCTCCCACCAGCTCTCAGTATCAGAATGGTAGCACCCCTCCGGCCTGTGTGCGTGCAGGCCTAAGTTGCAGGCCCCTCCCTGGAAGGCAGTACACTGTGGAGAAACCGCGCTTTAGCTGCCGCCGTTCCCTAGCGGAGAGGAAGCTGTAGGGTGTGCGATGTGCCTAGAGCCCGGCGAACGTCTTCCCTAGGTAAAACCGGGGGAAACAAGGGCCGGTGCCGGAGACGCGTCTCGGCTCAGCTCTTGTTCATGGAGCTAGTATCTTTACCCCGGTGTGCGTGCAGGCCGAAAGCCAAAAACCTCACACGAGGGAACCGCACTGTAGAGAATCCAGGCTTCGGCCAGACTAGGCCTTCCTGAGGGTGGAAGCCTTCTGCTGTGTGCATGCGTATGAGCTCCGCCACGGAGTACAAAACCATTTTCTGAGGGAGACTGAGGCCGCGGCAGAAGTGAGAACAAAGCTCCCCACTTTTTTCCTGCTAGTGGCCCTGCGTCCAACCCCTTGTGCATGCATGTCTCACTGCTCCCATACCAACGTAAGAAAAGTAGGGTAGGGGACCGTGTTGTAGAGAGTCTCACTGTTACGGAGGGTGGAAACACTGGGAGTGTGTGTACGTGAGAGCCTGGGAGACGAGTCCCCTAAGTTACTGGGGGAGAGAAAAGGATTAGTTGCAGCGGCACCTCTCCAAACAGCTCTCAGTATTAGAATGATAGCATTCCTCCGGCATGTGTGCGAGCAGGCCTAAGAGGCAGGCCCCTCCTTGGAAGGCACAGCACTGTGGAGAACCCGCGTTAGCTCCCGCCGATCCCTAGCGGAGAGGACGCTGTATGGTGTGCGCTGTGCTTCAGAGCCCGGCGAACGGCTTCCCTATGTAAAAGCGAGGGAAAGAAAGGCCTGTGCCGGAGACACCTCTCGGCTGAGCTCTTGTTCCTGGGCTACTATCGTGCTCCATTGTGCGAGCAGACCAAAAGCCAACCACCTAAATCCAGGGAACTGCACTGTGTGGAATCCAGGCTTCGGCCAGACTAGGCCTTCCTGAGGGTGGAAACCTCTTGCAGTGTGAATGCGGGCGAGCACTGCCAGCGAGTCCAAAACCATTTTGTGAGGAAGACTGAGGCCTCGGCAGAAGTGAGAACTCAACTCCCCACTTTTTTCCTGAAGCCAGCCAGACGGCCGCCCCCTTGAGCATGCATGTCTCACTGCTTGCCGACCAAGGCAAAGAGACAGTGGGGTAGGGGACCGTGTTGTAGAGAGCCTGACTGTTAGGGAGGGTGGAAACACTTGGAGTGTGTGTACGTGAGAGCCTAGGAGACGAGTCCCCTAAGTTACTGGGCGAGAGAAAAGGATTAGTTGCAGCGGCACCTCTCCCACCAGCTCTCAGTATCAGAATGGTAGCACTCCTCCGGCATGTGTGTGTGCAGACCTAAGTGGCAGGCCCCTCCTTGGAAGGCACAACACTGTGGAGAAACCGCGCTTTAGCTCCTGCCGGTCCCTAGCGGAGAGGACGCTATATGGTGTGCGCTGTGCTTGAGAGCCCGGCGATCGGCTTCCCTATGTATAAGCGAGGGAAAGAAAGGCCGGTGCCCGAGACGCCTCTCGGCTCAGCTCTTGTTCCTGGAGCTAGTACCGTTACCCTGGTGTGCTTGCAGGCCGAGGGCCAACCTCCCAATTCGAGGGAACCACACTGTAGAAATTCCTTACTTCGGCCAGACTAGGCCTTCCTGAGGGAGGTAACCCTTTGCAGTGTGAATGCGGGCGAGCACTGCCAGCGAGTCCAAAACCGTTTTACGAGGGAGACTGAGGCCGCGACCGAAGTGAGAACTCAACTCCCCATTTGTTTCCTGAAGCCAGCCCGGCAGCCGCCCCCTTGAGCATGCAAGTCTCACTGTTCGCGTCCCAACGCAAGGAAACAGTAGGCTGGGGGACCGTGTTGTAGAGAGCCTCACTGTTCCGGAGAGTGGAAACACTTCGAGTGCGTGTGCGTGAGAGCCTGGGAGACGAGTGTCCTACGTTACTGGGCGAGAGAAACGAACTCGTGCAGCCGCACCTCTCCCACCAGCTCTCAGTGGCAGAATGCTAGCACTCCTCAGGCATGCGTTCGTGCAGGCCTAAGTATCAGGGCCCTCCCTGGAAGGCACAAAACTGTGGTGAAAGCGCGCTTCAGCTCCGGCCGGTCCCCGGCGGGGAGGACGCGGTAAGGTTTCCTCTGTACTTGAGAGCCCGGCGAACGGCATCCCTATGTAAAACCGAGGGAAAGAAAGGCCGGTGCCTGAGACGCCTCTCGGCTCAGCTCTTGTTCCTGGGGCTAGTACCGTTGCCCCGGTGTGCTTGAAGGACAAAAGCCAACCACCTAACTCGAGGGAATCACACTATAGAGAATCCGGGCTTCGGCTGGACTAGGCCTTCCTGAGGGTGGAAAGCTTCTGCTGAGAGCATGCATGCGAGCACTGCCAGCGAGTCCAAAACCATTTTCCCAGGGAGACTGAGGCCGCGGCAGAAGGGAGAACACAACTGCCCATTTGTTTCCTGAAGCCAGCCCAGCAGCCGACCCCTAGGGCATGCAAGTCTCACGCTCGCTTACCAACGCAATGAAACCGTACTGTAGGGGAACCGTGTATGCAGAGCCTCACTGTTGCGCGCAGTGGGAACTCTTGGAGTGCCTGTACGTAAGAGCCTGGCTGAAGAGTCCCTTCAGTTCCTGGGCGAGAGAAACGGATTCGTGCAGCCGCACCTCTCCCACCAGCTCTCAGTATCAGAATGGTAGCACTCCTCCGGCCTGTGTGCGTGCAGGCCTAAGTTGCAGGCCCCTCCCTGGAAGGCAGTACACTGTGGAGAAACCGCGCTTTAGCTGCGGCCGTTCCCTAGCGGAGAGGAAGCTGTAGGGTGTGCGATGTGCCTAGAGCCCGGCGAACGTCTTCCCTACGTAAAACCGGGGGAAACAAAGGCCGGTGCCGGAGACGCGTCTCGGCTCAGCTCTTGTTCCTGGAACTAGCAACTTTACCACGGTGTGCGTGCAGTCCAAAAGCCAAAAACCTCATTGGAGGGAAGCGCACTGTAGAGAAACCGGGCTTCGGGCAGAGTAGGCCTTCCTGAGGGTGGCAGCCTTTTGCTGTGATTATACCTGCTTGCACTGCCAGCGCGTCCAAAACCATTTTCTGAGGGAGACTGAGGCCACGGCAGAAGGGAGAACACAACTCCCCACTTCTTTCCTGAAGGCGGTCCTGCGACCGTCCCCTTGAGCATGCATGTCTTTTTTTTTAATTTTTTATTGTTATGTTAATCACCATATATTACATCATTAGTTTTTGGTGCAGTGTTCCATGATTCATTGTTTGTTCATAACACCCAGTGCTCCATGCAGAACGTGCCCTCCTCAATACCCATCACCAGGCTCACCCCTCCTCCTACCCCCCTCCCCTCTAGAACCCTCAGTTTGTTTCTCAGAGTCCATCATCTCTCATGGTTCGTCTCCCCCTCTGACATACTCCCCTTTTCTTCCTCTCCTGTTATCTTCTTCTTTTTCTTTTTTCTTAAAATATGTTGCGTTATTTGTTTAGGAAGTACAGACCTGTGATTCAACAGTCTGGCACAATTCACAGCGCTCACCGTAGCACATACCCTCCCCAATGTCTATCACCCAGCCACCCCATCCCTCCCACCCCCAACCACTCCAGTAACACTCAGTTTCTTTCCCGAGATGAAGAATTCCTCATATCAGTGAGGTCATATGATACATGTCTTTCTCTGATTGACTTATTTCACTCAGCATAACACCCTCCAGTTCCATCCACGTCGTTGCAAATGGCAAGATCTCATTCCTTTTGATGGCTGCATAATATTCCATTGTGTATATACACCACATCTTCTTTATCCATTCATCTGTCGATGGGCATCTTGGCTCTTTCCACCGTTTGGCTATGGTGGACATTGCTGCTATAAACATTGGGGTACACGTACCCCTTCGGGTCCCTACATTTGTATCTTTGTGGTAAATACCCAGTAGTGCAACTGCTGGATCGAACGGTAGCTCTAATTTCAACTGTTTGAGGAACCTCCATACTGTTTTCCAGAGGGGTTGCACTAGCTTGCATTCCCACCAACAGTGTAGGAGGGTTCCCCTTTCTCCACATCCCCGCCAACATCTGTCGTTCCCTGACTTGTTAATTTCAGCCATTCTGACGGGTGTGAGGTGGTATCTCATGGAGGTTTTGATTTGGATTTCCCTGATGCCGAGCGATGTGGAGCACTTTTTCATGTGCCTGTTGGCCATTTGGATGTCTTCTTTGGAGACATGTCTGTTCATGTCTTCTGCCCATTTCTTGATTGGATTATTTCTTCTTTGGGTGTTGAGTTTGATCAGTTCTTTATAGATTTTGGATAATAGCCCTTTATCTGATAGGTCAGTTGCAAATATTTTCTCCCATTCTGTCGGTTGTCTTTTGGTTTTGTGGACTGTTTCTTTTGCTGTGCAAAAGCTTTTTATCTTGATGAAATCCCAAGAGTTCATTTTTGCCCTGGCTTCCCGTGCCTTTGGAGATGTTTCTAGGAAGAAGTTGCTGCGGCTAAGGTCGAAAAGGTTGCTACCTGTGTTCTCCTTTAGGATTTTGATGGACTCCTGTCTCACGTTTAGGTCTTTCAACCGTTTGGAGTCTATTTTTGTGTGTGGTGTAAGGAAATGGTCCAGTTTCATTCTTCTGCATGTGGCTGTCCAATTTTCCCAACACCATTTGTTGAAGAGACTGTCTATTTGCCATTGGACATTCTTTCCTGCTTTGTCAAAGATAAGTTGACCATAGAGTTGAGGGTCCATTTCTGGGCTCTCGATTCTGTTCCATTGATCGATGTGTCTGTTTTTGTGCCAGTACCATACTGTCTTGATGATGACAGGTTTGTCATAGAGCTGAAAGTCCGGAATTGTGAAGCCGCCAGCTTTGCTTTTCTTTTTCATTAGTCCTCTGGCTATTCTGGGTCTCTTCTGGTTCCATACAAATTTGAGGATTATTTCTTCCATTTCTTTGAGAAAAGTGGATGGTATTTTGATGGGGATTGCATTGAATGTGTAGATTGCTCTAGGTAGCATTGACATCTTCACAATGTTGATTCTCCCAATCCATGAGCACGGAACGTTGTTCCATTTCTTTGTGTCTTCTTCCATTTCTTTCATGAGTATTTTATAGTTTTCTGAGTACAGATCCTTTGCCTCTTTGGTTAGATTTCTTCCTAGGGATCTAATGGTTTTGGGTGCAATTGTAAATGGGATCGACTCCTTGATTTGTCTCTCTTCTGTCTTGTTGTTGGTGTAGAGGAATGCCACCGATTTCTGTGCACTGATTTTGTATCCTGCTACTTTACTGAATTCCTGTATGAGTTCTAGCAGTTTTGCGGTGGAGTCTTTTGGGTTTTCCACATACAGTATCTTATCATCTGCAAAGAGTGAGAGGTTTGACTTCCTCTTTGCCGTTTTGGATGCCTTTGATTTCTTTTTGTTGTCTGATTGCTGTGGCTAGGACTTCTAATACTACGTTGAATAGCAGTGGTGAGAGTGGACATCCCTGCCGCGTTCCTGACTTTATGGGAAAAGCTCTCGGCCTTTCCCCATTGAGAATGATATTCGCTGTCGGTTTTTCATAGATGGCTTTTATGATATTGAAGTATGTACCCTCTATCCCTATACTGTGAAGAGTTTTGATCAAGAAAGGATGTTGTACTTTGTCAAATGCTTTTATTGCATCTATTGAGAGGATCATATGATTCTTGCTCTTTCTTTTGTTAATGTATTGTATCACGTTGATTGATTTGCGGATGTTGAACCAGCCTTGCAGCCCAGGAATAAATCCCACTTGGTCCTGGTGAATAATCCTTTTAATGTACTGTTGGAACCCATTGGCTAGTTTTTTTTTTTTTTGTGAGAATTTTTGCTTCCATGTTCATCAAGGATATTGGTCTGTAATTCTCTTTTTTGATGGGGTCTTTGTCTGGTTTTGGGATCAAGGTAATGCTGGCCTCATAAAATGAGTTTGGAAGTTTCCCTTCCATTTCTATTTTTTGGAACAGTTTCAGGAGAATAGGTAGTAATTCTTCTTGAAATGGCTGATAGAATTCCCCTGGGAAGCCATCTGGCCCTGGGCTTTTGTTTCTTGGGAGATTTTTGATGACTGTTTCAATTTCCTTAGTGGTTATAGGTCTGTTCAGGTTGTCTATTTCTTCCTGGTTCAATTTTGGTAGTTGATACATCTCTAGGAATGCACCCATTTCTTCCAGGTTATCTAATTTGCTGACATAGAGTTGCTCATAATATGTTCTTATCATTGTTTGTATTTCTTTGGTGTTGGTTGTGATCTCTCCTCTTTCCTTCATGATTTTGTTGATTTGGGTCATTTCTCTTTTCTTCTTGATAAGTCTGGCCAGGGGTTTATCAATCTTGTTCATTCTTTCCAAGAACCAGCTCCTAGTTTCGTGGATCTGTTCTACTGTTCTTTTGGTTTCTAGTTCATTGATTTCTGCTCTGATCTTTATGATTTCTCTTCTCCTGCTGGGTTTAGGCTTTATTTGCTGTTCTTTCTCCAGCTCCTTTAGGTGTAGGGTTAGGTTGTGTATTTGAGACCTTTCTTGTTTCTTGAGAAAGGCTTGTATTGCTATATACTTTCCTCTCAGGACTGCCTTTGTTGTATCCCAAAGATTGTGAACCGTTGTGTTTTCATTTTCATTGGTTTCCATGAAATTTTTTAATTCTTCTTTAATTTCCTGGTTGACCCATTCATTCTTTAGTAGGATGCTCTTTAGCCTCCATGTATTTGAGTTCTTTCCGACTTTCCTCTTGTGGTTGAGTTCTAGTTTCAAAGCATTGTGGTCTGAAAATATGCAGGGGATGATCCCAATCTTTTGGTACCGATTGAGACCTGATTTGTGACCTGGGATGTGATCAGTTCTGGAGAATGTTCCATGGGCACTAGAGAAGAATGTGTATTCCTTTGCTTGGGGATGGAATGTTCTGAATATGTCTGTGAAGTCCATTTGGTCCAGTGTGTCATTTAAAGTCTTTATTTCCTTGTTGATCTTTTGCTTAGATGATCTGTCCATTTCAGTCAGGGGGGTGTTAAAGTCCCCCACTATTATTGTATTGTTGTCAATGTGTTTCTTTGCTTTTGTTATTAATTGCCTTATATAATTGGCTGCTCCCATGTTCGGGGCATAGATCTTTACAATTGTTAGATCTTCTTGTTGGATAGACCCTTTAAGTAGGATATAGTGTCCTTCGTCATCTCTTATTACAGTCTTTGTTTTAAAATCTAGTTTGTCTGATAGAAGGATTGCCACCCCAGCTTTCTTTTGGTGTCCATTAGCATGGTAAATGGTTTTCCACCCCCTCACTTTTAATGTGGGGGTGTCTTTGGCTCTAAAATGAGTCTCTTGCAGACAGCATATTGATGGGTCTGGTTTTTTTTTTTAATTTTTTATTGTTATGTTAATCACCATATATTGCATCATTAGTTTTTGGTGCAGTGTTCCATGATTCATTGTTTGTTCATAACACCCAGTGCTCCATGCAGAACGTGCCCTCCTCAATACCCATCACCAGGCTCACCCCTCCTCCTACCCCCCTCCCCTCTAGAACCCTCAGTTTGTTTCTCAGAGTCCATCATCTCTCATGGTTCGTCTCCCCCTCTGACATACTCCCCTTTTCTTCCTCTCCTGTTATCTTCTTCTTTTCCTTTTTTCTTAAAATATGTTGCGTTATTTCTTTCAGAAGTACAGAACTGTGATTCAACAGTCTGGCACAATTCACAGCACTCACCGTAGCACATACCCTCCCCAATGTCTATCACCCAGCCACCCCATCCCTCCCACCCCCAACCACTCCAGTAACACTCAGTTTCTTTCCCGAGATGAAGAATTCCTCATATCAGTGAGGTCATATGATACATGTCTTTCTCTGATTGACTTATTTCACTCAGCATAACACCCTCCAGTTCCATCCACGTCGTTGCAAATGGCAAGATCTCATTCCTTTTGATGGCTGCATAATATTCCATTGTGTATATACACCACATCTTCTTTATCCATTCATCTGTCGATGGGCATCTTGGCTCTTTCCACCGTTTGGCTATGGTGGACATTGCTGCTATAAACATTGGGGTACACGTACCCCTTCGGGTCCCTACATTTGTATCTTTGTGGTAAATACCCAGTAGTGCAATTGCTGGATCGAACGGTAGCTCTAATTTCAACTGTTTGAGGAACCTCCATACTGTTTTCCAGAGGGGTTGCACTAGCTTGCATTCCCACCAACAGTGTAGGAGGGTTCCCCTTTCTCCACATCCCCGCCAACATCTGTCGTTCCCTGACTTGTTAATTTCAGCCATTCTGACGGGTGTGAGGTGGTATCTCATGGAGGTTTTGATTTGGATTTCCCTGATGCCGAGCGATGTGGAGCACTTTTTCATGTGCCTGTTGGCCATTTGGATGTCTTCTTTGGAGAAATGTCTGTTCATGTCTTCTGCCCATTTCTTGATTGGATTATTTCTTCTTTGGGTGTTGAGTTTGATCAGTTCTTTATAGATTTTGGATACTAGCCCTTTATCTGATAGGTCAGTTGCAAATATTTTCTCCCATTCTGTCGGTTGTCTTTTGGTTTTGTGGACTGTCTCTTTTGCTGTGCAAAAGCTTTTTATCTTGATGAAATCCCAAGAGTTCATTTTTGCCCTGGCTTCCCGTGCCTTTGGCGATGTTTCTAGGAAGAAGTTGCTGCGGCTAAGGTCGAAAAGGTTGCTACCTGTGTTCTCCTTTAGGATTTTGATGGACTCCTGTCTCACGTTTAGGTCTTTCAACCGTTTGGAGTCTATTTTTGTGTGTGGTGTAAGGAAATGGTCCAGTTTCATTCTTCTGCATGTGGCTGTCCAATTTTCCCAACACCATTTGTTGAAGAGACTGTCTTTTTGCCATTGGACATTCTTTCCTGCTTTGTCAAAGATAAGTTGACCATAGAGTTGAGGGTCCATTTCTGGGCTCTCGATTCTGTTCCATTGATCTATGTGTCTGTTTTTGTGCCAGTACCATACTGTCTTGATGATGACAGCTTTGTCATAGAGCTGGAAGTCCGGAATTGTGATGCCGCCAGCTTTGCTTTTCTTTTTCAGGAGTCCTCTGGCTATTCTGGGTCTCTTCTGGTTCCATACAAATTTGAGGATTATTTCTTCCATTTCTTTGAGAAAAGTGGATGGTATTTTGATGGGGATTGCATTGAATGTGTAGATTACTCTAGGTAGCATTGACATCTTCACAATGTTGATTCTCCCAATCCATGAGCACGGAACGTTGTTCCATTTCTTTGTGTCTTCTTCCATTTCTTTCATGAGTATTTTATAGTTTTCTGAGTACAGCTCCTTTGCCTCTTTGGTTAGATTTCTTCCTAGGGATCTAATGGTTTTGGGTGCAATTGTAAATGGGATCGACTCCTTGATTTGTCTCTCTTCTGTCTTGTTGTTGGTGTAGAGGAATGCCACCGATTTCTGTGCACTGATTTTGTATCCTGCTACTTTACTGAATTCCTGTATGAGTTCTAGCAGTTTTGGGGTGGAGTCTTTTGGGTTTTCCACATACAGTATCTTATCATCTGCAAAGAGTGAGAGGTTTGACTTCCTCTTTGCCGTTTTGGATGCCTTTGATTTCTTTTTGTTGTCTGATTGCTGTGGCTAGGACTTCTAATACTATGTTGAATAGCACTGGTGAGAGTGGATATCCCTGCCGCGTTCCTGACTTTATGGGAAAAGCTCTCGGCCTTTCCCCATTGAGAATGATATTCGCTGTCGGTTTTTCATAGATGGCTTTTATGATATTGAGGTATGTACCCTCTATCCCTATACTGTGAAGAGTTTTGATCAAGAAACGATGTTGTACTTTGTCAAATGCTTTTTCTGCATCTATTGAGAGGATCATATGATTCTTGCTCTTTCTTTTGTTAATGTATTGTATCACGTTGATTGATTTGCGGATGTTGAACCAGCCTTGCAGCCCAGGAATAAATCCCACTTGGTCCTGGTGAATAATCCTTTTAATGTACTGTTGGAACCCATTGGCTAGTTTTTTTTGTGTGTGTGTGAGAATTTTTGCTTCCATGTTCATCAAGGATATTGGTCTGTAATTCTCTTTTTTGATGGGGTCTTTGTCTGGTTTTGGGATCAAGGTAATGCTGGCCTCATAAAATGAGTTTGGAAGTTTCCCTTCCATTTCTATTTTTTGGAACAGTTTCAGGAGAATAGGTAGTAATTCTTCTTGAAATGGCTGATAGAATTCCCCTGGGAAGCCATCTGGCCCTGGGCTTTTGTTTCTTGGGAGATTTTTGATGACTGTTTCAATTTCCTTAGTGGTTATAGGTCTGTTCAGGTTTTCTATTTCTTCCTGGTTCAATTTTGGTAGTTGATACATCTCTAGGAATGCACCCATTTCTTCCAGGTTATCTAATTTGCTGGCATAGAGTTGCTCATAATATGTTCTTATCATTGTTTGTATTTCTTTGGTGTTGGTTGTGATCTCTCCTCTTTCCTTCATGATTTTGTTGATTTGGGTCATTTCTCTTTTCTTCTTGATAAGTCTGGCCAGGGGTTTATCAATCTTGTTCATTCTTTCCAAGAACCAGCTCCTAGTTTCGTGGATCTGTTCTACTGTTCTTTTGGTTTCTAGTTCATTGATTTGTGCTCTGATCTTTATCATTTCTCTTCTCCTGCTGGGTTTAGGCTTCATTTGCTGTTCTTTTCCAGCTCCTTTAGGTGTAGGGTTAGTTTGTGTATTTGAGACCTTTCTTGTTTCTTGAGAAAGGCTTGTATTGCTATATACTTTCCTCTCAGGACTGCCTTTGTTGTATCCCAAAGATTGTGAACCGTTGTGTTTTCATTTTCATTGGTTTCCATGAAATTTTTTAATTCTTCTTTAATTTCCTGGTTGACCCATTCATTCTTTAGTAGGATGCTCTTTAGCCTCCATGTATTTGAGTTCTTTCCGACTTTCCTCTTGTGGTTGAGTTCTAGTTTCAAAGCATTGTGGTCTGAAAATATGCAGGGAATGATCCCAATCTTTTGGTACCGATTGAGACCTGATTTGTGACCTGGGATGTGATCAGTTCTGGAGAATGTTCCATGGGCACTAGAGAAGAATGTGTATTCCTTTGCTTGGGGATGGAATGTTCTGAATATGTCTGTGAAGTCCATTTGGTCCAGTGTGTCATTTAAAGTCTTTATTTCCTTGTTGATCTTTTGCTTAGATGATCTGTCCATTTCAGTCAGGGGGGTGTTAAAGTCCCCCACTATTATTGTATTGTTGTCAATGTGTTTCTTTGCTTTTGTTATTAATTGCCTTATATAATTGGCTGCTCCCATGTTCGGGGCATAGATCTTTACAATTGTTAGATCTTCTTGTTGGATAGACCCTTTAAGTAGGATATAGTGTCCTTCCTCATCGCTTATTACAGTCTTTGTTTTAAAATCTAGTTTGTCTGATAGAAGGATTGCCACCCCAGCTTTCTTTTGGTGTCCATTAGCATGGTAAATGGTTTTCCACCCCCTCACTTTCAATCTGGGGGTGTCTTTGGGTCTAAAATGAGTCTCTTGCAGACAGCATATTGATGGGTCTTGTTTTTTAATCCAATCTGATAGCCTGTGTCTTTTGATTGGGGCATTTACGCCATTTGCATTCAGGGTAACTATTGAAAAGTATGAATTTAGTGCCATTGTATTACCTGTAAGGTGACTGTTAACTCTCTCTTGTCTGTGTTCGTTTCTGCTCTTTGCTGCTTTTAGGTTCTCTCTTTGCTTAGAGGACCCCTCTCAATATTTCTTGGAGGGGTGGTTTTGTGTTTGCAAATTCCTTTAGTTTTTGTTTGTTCTGGAAGCTTTTTATCTCTCCTTCTATTTTCAATGATAGCCTAGCTGGATATAGTATTCTTGGCTGCATATTTTTCTCGTTTAGTGCTCTGAAGATATCTTGCCAGTCCTTTCTGGCCTGCCAGGTCTCTGTGGATAGGTCTGTTGCCAATCTAATGTTTCTACCATTGTAGGTTACATATCTCTTCTCCGGAGCTGCTTTCAGGATTTTCTCTTTGTCTCTGAGACTCGTAAGTTTTACTATTAGATGTCGGGTGTTGACCTATTATTATTGATTTTGAGAGGGGTTCTCTGTGCCTCCTGGATTTTAATGCCTGTTTCCTTCCTCACATTAGGGAAGTTCTCTGTTATAATTTGCTCCAATATACCTTCTGCCCCTCTCTCTCTCTCTTCTTCTTCTGGGATCCCAATTATTCTAATGTTGTTTCGTCTTATCGTATCACTTATCTCTCGAATTCTGCCCTCGTGATCCTGTAGTTGTTTCTCTCTCTTTTTCTCAGCCTCTTTATTTTCCATCATTTGGTCTTCTATATCGCTGATTCTCTCTTCTGCCTCATTTATCCTAGCATTTAGTGCCCCCATTTTTGATTGCACCTCATCAATAGCCTTTTTGATTTCGATTTGGTTAGATTTTAGTTCTTTTATTTCTCCAGAAAGGGTTTCTCTAATAACTTCCACGCTTTTTTCAAGCCCAGCTAGTATCTTTAAAGTCATGATTCTGAACTCTAGGTCCGACATCGTACTAATGTCCGTATTGAGTAGGTCCCTGGCTGACGGTACTACCTCTTGTTCTTTTTGCTGAGGTGATTTCTTTCGTCTTGTCATTTTCTCCAGAGGAGAATAGATGAATGAGAGAACAAAATCCTAACAGGTTTACAACGTCCCCAGCAAATATACTGTATACAAATCAGAAAAGACCTGAAACCAGGGGAAAAGAAAGGGAAAGAAAGAAAAACGAAAGAGAAAAAGAAAAAAAAGGATAAAAACAAAAACAAAACAATACAAAAAAGGCAGAATATGATCAAATATGATCAGGCTAGTGCATAGATCAGTGCCGCACACTAGATTTTGGGCGTATTTTGGTCTGTTAGAAAAAGGTGCCTCCTAAAATTTTAAAGGAAGAAAGACATATATGTACAAAATAATGGTTGATACAATGAAGGGATGGAAGATGACTGTAAAGATGAAAATTATAAAAGATTTTATAAAAGGACTTGGTAAGATAAGTTGTTTGAAAAAAGAAAGAAGATTTAAGAAAAAAAAAAGGAAAAAGGGAGAGAATGTGATCAGGCAGGAGACTAGAACAAAGCCATACACTAGTGATTTAGGGTATATTTTGATCTGTTAGAAGAAACTGTACCTCAAAATTTTAAAGAGAGAACAACTTATATATATATATATATGCCAAAAATAAGGGTAACTACTATGAAGGGATAAAATATGACTCTAAAAATGAAAAATAAAAAATGTTTGTTTTTTTTTTAAAAAAGGGATTTATAAGATGTTGGTTGAAAAAGGGAAAAAGAAAAAAAAACAGTCAACAAAAATTAACTTTGATGAAATAATGAATCATGGTTAAAAAAAAAAAAAAAGCCATGAATCTATGTGCAGTGTTCCCCTAGCGCTGGAGTTCTCCTATTCTCCTTGATCGATCAACTTGGTCTTGCCTTGCTGGCTGTTTGTGCTGATCTTCTGGGGGAGGGGCCTGTTGCTGTGGTTTCCAAATGTCTTTGCCGGAGGCGGAATTGCCCCGCCCTTGTCAGTCCGGGCTAAGGAAGCTGCTCCGCTTTGCTCTCAGGAGCTTTTGTTCCCTGCAAGCTCTCGGTACAGCCTTGGAGGACCAGGGCAGAAATGGTGGCCTCCCAATCTCCCCTCGGAGGAGCTGAGAACCTGGGGCCCCGCTCCTCAGTGTGCCCCCAGAGAAAAGCAGTCACTTCCGTGTCCCCGGTCTCCGGCCGCACTCCGTGCTCACCCGGCCTGTGACCGAGCGTTGCTATCTATGGCACCCGACCCCGCACGGAGTCTCCAAACCCAGCAGATCCCTGCAGTGCGCTCCCGCACCGCTCCTCCCCGGGAAGGAAGGGGAGTCTCCCCGGATCTGCTGCTTGTTGGGTCCCTGCTGGGGGAGCCGTGCTCCGACTGGGCCGCAGATCACAGTTTATGGCAACCCCGAGCTGAGAGCCCACGACTCTGCTCCGTCTCTGCAGCCAGCTTCCCCGCGAGCATGCAAGTCTTACTGCTCGCTTAGCAAGGAAAGAAACAGTAGTGTAGGGGAACCGTGTGTACATAGCCTCACTGTTGCGAGGAGTGGGAACACTTGTTGTGCCTGTGCGTAAGAGCCTGACTGACAATTCCCTTAAGTTACTGGGCGAGAGAAACGGATTCATGCAGCTGCACCTCTCCCACCAGCTCTCAGTATCAGAATGGTAGCACTCCTCCGGCCTGTGTGCCTGCAGGCCTAAGTTTCAGGCCCCTCCCTGGAATACACTACACTGGAGAAACCGCGCTTTAGCTCCCGCCAGTCCCTAGCGGAGAGGAAGCTGTATGGTGTGCGCTGTGCTTGAGAACCCGGCGAACGTCTTCCCTACGTAAAACCGGGGGAAAGAAATGCCGTTGCCGGAGACGCCTCTCGGCTCACCTCTTTTCCTGGAGCTAGTACCTTTACCCCGGTGCGCGTGCAGGCCCAAAGCCAAAAACCTCACTCGAGGGAACCGCACTGTAGAGAATCCGGGCTTCGGCCAGACTAGGCCTTCCTGAGGGTGGAAGACTTTTGCTATGAGCATGCGTGCGAGCACTGCCAGCGAGTCCAAAACCATTTTCTGAGGGAGACTGAGGCCGCGGCAGAAGGGAGAACAAAACTCCCCACTTGTTTCCTGAAGGCAGCCCAGCAGCCGCCCCCTTGGACATGCAAGTCTCACTGCTCACGTACCAAAGCAAAGAAACAGTACTGTAGGGGAACCTTGTTGTAGGTAGACTCCCTGTTGCGCGAGTGGGAACACTTGGAGTGCCTGTGCGTAAGAGCCTGGCCGAATAGTCCCTTAAGTTCCTGGGCGAGAGAAACGGATTCGTGCAGCCGCAACTCTCCCACCAGCTCTCAGTATCAGAATGGTAGCACTCCTCCGCCCTGTGTGCGTGCAGGCCTAAGAGGCAGGCCCCTCCTTGGAAGGCACAGCACTGTGGAGAACCCGCGTTAGTTCCCGCCAGTCCCTAGCGGAGAGGACGCTGTATGGTGTGCGCTGTGCTTCAGAGCCCGGCGAACGGCTTCCCTATGTAAAAGCGAGGGAAAGAAAGGCCTGTGCCGGAGACACCTCTCGGCTGAGCTCTTGTTCCTGGGGCTAGTATCGTGCTCCGTTGTGCGAGCAGACCAAAAGCCAACCACCTAAATCCAGGGAACTGCACTGTGTGGAATCCAGGCTTCGGGCAGACTAGGCCTTCCTGAGGGTGGAAACCTTTTGCAGTGTGAATGCGGGCGAGCACTGCCAGCGAGTCCAAAACCATTTTGCGAAGGAGACTGAGGCCGCGGCAGAAGTGAGAACTCAACTCCCCACTTGTTTCCTGAAGCCAGCCAGGCGGCCGCCCCCTTGAGCATGCATGTCTCACTGCTTGTGGACCAACGCAAAGAAACAGTAGGGTAGGTGACCGTGTTGTACAGAGCCTCACTGTTCCGGAGAGGGGAAACACTTGGAGTGTGTGTGCATGAGACCCTGGGAGACGAGTCCCATACGTTACTGGGCGAGAGAAACGAACTCGTGCAGCCGCACCTCTCCCACCAGCTCTCAGTGGCAGAATGCAAGCACTCCTCAGGCATGTGTGCGAGCAGGCCTAAGTAGCAGGCCCCTCCCTGGAAGGCACAACACTGTGGTGAAAGCGCACGGTAGCTCCCGCCAGGCACCGGCGGGGAGGACGCTGTATGGTGTGCGCTGTGCCTGAGAGCCCGGCGAGCATCTTCCCTATGTAAAACCGGGGGAAAGAAAGGCCAGTGCCGGAGAGGCCTCTCGGCTGAGCTCTTTTCCTGGAGCTAGTACCTTTATCCCGGTGGGCGTGCAGGCCAAAAGCCAAAAACCTCACTCGAGGAAACCGCATTGTAGAGAATCCGGGCTTCGGCCAGACTAGGCCTTCCTCTGGTTGGAAGCCTTTTGCTGTGTGCATGCTTATGAGCTCCGCCCCGGAGTCCAAAACCATTTTCGGAGGGAGACTGAGGCCGCGGCAGAAGGGAGAACACAACTCCCCACTTGTTTCCTGAAGCCAGCCCAGCGGCCGCCCGCTTGGGCATGCAAGTCTCACTGCTCGCGTACCAAGGAAAGAAACAGTAGTGTAGGGGAACCGTGTGTACATAGCCTCACTGTTGCGGGGAGTGGGAACACTTGGAGTGCCTGTGCGTAAGAGCCTGACTGACAATTCCCTTAAGTTACTGTGCAAGGGAAATGGATTCGTGCAGCCGCCCCTCTCCCACCAGCTCTCAGTAGCAGAATGGTAGCACTCCTCCGGCATGTGTGCCTGCAGGCCTAAGTTGCAGGCCCCTCTCTGGAATGCACTACACTGGAGAAACCGCGCTATAGCTCCCGCAAGTCCGTAGCGGAGAGGAAGCTGTATGGTGTGCGCTGTGCTTGAGAGCCCGGCGAACGTCTTCCCTACGTAAAACCGGGAGAAAGAAAGGCCGTTGGCGGAGAAGTCTCTCGGCTAAGCTCTTGTTCCTGGAGCTAGTACCTTTACCCCGGTGTGCGTGCAGGCCAAAACCCAAAAACCTCACTGGAGGGAACCGCACTGTAGAGAATCCGGGCTTCGGGCAGACTAGGCCTTCCTGAGGGTGGAAGCCTTCTGCTGTGTGCATGCGTATGAGCTCCACCAGGGAATCTAAAACCATTTTCTGAGGGAGACTGAGGCCGCAGAAGAAGGGAGAACAAAACACCCCACTTGTTTCCTGCTACTGGCCCTGCGTCTAACCCCTTGTGCATGCATGTCTCACTGCTCCCAAACCAACGTAAGAAATGCAGGGTAGGGGACCGTGTTGTAGAGAGTCTCACTGTTACGGAAGGTGGAAACACTGGGAGTGTGTGTACGTGAGAGCCTGGGAGACGAGTCCCCTAAGTTACTGGGCGAGAGAAAAGGATTAGTTGCAGCGGCACCTCTCCAACCAGCTCTCAGTGGCAGAATGCTAGCACTCCTCAGGCATGTGTTCGTGCAGGACTAAGTATCAGGCCCCTCCCTGGAAGGCACATAACTGTGGTGTAATCGCGCTTCAGCTCCGGCCGGTCCCCGGCGGGGAGGACGCTGTAAGGTTTCCTCTGTACTTGAGAGCCCGGCGAACGGCATCCCTATGTAAAACCGAGGGAAAGAAAGGCCGGTGCCTAAGACGCCTCTCGGCTCAGCTCTTGTTCCTGGGGCTAGTACCGTTGCCCCGGTGTGCTTGAAGGACAAAAGCCAACCACCTAACTCGAGGGAATCACACTATAGAGAATCCGGGCTTCGGCTGGACAAGGCCTTCCTGAGGGTGGAAAGCTTCTGCTGAGAGCATGCATGCGAGCACTGCCAGCGAGTCCAAAACCATTTTCCCAGGGAGACTGAGGCCGCGGCAGAAGGGAGAACACAACTGCCCATTTGTTTCCTGAAGCCAGCCCAGCAGCCGACCCCTAGGGCATGCAAGTCTCACGCTCGCTTACCAACGCAATGAAACCGTACTGTAGGGGAACCGTGTATACAGAGCCTCACTGTTGCGCGCAGTGGGAACTCTTGGAGTGCCTGTACGTAAGAGCCTGGCTGAAGAGTCCCTTCAGTTCCTGGGCGAGAGAAACGGATTCGTGCAGCCGCACCTCTCCCACCAGCTCTCAGTATCAGAATGGTAGCACTCCTCCGTCCTGTGTGCGTGCAGGCCTAAGTTGCAGGCCCCTCCCTGGAAGGCAGTACACTGTGGAGAAACCGCGCTTTAGCTGCCGCCGTTCCCTAGCGGAGAGGAAGCTGTAGGGTGTGCGATGTGCCTAGAGCCCGGCGAACGTCTTCCCTACGTAAAACCGGGGGAAACAAAGGCCGGTGCCGGAGACGCGTCTCGGCTCAGCTCTTGTTCATGGAGCTAGTATCTTTACCCCGGTGTGCGTGCAGGCCGAAAGCCAAAAACCTCACACGAGGGAAACGCACTGTAGAGAATCGGGCTTCGGCCAGACTAGGCCTTCCTGAGGGTGGAAGCCTTCTGCTGTGTGCATGCGTATGAGCTCGGCCACGGAGTACAAAACCATTTTCTGAGGGAGACTGAGGCCGCAGTAGAAGGGAGAACAAAGCTCCCCACTTGTTTCCTGCTACTGGCCCTGCGTCCAACCCCTTGTGCATGCATGTCTCACTGCTCCCATACCAACGTAAGAAAAGTAGGGTAGGGGACCGTGTTGTAGAGAGTCTCACTGTTACGGAGGGTGGAAACACTGGGAGTGTGTGTACGTGAGAGCCTGGGAGACGAGTCCCCTAAGTTACTGAGCGAGAGAAAAGGATTAGTTGCAGCAGCACCTCTCCCACCAGCTCTCAGTGGCAGAGCGCTAGCACTCCTCAGGCATGTGTGCGTGCAGGCCTAAGTATCAGGCCCCTCCCTGGAAGGCACAAAACTGCGGTGAAAGCGCGCTTCAGCTCCGGCCTGTCCCCGGCGTGGAGGACGCTGTAAGGTTTCCTCTGTACTTGAGAGCCCGGCGAACGGCTTCCCTAGGTAAAACCGAGAGGGAAAGAAAGGCCGGTGCCTGAGACGCCTCTCGGCTCAGCTCTTGTTCCTGGGGCTAGTACCGTTGCCCCGGTGTGCTTGAAGGACAAAAGCCAACCACCTAACTCGAGGGAATCACACTATAGAGAATCCGGGCTTCGGCTGGACTAGGCCTTCCTGAGGGTGGAAAGCTTCTGCTGAGAGCATGCATGCGAGCACTGCCAGCGAGTCCAAAACCATTTTCCCAGGGAGACTGAGGCCGCGGCAGAAGGGAGAACACAACTGCCCATTTGTTTCCTGAAGCCAGCCCAGCAGCCGACCCCTAGGGCATGCAAGTCTCACGCTCGCTTACCAACGCAATGAAACCGTACTGTAGGGGAACCGTGTATACAGAGCCTCACTGTTGCGCGCAGGGGGAACTCTTGGAGTGCCTGTACGTAAGAGCCTGGCTGAAGAGTCCCTTCAGTTCCTGGGCGAGAGAAACGGATTCGTGCAGCCGCACCTCTCCCACCAGCTCTCAGTATCAGAATGGTAGCACTCCTCCGGCCTGTGTGCGTGCAGGCCTAAGTTGCAGGCCCCTCCCTGGAAGGCAGTACACTGTGGAGAAACCGCGCTTTAGCTGCCGCCGTTCCCTAGCGGAGAGGAAGCTGTAGGGTGTGCGATGTGCCTAGAGCCCGGCGAACGTCTTCCCTAGGTAAAACCGGGGGAAACAAGGGCCGGTGCCGGAGACGCGTCTCGGCTCAGCTCTTGTTCATGGAGCTAGTATCTTTACCCCGGTGTGCGTGCAGGCCGAAAGCCAAAAACCTCACACGAGGGAACCGCACTGTAGAGAATCCAGGCTTCGGCCAGACTAGGCCTTCCTGAGGGTGGAAGCCTTCTGCTGTGTGCATGCGTATGAGCTCCGCCACGGAGTACAAAACCATTTTCTGAGGGAGACTGAGGCCGCGGCAGAAGTGAGAACAAAGCTCCCCACTTGTTTCCTGCTACTGGCCCTGCGTCCAACCCCTTGTGCATGCACGTCTCACTGCTCCCATACCAACGTAAGAAAAGTAGGGTAGGGGACCGTGTTGTAGAGAGTCTCACTGTTACGGAGGGTGGAAACACTGGGAGTGTGTGTACGTGAGAGCCTGGGAGACGAGTCCCCTAAGTTACTGGGGGAGAGAAAAGGATTAGTTGCAGCGGCACCTCTCCAAACAGCTCTCAGTATTAGAATGATAGCATTCCTCCGGCATGTGTGCGAGCAGGCCTAAGAGGCAGGCCCCTCCTTGGAAGGCACAGCACTGTGGAGAACCCGCGTTAGCTCCCGCCGATCCCTAGCGGAGAGGACGCTGTATGGTGTGCGCTGTGCTTCAGAGCCCGGCGAACGGCTTCCCTATGTAAAAGCGAGGGAAAGAAAGGCCTGTGCCGGAGACACCTCTCGGCTGAGCTCTTGTTCCTGGGCTACTATCGTGCTCCATTGTGCGAGCAGACCAAAAGCCAACCACCTAAATCCAGGGAACTGCACTGTGTGGAATCCAGGCTTCGGCCAGACTAGGCCTTCCTGAGGGTGGAAACCTCTTGCAGTGTGAATGCGGGCGAGCACTGCCAGCGAGTCCAAAACCATTTTGTGAGGAAGACTGAGGCCTCGGCAGAAGTGAGAACTCAACTCCCCACTTTTTTCCTGAAGCCAGCCAGACGGCCGCCCCCTTGAGCATGCATGTCTCACTGCTTGCCGACCAAGGCAAAGAGACAGTGGGGTAGGGGACCGTGTTGTAGAGAGCCTGACTGTTAGGGAGGGTGGAAACACTTGGAGTGTGTGTACGTGAGAGCCTAGGAGACGAGTCCCCTTAGTTACTGGGCGAGAGAAAAGGATTAGTTGCAGCGGCACCTCTCCCACCAGCTCTCAGTATCAGAATGGTAGCACTCCTCCGGCATGTGTGTGTGCAGACCTAAGTGGCAGGCCCCTCCTTGGAAGGCACAACACTGTGGAGAAACCGCGCTTTAGCTCCTGCCGGTCCCTAGCGGAGAGGACGCTATATGGTGTGCGCTGTGCTTGAGAGCCCGGCGATCGGCTTCCCTATGTATAAGCGAGGGAAAGAAAGGCCGGTGCCCGAGACGCCTCTCGGCTCAGCTCTTGTTCCTGGAGCTAGTACCGTTACCCTGGTGTGCTTGCAGGCCGAGGGCCAACCTCCCAATTCGAGGGAACCACACTGTAGAAATTCCTTACTTCGGCCAGACTAGGCCTTCCTGAGGGAGGTAACCCTTTGCAGTGTGAATGCGGGCGAGCACTGCCAGCGAGTCCAAAACCGTTTTACGAGGGAGACTGAGGCCGCGACCGAAGTGAGAACTCAACTCCCCATTTGTTTCCTGAAGCCAGCCCGGCAGCCGCCCCCTTGAGCATGCAAGTCTCACTGTTCGCGTCCCAACGCAAGGAAACAGTAGGCTGGGGGACCGTGTTGTAGAGAGCCTCACTGTTCCGGAGAGTGGAAACACTGCGAGTGCGTGTGCGTGAGAGCCTGGGAGACGAGTGTCCTACGTTACTGGGCGAGAGAAACGAACTCGTGCAGCCGCACCTCTCCCACCAGCTCTCAGTGGCAGAATGCTAGCACTCCTCAGGCATGCGTTCGTGCAGGCCTAAGTATCAGGGCCCTCCCTGGAAGGCACAAAACTGTGGTGAAAGCGCGCTTCAGCTCCGGCCGGTCCCCGGCGGGGAGGACGCGGTAAGGTTTCCTCTGTACTTGAGAGCCCGGCGAACGGCATCCCTATGTAAAACCGAGGGAAAGAAAGGCCGGTGCCTGAGACGCCTCTCGGCTCAGCTCTTGTTCCTGGGGCTAGTACCGTTGCCCCGGGGTGCTTGAAGGACAAAAGCCAACCACCTAACTCGAGGGAATCACACTATAGAGAATCCGGGCTTCGGCTGGACTAGGCCTTCCTGAGGGTGGAAAGCTTCTGCTGAGAGCATGCATGCGAGCACTGCCAGCGAGTCCAAAACCATTTTCCCAGGGAGACTGAGGCCGCGGCAGAAGGGAGAACACAACTGCCCATTTGTTTCCTGAAGCCAGCCCAGCAGCCGACCCCTAGGGCATGCAAGTCTCACGCTCGCTTACCAACGCAATGAAACAGTACTGTAGGGGAACCGTGTATACAGAGCCTCACTGTTGCGCGCAGTGGGAACTCTTGGAGTGCCTGTCCGTAAGAGCCTGGCTGAAGAGTCCCTTCAGTTCCTGGGCCAGAGAAACGGATTCGTGCAGCCGCACCTCTCCCACCAGCTCTCAGTATCAGAATGGTAGCACTCCTCCGTCCTGTGTGCGTGCAGGCCTAAGTTGCAGGCCCCTCCCTGGAAGGCAGTACACTGTGGAGAAACCGCGCTTTAGCTGCCGCCGTTCCCTAGCGGAGAGGAAGCTGTAGGGTGTGCGATGTGCCTAGAGCCCGGCGAACGTCTTCCCTACGTAAAACCGGGGGAAACAAAGGCCGGTGCCGGAGACGCGTCTCGGCTCAGCTCTTGTTCATGGAGCTAGTATCTTTACCCCGGTGTGCGTGCAGGCCGAAAGCCAAAAACCTCACACGAGGGAAACGCACTGTAGAGAATCGGGCTTCGGCCAGACTAGGCCTTCCTGAGGGTGGAAGCCTTCTGCTGTGTGCATGCGTATGAGCTCGGCCACGGAGTACAAAACCATTTTCTGAGGGAGACTGAGGCCGCAGTAGAAGGGAGAACAAAGCTCCCCACTTGTTTCCTGCTACTGGCCCTGCGTCCAACCCCTTGTGCATGCATGTCTCACTGCTCCCATACCAACGTAAGAAAAGTAGGGTAGGGGACCGTGTTGTAGAGAGTCTCACTGTTACGGAGGGTGGAAACACTGGGAGTGTGTGTACGTGAGAGCCTGGGAGACGAGTCCCCTAAGTTACTGAGCGAGAGAAAAGGATTAGTTGCAGCAGCACCTCTCCCACCAGCTCTCAGTGGCAGAGCGCTAGCACTCCTCAGGCATGTGTGCGTGCAGGCCTAAGTATCAGGCCCCTCCCTGGAAGGCACAAAACTGCGGTGAAAGCGCGCTTCAGCTCCGGCCTGTCCCCGGCGTGGAGGACGCTGTAAGGTTTCCTCTGTACTTGAGAGCCCGGCGAACGGCTTCCCTAGGTAAAACCGAGAGGGAAAGAAAGGCCGGTGCCTGAGACGCCTCTCGGCTCAGCTCTTGTTCCTGGGGCTAGTACCGTTGCCCCGGTGTGCTTGAAGGACAAAAGCCAACCACCTAACTCGAGGGAATCACACTATAGAGAATCCGGGCTTCGGCTGGACTAGGCCTTCCTGAGGGTGGAAAGCTTCTGCTGAGAGCATGCATGCGAGCACTGCCAGCGAGTCCAAAACCATTTTCCCAGGGAGACTGAGGCCGCGGCAGAAGGGAGAACACAACTGCCCATTTGTTTCCTGAAGCCAGCCCAGCAGCCGACCCCTAGGGCATGCAAGTCTCACGCTCGCTTACCAACGCAATGAAACCGTACTGTAGGGGAACCGTGTATACAGAGCCTCACTGTTGCGCGCAGGGGGAACTCTTGGAGTGCCTGTACGTAAGAGCCTGGCTGAAGAGTCCCTTCAGTTCCTGGGCGAGAGAAACGGATTCGTGCAGCCGCACCTCTCCCACCAGCTCTCAGTATCAGAATGGTAGCACTCCTCCGGCCTGTGTGCGTGCAGGCCTAAGTTGCAGGCCCCTCCCTGGAAGGCAGTACACTGTGGAGAAACCGCGCTTTAGCTGCCGCCGTTCCCTAGCGGAGAGGAAGCTGTAGGGTGTGCGATGTGCCTAGAGCCCGGCGAACGTCTTCCCTAGGTAAAACCGGGGGAAACAAGGGCCGGTGCCGGAGACGCGTCTCGGCTCAGCTCTTGTTCATGGAGCTAGTATCTTTACCCCGGTGTGCGTGCAGGCCGAAAGCCAAAAACCTCACACGAGGGAACCGCACTGTAGAGAATCCAGGCTTCGGCCAGACTAGGCCTTCCTGAGGGTGGAAGCCTTCTGCTGTGTGCATGCGTATGAGCTCCGCCACGGAGTACAAAACCATTTTCTGAGGGAGACTGAGGCCGCGGCAGAAGTGAGAACAAAGCTCCCCACTTGTTTCCTGCTACTGGCCCTGCGTCCAACCCCTTGTGCATGCACGTCTCACTGCTCCCATACCAACGTAAGAAAAGTAGGGTAGGGGACCGTGTTGTAGAGAGTCTCACTGTTACGGAGGGTGGAAACACTGGGAGTGTGTGTACGTGAGAGCCTGGGAGACGAGTCCCCTAAGTTACTGGGGGAGAGAAAAGGATTAGTTGCAGCGGCACCTCTCCAAACAGCTCTCAGTATTAGAATGATAGCATTCCTCCGGCATGTGTGCGAGCAGGCCTAAGAGGCAGGCCCCTCCTTGGAAGGCACAGCACTGTGGAGAACCCGCGTTAGCTCCCGCCGATCCCTAGCGGAGAGGACGCTGTATGGTGTGCGCTGTGCTTCAGAGCCCGGCGAACGGCTTCCCTATGTAAAAGCGAGGGAAAGAAAGGCCTGTGCCGGAGACACCTCTCGGCTGAGCTCTTGTTCCTGGGCTACTATCGTGCTCCATTGTGCGAGCAGACCAAAAGCCAACCACCTAAATCCAGGGAACTGCACTGTGTGGAATCCAGGCTTCGGCCAGACTAGGCCTTCCTGAGGGTGGAAACCTCTTGCAGTGTGAATGCGGGCGAGCACTGCCAGCGAGTCCAAAACCATTTTGTGAGGAAGACTGAGGCCTCGGCAGAAGTGAGAACTCAACTCCCCACTTTTTTCCTGAAGCCAGCCAGACGGCCGCCCCCTTGAGCATGCATGTCTCACTGCTTGCCGACCAAGGCAAAGAGACAGTGGGGTAGGGGACCGTGTTGTAGAGAGCCTGACTGTTAGGGAGGGTGGAAACACTTGGAGTGTGTGTACGTGAGAGCCTAGGAGACGAGTCCCCTAAGTTACTGGGCGAGAGAAAAGGATTAGTTGCAGCGGCACCTCTCCCACCAGCTCTCAGTATCAGAATGGTAGCACTCCTCCGGCATGTGTGTGTGCAGACCTAAGTGGCAGGCCCCTCCTTGGAAGGCACAACACTGTGGAGAAACCGCGCTTTAGCTCCTGCCGGTCCCTAGCGGAGAGGACGCTATATGGTGTGCGCTGTGCTTGAGAGCCCGGCGATCGGCTTCCCTATGTATAAGCGAGGGAAAGAAAGGCCGGTGCCCGAGACGCCTCTCGGCTCAGCTCTTGTTCCTGGAGCTAGTACCGTTACCCTGGTGTGCTTGCAGGCCGAGGGCCAACCTCCCAATTCGAGGGAACCACACTGTAGAAATTCCTTACTTCGGCCAGACTAGGCCTTCCTGAGGGAGGTAACCCTTTGCAGTGTGAATGCGGGCGAGCACTGCCAGCGAGTCCAAAACCGTTTTACGAGGGAGACTGAGGCCGCGACCGAAGTGAGAACTCAACTCCCCATTTGTTTCCTGAAGCCAGCCCGGCAGCCGCCCCCTTGAGCATGCAAGTCTCACTGTTCGCGTCCCAACGCAAGGAAACAGTAGGCTGGGGGACCGTGTTGTAGAGAGCCTCACTGTTCCGGAGAGTGGAAACACTGCGAGTGCGTGTGCGTGAGAGCCTGGGAGACGAGTGTCCTACGTTACTGGGCGAGAGAAACGAACTCGTGCAGCCGCACCTCTCCCACCAGCTCTCAGTGGCAGAATGCTAGCACTCCTCAGGCATGCGTTCGTGCAGGCCTAAGTATCAGGGCCCTCCCTGGAAGGCACAAAACTGTGGTGAAAGCGCGCTTCAGCTCCGGCCGGTCCCCGGCGGGGAGGACGCGGTAAGGTTTCCTCTGTACTTGAGAGCCCGGCGAACGGCATCCCTATGTAAAACCGAGGGAAAGAAAGGCCGGTGCCTGAGACGCCTCTCGGCTCAGCTCTTGTTCCTGGGGCTAGTACCGTTGCCCCGGGGTGCTTGAAGGACAAAAGCCAACCACCTAACTCGAGGGAATCACACTATAGAGAATCCGGGCTTCGGCTGGACTAGGCCTTCCTGAGGGTGGAAAGCTTCTGCTGAGAGCATGCATGCGAGCACTGCCAGCGAGTCCAAAACCATTTTCCCAGGGAGACTGAGGCCGCGGCAGAAGGGAGAACACAACTGCCCATTTGTTTCCTGAAGCCAGCCCAGCAGCCGACCCCTAGGGCATGCAAGTCTCACGCTCGCTTACCAACGCAATGAAACAGTACTGTAGGGGAACCGTGTATACAGAGCCTCACTGTTGCGCGCAGTGGGAACTCTTGGAGTGCCTGTCCGTAAGAGCCTGGCTGAAGAGTCCCTTCAGTTCCTGGGCCAGAGAAACGGATTCGTGCAGCCGCACCTCTCCCACCAGCTCTCAGTATCAGAATGGTAGCACTCCTCCGTCCTGTGTGCGTGCAGGCCTAAGTTGCAGGCCCCTCCCTGGAAGGCAGTACACTGTGGAGAAACCGCGCTTTAGCTGCCGCCGTTCCCTAGCGGAGAGGAAGCTGTAGGGTGTGCGATGTGCCTAGAGCCCGGCGAACGTCTTCCCTACGTAAAACCGGGGGAAACAAAGGCCGGTGCCGGAGACGCGTCTCGGCTCAGCTCTTGTTCATGGAGCTAGTATCTTTACCCCGGTGTGCGTGCAGGCCGAAAGCCAAAAACCTCACACGAGGGAAACGCACTGTAGAGAATCGGGCTTCGGCCAGACTAGGCCTTCCTGAGGGTGGAAGCCTTCTGCTGTGTGCATGCGTATGAGCTCGGCCACGGAGTACAAAACCATTTTCTGAGGGAGACTGAGGCCGCAGTAGAAGGGAGAACAAAGCTCCCCACTTGTTTCCTGCTACTGGCCCTGCGTCCAACCCCTTGTGCATGCATGTCTCACTGCTCCCATACCAACGTAAGAAAAGTAGGGTAGGGGACCGTGTTGTAGAGAGTCTCACTGTTACGGAGGGTGGAAACACTGGGAGTGTGTGTACGTGAGAGCCTGGGAGACGAGTCCCCTAAGTTACTGAGCGAGAGAAAAGGATTAGTTGCAGCAGCACCTCTCCCACCAGCTCTCAGTGGCAGAGCGCTAGCACTCCTCAGGCATGTGTGCGTGCAGGCCTAAGTATCAGGCCCCTCCCTGGAAGGCACAAAACTGCGGTGAAAGCGCGCTTCAGCTCCGGCCTGTCCCCGGCGTGGAGGACGCTGTAAGGTTTCCTCTGTACTTGAGAGCCCGGCGAACGGCTTCCCTAGGTAAAACCGAGAGGGAAAGAAAGGCCGGTGCCTGAGACGCCTCTCGGCTCAGCTCTTGTTCCTGGGGCTAGTACCGTTGCCCCGGTGTGCTTGAAGGACAAAAGCCAACCACCTAACTCGAGGGAATCACACTATAGAGAATCCGGGCTTCGGCTGGACTAGGCCTTCCTGAGGGTGGAAAGCTTCTGCTGAGAGCATGCATGCGAGCACTGCCAGCGAGTCCAAAACCATTTTCCCAGGGAGACTGAGGCCGCGGCAGAAGGGAGAACACAACTGCCCATTTGTTTCCTGAAGCCAGCCCAGCAGCCGACCCCTAGGGCATGCAAGTCTCACGCTCGCTTACCAACGCAATGAAACCGTACTGTAGGGGAACCGTGTATACAGAGCCTCACTGTTGCGCGCAGGGGGAACTCTTGGAGTGCCTGTACGTAAGAGCCTGGCTGAAGAGTCCCTTCAGTTCCTGGGCGAGAGAAACGGATTCGTGCAGCCGCACCTCTCCCACCAGCTCTCAGTATCAGAATGGTAGCACTCCTCCGGCCTGTGTGCGTGCAGGCCTAAGTTGCAGGCCCCTCCCTGGAAGGCAGTACACTGTGGAGAAACCGCGCTTTAGCTGCCGCCGTTCCCTAGCGGAGAGGAAGCTGTAGGGTGTGCGATGTGCCTAGAGCCCGGCGAACGTCTTCCCTAGGTAAAACCGGGGGAAACAAGGGCCGGTGCCGGAGACGCGTCTCGGCTCAGCTCTTGTTCATGGAGCTAGTATCTTTACCCCGGTGTGCGTGCAGGCCGAAAGCCAAAAACCTCACACGAGGGAACCGCACTGTAGAGAATCCAGGCTTCGGCCAGACTAGGCCTTCCTGAGGGTGGAAGCCTTCTGCTGTGTGCATGCGTATGAGCTCCGCCACGGAGTACAAAACCATTTTCTGAGGGAGACTGAGGCCGCGGCAGAAGTGAGAACAAAGCTCCCCACTTGTTTCCTGCTACTGGCCCTGCGTCCAACCCCTTGTGCATGCACGTCTCACTGCTCCCATACCAACGTAAGAAAAGTAGGGTAGGGGACCGTGTTGTAGAGAGTCTCACTGTTACGGAGGGTGGAAACACTGGGAGTGTGTGTACGTGAGAGCCTGGGAGACGAGTCCCCTAAGTTACTGGGGGAGAGAAAAGGATTAGTTGCAGCGGCACCTCTCCAAACAGCTCTCAGTATTAGAATGATAGCATTCCTCCGGCATGTGTGCGAGCAGGCCTAAGAGGCAGGCCCCTCCTTGGAAGGCACAGCACTGTGGAGAACCCGCGTTAGCTCCCGCCGATCCCTAGCGGAGAGGACGCTGTATGGTGTGCGCTGTGCTTCAGAGCCCGGCGAACGGCTTCCCTATGTAAAAGCGAGGGAAAGAAAGGCCTGTGCCGGAGACACCTCTCGGCTGAGCTCTTGTTCCTGGGCTACTATCGTGCTCCATTGTGCGAGCAGACCAAAAGCCAACCACCTAAATCCAGGGAACTGCACTGTGTGGAATCCAGGCTTCGGCCAGACTAGGCCTTCCTGAGGGTGGAAACCTCTTGCAGTGTGAATGCGGGCGAGCACTGCCAGCGAGTCCAAAACCATTTTGTGAGGAAGACTGAGGCCTCGGCAGAAGTGAGAACTCAACTCCCCACTTTTTTCCTGAAGCCAGCCAGACGGCCGCCCCCTTGAGCATGCATGTCTCACTGCTTGCCGACCAAGGCAAAGAGACAGTGGGGTAGGGGACCGTGTTGTAGAGAGCCTGACTGTTAGGGAGGGTGGAAACACTTGGAGTGTGTGTACGTGAGAGCCTAGGAGACGAGTCCCCTAAGTTACTGGGCGAGAGAAAAGGATTAGTTGCAGCGGCACCTCTCCCACCAGCTCTCAGTATCAGAATGGTAGCACTCCTCCGGCATGTGTGTGTGCAGACCTAAGTGGCAGGCCCCTCCTTGGAAGGCACAACACTGTGGAGAAACCGCGCTTTAGCTCCTGCCGGTCCCTAGCGGAGAGGACGCTATATGGTGTGCGCTGTGCTTGAGAGCCCGGCGATCGGCTTCCCTATGTATAAGCGAGGGAAAGAAAGGCCGGTGCCCGAGACGCCTCTCGGCTCAGCTCTTGTTCCTGGAGCTAGTACCGTTACCCTGGTGTGCTTGCAGGCCGAGGGCCAACCTCCCAATTCGAGGGAACCACACTGTAGAAATTCCTTACTTCGGCCAGACTAGGCCTTCCTGAGGGAGGTAACCCTTTGCAGTGTGAATGCGGGCGAGCACTGCCAGCGAGTCCAAAACCGTTTTACGAGGGAGACTGAGGCCGCGACCGAAGTGAGAACTCAACTCCCCATTTGTTTCCTGAAGCCAGCCCGGCAGCCGCCCCCTTGAGCATGCAAGTCTCACTGTTCGCGTCCCAACGCAAGGAAACAGTAGGCTGGGGGACCGTGTTGTAGAGAGCCTCACTGTTCCGGAGAGTGGAAACACTGCGAGTGCGTGTGCGTGAGAGCCTGGGAGACGAGTGTCCTACGTTACTGGGCGAGAGAAACGAACTCGTGCAGCCGCACCTCTCCCACCAGCTCTCAGTGGCAGAATGCTAGCACTCCTCAGGCATGCGTTCGTGCAGGCCTAAGTATCAGGGCCCTCCCTGGAAGGCACAAAACTGTGGTGAAAGCGCGCTTCAGCTCCGGCCGGTCCCCGGCGGGGAGGACGCGGTAAGGTTTCCTCTGTACTTGAGAGCCCGGCGAACGGCATCCCTATGTAAAACCGAGGGAAAGAAAGGCCGGTGCCTGAGACGCCTCTCGGCTCAGCTCTTGTTCCTGGGGCTAGTACCGTTGCCCCGGTGTGCTTGAAGGACAAAAGCCAACCACCTAACTCGAGGGAATCACACTATAGAGAATCCGGGCTTCGGCTGGACTAGGCCTTCCTGAGGGTGGAAAGCTTCTGCTGAGAGCATGCATGCGAGCACTGCCAGCGAGTCCAAAACCATTTTCCCAGGGAGACTGAGGCCGCGGCAGAAGGGAGAACACAACTGCCCATTTGTTTCCTGAAGCCTGCCCAGCAGCCGACCCCTAGGGCATGCAAGTCTCACGCTCGCTTACCAACGCAATGAAACAGTACTGTAGGGGAACCGTGTATACAGAGCCTCACTGTTGCGCGCAGTGGGAACTCTTGGAGTGCCTGTACGTAAGAGCCTGGCTGAAGAGTCCCTTCAGTTCCTGGGCGAGAGAAACGGATTCGTGCAGCCGCACCTCTCCCACCAGCTCTCAGTATCAGAATGGTAGCACTCCTCCGGCCTGTGTGCGTGCAGGCCTAAGTTGCAGGCCCCTCCCTGGAAGGCAGTACACTGTGGAGAAACCGCGCTTTAGCTGCCGCCGTTCCCTAGCGGAGAGGAAGCTGTAGGGTGTGCGATGTGCCTAGAGCCCGGCGAACGTCTTCCCTACGTAAAACCGGGGGAAACAAAGGCCGGTGCCGTAGACGCGTCTCGGCTCAGCTCTTGTTCATGGAGCTAGTATCTTTACCCCGGTGTGCGTGCAGGCCGAAAGCCAAAAACCTCACACGAGGGAAACGCACTGTAGAGAATCGGGCTTCGGCCAGACTAGGCCTTCCTGAGGGTGGAAGCCTTCTGCTGTGTGCATGCGTATGAGCTCGGCCACGGAGTACAAAACCATTTTCTGAGGGAGACTGAGGCCGCAGTAGAAGGGAGAACAAAGCTCCCCACTTGTTTCCTGCTACTGGCCCTGCGTCCAACCCCTTGTGCATGCATGTCTCACTGCTCCCATACCAACGTAAGAAAAGTAGGGTAGGGGACCGTGTTGTAGAGAGTCTCACTGTTACGGAGGGTGGAAACACTGGGCGTGTGTGTACGTGAGAGCCTGGGAGACGAGTCCCCTAAGTTACTGAGCGAGAGAAAAGGATTAGTTGCAGCAGCACCTCTCCCACCAGCTCTCAGTGGCAGAATGCTAGCACTCCTCAGGCATGTGTGCGTGCAGGCCTAAGTATCAGGCCCCTCCCTGGAAGGCACAAAACTGTGGTGAAAGCGCACTTCAGCTCCGGCCGGTCCCTGGCGTGGAGGACGCTGTAAGGTTTCCTCTGTACTTGAGAGCCCGGCGAACGGCTTCCCTATGTAAAACCGAGAGGGAAAGAAAGGCCGGTGCCTGAGACGCCTCTCGGCTCAGCTCTTGTTCCTGGGGTTAGTACCGTTGCCCCGGTGTGCTTGAAGGACAAAAGCCAACCACCTAACTCGAGGGAATCACACTATAGAGAATCCGGGCTTCGGCTGGACTAGGCCTTCCTGAGGGTGGAAAGCTTCTGCTGAGAGCATGCATGCGAGCACTGCCAGCGAGTCCAAAACCATTTTCCCAGGGAGACTGAGGCCGCGGCAGAAGGGAGAACACAACTGCCCATTTGTTTCCTGAAGCCAGCCCAGCAGCCGACCCCTAGGGCATGCAAGTCTCACGCTCGCTTACCAACGCAATGAAACCGTACTGTAGGGGAACCTTGTATACAGAGCCTCACTGTTGCGCAGAGTGGGAACTCTTGGAGTGCCTGTACGTAAGAGCCTGGCTGAAGAGTCCCTTCAGTTCCTGGGCGAGAGAAACGGATTCGTGCAGCCGCACCTCTCCCACCAGCTCTCAGTATCAGAATGGTAGCACTCCTCCGGCCTGTGTGCGTGCAGGCCTAAGTTGCAGGCCCCTCCCTGGAAGGCAGTACACTGTGGAGAAACCGCGCTTTAGCTGCGGCCGTTCCCTAGCGGAGAGGAAGCTGTAGGGTGTGCGATGTGCCTAGAGCCCGGCGAACGTCTTCCCTACGTAAAACCGGGGGAAACAAAGGCCGGTGCCGGAGACGCGTCTCGGCTCAGCTCTTGTTCCTGGAACTAGCACCTTTACCACGGTGTGCGTGCAGTCCAAAAGCCAAAAACCTCATTGGAGGGAAGCGCACTGTAGAGAAACCGGGCTTCGGGCAGAGTAGGCCTTCCTGAGGGTGGCAGCCTTTTGCTGTGATTATACCTGCTTGCACTGCCAGCGCGTCCAAAACCATTTTCTGAGGGAGACTGAGGCCACGGCAGAAGGGAGAACACAACTCCCCACTTCTTTCCTGAAGGCGGTCCTGCGACCGTCCCCTTGAGCATGCATGTCTTTTTTTTTAATTTTTTATTGTTATGTTAATCACCATATATTACATCATTAGTTTTTGGTGCAGTGTTCCATGATTCATTGTTTGTTCATAACACCCAGTGCTCCATGCAGAACGTGCCCTCCTCAATACCCATCACCAGGCTCACCCCTCCTCCTACCCCCCTCCCCTCTAGAACCCTCAGTTTGTTTCTCAGAGTCCATCATCTCTCATGGTTCGTCTCCCCCTCTGACATACTCCCCTTTTCTTCCTCTCCTGTTATCTTCTTCTTTTTCTTTTTTCTTAAAATATGTTGCGTTATTTGTTTCAGAAGTACAGAACTGTGATTCAACAGTCTTGCACAATTCACAGCGCTCACCGTAGCACATACCCTCCCCAATGTCTATCACCCAGCCACCCCATCCCTCCCACCCCCAACCACTCCAGTAACACTCAGTTTCTTTCCCGAGATGAAGAATTCCTCATATCAGTGAGGTCATATGATACATGTCTTTCTCTGATTGACTTATTTCACTCAGCATAACACCCTCCAGTTCCATCCACGTCGTTGCAAATGGCAAGATCTCATTCCTTTTGATGGCTGCATAATATTCCATTGTGTATATACACCACATCTTCTTTATCCATTCATCTGTCGATGGGCATCTTGGCTCTTTCCACCGTTTGGCTATGGTGGACATTGCTGCTATAAACATTGGGGTACACGTACCCCTTCGGGTCCCTACATTTGTATCTTTGTGGTAAATACCCAGTAGTGCAACTGCTGGATCGAACGGTAGCTCTAATTTCAACTGTTTGAGGAACCTCCATACTGTTTTCCAGAGGGGTTGCACTAGCTTGCATTCCCACCAACAGTGTAGGAGGGTTCCCCTTTCTCCACATCCCCGCCAACATCTGTCGTTCCCTGACTTGTTAATTTCAGCCATTCTGACGGGTGTGAGGTGGTATCTCATGGAGGTTTTGATTTGGATTTCCCTGATGCCGAGCGATGTGGAGCACTTTTTCATGTGCCTGTTGGCCATTTGGATGTCTTCTTTGGAGACATGTCTGTTCATGTCTTCTGCCCATTTCTTGATTGGATTACTTCTTCTTTGGGTGTTGAGTTTGATCAGTTCTTTATAGATTTTGGATAATAGCCCTTTATCTGATAGGTCAGTTGCAAATATTTTCTCCCATTCTGTCGGTTGTCTTTTGGTTTTGTGGACTGTCTCTTTTGCTGTGCAAAAGCTTTTTATCTTGATGAAATCCCAAGAGTTCATTTTTGCCCTGGCTTCCCGTGCCTTTGGCGATGTTTCTAGGAAGAAGTTGCTGCGGCTAAGGTCGAAAAGGTTGCTACCTGTGTTCTCCTTTAGGATTTTGATGGACTCCTGTCTCACGTTTAGGTCTTTCAACCGTTTGGAGTCTATTTTTGTGTGTGGTGTAAGGAAATGGTCCAGTTTCATTCTTCTGCATGTGGCTGTCCAATTTTCCCAACACCATTTGTTGAAGAGACTGTCTTTTTGCCATTGGACATTCTTTCCTGCTTTGTCAAAGATAAGTTGACCATAGAGTTGAGGGTCCATTTCTGGGCTCTCGATTCTGTTCCATTGATCGATGTGTCTGTTTTTGTGCCAGTACCATACTGTCTTGATGATGACAGGTTTGTCATAGAGCTGAAAGTCCGGAATTGTGAAGCCGCCAGCTTTGCTTTTCTTTTTCATTAGTCCTCTGGCTATTCTGGGTCTCTTCTGGTTCCATACAAATTTGAGGATTATTTCTTCCATTTCTTTGAGAAAAGTGGATGGTATTTTGATGGGGATTGCATTGAATGTGTAGATTGCTCTAGGTAGCATTGACATCTTCAGAATGTTGATTCTCTCAATCCATGAGCACGGAACGTTGTTCCATTTCTTTGTGTCTTCTTCCATTACTTTCATGAGTATTTTATAGTTTTCTGAGTACAGATCCTTTGCCTCTTTGGTTAGATTTCTTCCTAGGGATCTAATGGTTTTGGGTGCAATTGTAAATGGGATTGACTCCTTGATTTTTCTCTCTTCTGTCTTGTTGTTGGTGTAGAGGAATGCCACCGATTTCTGTGCACTGATTTTGTATCCTGCTACTTTACTGAATTCCTGTATGAGTTCTAGCAGTTTTGGGGTGGAGTCTTTTGGGTTTTCCACATACAGTATCTTATCATCTGCAAAGAGTGAGAGGTTTGACTTCCTCTTTGCCGTTTTGGATGCCTTTGATTTCTTTTTGTTGTCTGATTGCTGTGGCTAGGACTTCTAATACTACGTTGAATAGCAGTGGTGAGAGTGGACATCCCTGCCGCGTTCCTGACTTTATGGGAAAAGCTCTCGGCCTTTCCCCATTGAGAATGATATTCGCTGTCGGTTTTTCATAGATGGCTTTTATGATATTGAAGTATGTACCCTCTATCCCTATACTGTGAAGAGTTTTGATCAAGAAAGGATGTTGTACTTTGTCAAATGCTTTTATTGCATCTATTGAGAGGATCATATGATTCTTGCTCTTTCTTTTGTTAATGTATTGTATCACGTTGATTGATTTGCGGATGGTGAACCAGCCTTGCAGCCCAGGAATAAATCCCACTTGGTCCTGGTGAATAATCCTTTTAATGTACTGTTGGAACCCATTGGCTAGTTTTTTTTGTGTGTGTGTGAGAATTTTTGCTTCCATGTTCATCAAGGATATTGGTCTGTAATTCTCTTTTTTGATGGGGTCTTTGTCTGGTTTTGGGATCAAGGTAATGCTGGCCTCATAAAATGAGTTTGGAAGTTTCCCTTCCATTTCTATTTTTTGGAACAGTTTCAGGAGAATAGGTATTAATTCTTCTTGAAATGGCTGATAGAATTCCCCTGGGAAGCCATCTGGCCCTGGGCTTTTGTTTCTTGGGAGATTTTTGATGACTGTTTCAATTTCCTTAGTGGTTATAGGTCTGTTCAGGTTTTCTATTTCTTCCTGGTTCAATTTTGGTCGTTGATACATCTCTAGGAATGCACCCATTTCTTCCAGGTTATCTAATTTGCTGGCATAGAGTTGCTCATAATATGTTCTTATCATTGTTTGTATTTCTTTGGTGTTGGTTGTGATCTCTCCTCTTTCCTTCATGATTTTGTTGATTTGGGTCATTTCTCTTTTCTTCTTGATAAGTCTGGCCAGGGGTTTATCAATCTTGTTCATTCTTTCCAAGAACCAGCTCCTAGTTTCGTGGATCTGTTCTACTGTTCTTTTGGTTTCTAGTTCATTGATTTCTGCTCTGATCTTTATGATTTCTCTTCTCCTGCTGGGTTTAGGCTTTATTTGCTGTTCTTTCTCCAGCTCCTTTAGGTGTAGGGTTAGGTTGTGTATTTGAGACCTTTCTTGTTTCTTGAGAAAGGCTTGTATTGCTATATACTTTCCTCTCAGGACTGCCTTTGTTGTATCCCAAAGATTTTGAACCGTTGTGTTTTCATTTTCATTGGTTTCCATGAAATTTTTTAATTCTTCTTTAATTTCCTGGTTGACCCATTCATTCTTTAGTAGGATGCTCTTTAGCCTCCATGTATTTGAGTTCTTTCCGACTTTCCTCTTGTGGTTGAGTTCTAGTTTCAAAGCATTGTGGTCTGAAAATATGCAGGGAATGATCCCAATCTTTTGGTACCGATTGAGACCTGATTTGTGACCTGGGATGTGATCAGTTCTGGAGAATGTTCCATGGGCACTAGAGAAGAATGTGTATTCCTTTGCTTGGGGATGGAATGTTCTGAATATGTCTGTGAAGTCCATTTGGTCCAGTGTGTCATTTAAAGTCTTTATTTCCTTGTTGATCTTTTGCTTAGATGATCTGTCCATTTCAGTCAGGGGGGTGTTAAAGTCCCCCACTATTATTGTATTGTTGTCAATGTGTTTCTTTGCTTTTGTTATTAATTGCCTTATATAATTGGCTGCTCCCATGTTCGGGGCATAGATCTTTACAATTGTTAGATCTTCTTGTTGGATAGACCCTTTAAGTAGGATATAGTGTCCTTCGTCATCGCTTATTACAGTCTTTGTTTTAAAATCTAGTTTGTCTGATAGAAGGATTGCCACCCCAGCTTTCTTTTGGTGTCCATTAGCATGGTAAATGGTTTTCCACCCCCTCACTTTTAATGTGGGGGTGTCTTTGGCTCTAAAATGAGTCTCTTGCAGACAGCATATTGATGGGTCTGGTTTTTTTTTTTAATTTTTTATTGTTATGTTAATCACCATATATTGCATCATTAGTTTTTGGTGCAGTGTTCCATGATTCATTGTTTGTTCATAACACCCAGTGCTCCATGCAGAACGTGCCCTCCTCAATACCCATCACCAGGCTCACCCCTCCTCCTACCCCCCTCCCCTCTAGAACCCTCAGTTTGTTTCTCAGAGTCCATCATCTCTCATGGTTCGTCTCCCCCTCTGACATACTCCCCTTTTCTTCCTCTCCTGTTATCTTCTTCTTTTCCTTTTTTCTTAAAATATGTTGCGTTATTTCTTTCAGAAGTACAGAACTGTGATTCAACAGTCTGGCACAATTCACAGCACTCACCGTAGCACATACCCTCCCCAATGTCTATCACCCAGCCACCCCATCCCTCCCACCCCCAACCACTCCAGTAACACTCAGTTTCTTTCCCGAGATGAAGAATTCCTCATATCAGTGAGGTCATATGATACATGTCTTTCTCTGATTGACTTATTTCACTCAGCATAACACCCTCCAGTTCCATCCACGTCGTTGCAAATGGCAAGATCTCATTCCTTTTGATGGCTGCATAATATTCCATTGTGTATATACACCACATCTTCTTTATCCATTCATCTGTCGATGGGCATCTTGGCTCTTTCCACCGTTTGGCTATGGTGGACATTGCTGCTATAAACATTGGGGTACACGTACCCCTTCGGGTCCCTACATTTGTATCTTTGTGGTAAATACCCAGTAGTGCAACTGCTGGATCGAACGGTAGCTCTAATTTCAACTGTTTGAGGAACCTCCATACTGTTTTCCAGAGGGGTTGCACTAGCTTGCATTCCCACCAACAGTGTAGGAGGGTTCCCCTTTCTCCACATCCCCGCCAACATCTGTCGTTCCCTGACTTGTTAATTTCAGCCATTCTGACGGGTGTGAGGTGGTATCTCATGGAGGTTTTGATTTGGATTTCCCTGATGCCGAGCGATGTGGAGCACTTTTTCATGTGCCTGTTGGCCATTTGGATGTCTTCTTTGGAGACATGTCTGTTCATGTCTTCTGCCCATTTCTTGATTGGATTATTTCTTCTTTGGGTGTTGAGTTTGATCAGTTCTTTATAGATTTTGGATAATAGCCCTTTATCTGATAGGTCAGTTGCAAATATTTTCTCCCATTCTGTCGGTTGTCTTTTGGTTTTGTGGACTGTCTCTTTTGCTGTGCAAAAGCTTTTTATCTTGATGAAATCCCAAGAGTTCATTTTTGCCCTGGCTTCCCGTGCCTTTGGCGATGTTTCTAGGAAGAAGTTGCTGCGGCTAAGGTCGAAAAGGTTGCTACCTGTGTTCTCCTTTAGGATTTTGATGGACTCCTGTCTCACGTTTAGGTCTTTCAACCGTTTGGAGTCTATTTTTGTGTGTGGTGTAAGGAAATGGTCCAGTTTCATTCTTCTGCATGTGGCTGTCCAATTTTCCCAACACCATTTGTTGAAGAGACTGTCTTTTTGCCATTGGACATTCTTTCCTGCTTTGTCAAAGATAAGTTGACCATAGAGTTGAGGGTCCATTTCTGGGCTCTCGATTCTGTTCCATTGATCGATGTGTCTGTTTTTGTGCCAGTACCATACTGTCTTGATGATGACAGGTTTGTCATAGAGCTGAAAGTCCGGAATTGTGAAGCCGCCAGCTTTGCTTTTCTTTTTCATTAGTCCTCTGGCTATTCTGGGTCTCTTCTGGTTCCATACAAATTTGAGGATTATTTCTTCCATTTCTTTGAGAAAAGTGGATGGTATTTTGATGGGGATTGCATTGAATGTGTAGATTGCTCTAGGTAGCATTGACATCTTCAGAATGTTGATTCTCCCAATCCATGAGCACGGAACGTTGTTCCATTTCTTTGTGTCTTCTTCCATTACTTTCATGAGTATTTTATAGTTTTCTGAGTACAGATCCTTTGCCTCTTTGGTTAGATTTCTTCCTAGGGATCTAATGGTTTTGGGTGCAATTGTAAATGGGATCGACTCCTTGATTTGTCTCTCTTCTGTCTTGTTGTTGCTGTAGAGGAATGCCACCGATTTCTGTGCACTGATTTTGTATCCTGCTACTTTACTGAATTCCTGTATGAGTTCTAGCAGTTTTGGGGTGGAGTCTTTTGGGTTTTCCACATACAGTATCTTATCATCTGCAAAGAGTGAGAGGTTTGACTTCCTCTTTGCCGTTTTGGATGCCTTTGATTTCTTTTTGTTGTCTGATTGCTGTGGCTAGGACTTCTAATACTACGTTGAATAGCACTGGTGAGAGTGGACATCCCTGCCGCGTTCCTGACTTTATGGGAAAAGCTCTCGGCCTTTCCCCATTGAGAATGATATTCGCTGTCGGTTTTTCATAGATGGCTTTTATGATATTGAGGTATGTACCCTCTATCCCTATACTGTGAAGAGTTTTGATCAAGAAACGATGTTGTACTTTGTCAAATGCTTTTTCTGCATCTATTGAGAGGATCATATGATTCTTGCTCTTTCTTTTGTTAATGTATTGTATCACGTTGATTGATTTGCGGATGTTGAACCAGCCTTGCAGCCCAGGAATAAATCCCACTTGGTCCTGGTGAATAATCCTTTTAATGTACTGTTGGAACCCATTGGCTAGTTTTTTTTGTGTGTGTGTGAGAATTTTTGCTTCCATGTTCATCAAGGATATTGGTCTGTAATTCTCTTTTTTGATGGGGTCTTTGTCTGGTTTTGGGATCAAGGTAATGCTGGCCTCATAAAATGAGTTTGGAAGTTTCCCTTCCATTTCTATTTTTTGGAACAGTTTCAGGAGAATAGGTAGTAATTCTTCTTGAAATGGCTGATAGAATTCCCCTGGGAAGCCATCTGGCCCTGGGCTTTTGTTTCTTGGGAGATTTTTGATGACTGTTTCAATTTCCTTAGTGGTTATAGGTCTGTTCAGGTTTTCTATTTCTTCCTGGTTCAATTTTGGTCGTTGATACATCTCTAGGAATGCACCCATTTCTTCCAGGTTATCTAATTTGCTGGCATAGAGTTGCTCATAATATGTTCTTATCATTGTTTGTATTTCTTTGGTGTTGGTTGTGATCTCTCCTCTTTCCTTCATGATTTTGTTGATTTGGGTCATTTCTCTTTTCTTCTTGATAAGTCTGGCCAGGGGTTTATCAATCTTGTTCATTCTTTCCAAGAACCAGCTCCTAGTTTCGTGGATCTGTTCTACTGTTCTTTTGGTTTCTAGTTCATTGATTTGTGCTCTGATCTTTATCATTTCTCTTCTCCTGCTGGGTTTAGGCTTCATTTGCTGTTCTTTTCCAGCTCCTTTAGGTGTAGGGTTAGTTTGTGTATTTGAGACCTTTCTTGTTTCTTGAGAAAGGCTTGTATTGCTATATACTTTCCTCTCAGGACTGCCTTTGTTGTATCCCAAAGATTGTGAACCGTTGTGTTTTCATTTTCATTGGTTTCCATGAAATTTTTTAATTCTTCTTTAATTTCCTGGTTGACCCATTCATTCTTTAGTAGGATGCTCTTTAGCCTCCATGTATTTGAGTTCTTTCCGACTTTCCTCTTGTGGTTGAGTTCTAGTTTCAAAGCATTGTGGTCTGAAAATATGCAGGGAATGATCCCAATCTTTTGGTACCGATTGAGACCTGATTTGTGACCTGGGATGTGATCAGTTCTGGAGAATGTTCCATGGGCACTAGAGAAGAATGTGTATTCCTTTGCTTGGGGATGGAATGTTCTGAATATGTCTGTGAAGTCCATTTGGTCCAGTGTGTCATTTAAAGTCTTTATTTCCTTGTTGATCTTTTGCTTAGATGATCTGTCCATTTCAGTCAGGGGGGTGTTAAAGTCCCCCACTATTATTGTATTGTTGTCAATGTGTTTCTTTGCTTTTGTTATTAATTGCCTTATATAATTGGCTGCTCCCATGTTCGGGGCATAGATCTTTACAATTGTTAGATCTTCTTGTTGGATAGACCCTTTAAGTAGGATATAGTGTCCTTCCTCATCGCTTATTACAGTCTTTGTTTTAAAATCTAGTTTGTCTGATAGAAGGATTGCCACCCCAGCTTTCTTTTGGTGTCCATTAGCATGGTAAATGGTTTTCCACCCCCTCACTTTTAATGTGGGGGTGTCTTTGGCTCTAAAATGAGTCTCTTGCAGACAGCATATTGATGGGTCTGGTTTTTTTTTTTAATTTTTTATTGTTATGTTAATCACCATATATTGCATCATTAGTTTTTGGTGCAGTGTTCCATGATTCATTGTTTGTTCATAACACCCAGTGCTCCATGCAGAACGTGCCCTCCTCAATACCCATCACCAGGCTCACCCCTCCTCCTACCCCCCTCCCCTCTAGAACCCTCAGTTTGTTTCTCAGAGTCCATCATCTCTCATGGTTCGTCTCCCCCTCTGACATACTCCCCTTTTCTTCCTCTCCTGTTATCTTCTTCTTTTCCTTTTTTCTTAAAATATGTTGCGTTATTTCTTTCAGAAGTACAGAACTGTGATTCAACAGTCTGGCACAATTCACAGCACTCACCGTAGCACATACCCTCCCCAATGTCTATCACCCAGCCACCCCATCCCTCCCACCCCCAACCACTCCAGTAACACTCAGTTTCTTTCCCGAGATGAAGAATTCCTCATATCAGTGAGGTCATATGATACATGTCTTTCTCTGATTGACTTATTTCACTCAGCATAACACCCTCCAGTTCCATCCACGTTGTTGCAAATGGCAAGATCTCATTCCTTTTGATGGCTGCATAATATTCCATTGTGTATATACACCACATCTTCTTTATCCATTCATCTGTCGATGGGCATCTTGGCTCTTTCCACCGTTTGGCTATGGTGGACATTGCTGCTATAAACATTGGGGTACACGTACCCCTTCGGGTCCCTACATTTGTATCTTTGTGGTAAATACCCAGTAGTGCAATTGCTGGATCGAACGGTAGCTCTAATTTCAACTGTTTGAGGAACCTCCATACTGTTTTCCAGAGGGGTTGCACTAGCTTGCATTCCCACCAACAGTGTAGGAGGGTTCCCCTTTCTCCACATCCCCGCCAACATCTGTCGTTCCCTGACTTGTTAATTTCAGCCATTCTGACGGGTGTGAGGTGGTATCTCATGGAGGTTTTGATTTGGATTTCCCTGATGCCGAGCGATGTGGAGCACTTTTTCATGTGCCTGTTGGCCATTTGGATGTCTTCTTTGGAGAAATGTCTGTTCATGTCTTCTGCCCATTTCTTGATTGCATTATTTCTTCTTTGGGTGTTGAGTTTGATCAGTTCTTTATAGATTTTGGATACTAGCCCTTTATCTGATAGGTCAGTTGCAAATATTTTCTCCCATTCTGTCGGTTGTCTTTTGGTTTTGTGGACTGTTTCTTTTGCTGTGCAAAAGCTTTTTATCTTGATGAAATCCCAAGAGTTCATTTTTGCCCTGGCTTCCCGTGCCTTTGGCGATGTTTCTAGGAAGAAGTTGCTGCGGCTAAGGTCGAAAAGGTTGCTACCTGTGTTCTCCTTTAGGATTTTGATGGACTCCTGTGTCACGTTTAGGTCTTTCAACCGTTTGGAGTCTATTTTTGTGTGTGGTGTAAGGAAATGGTCCAGTTTCATTCTTCTGCATGTGGCTGTCCAATTTTCCCAACACCATTTGTTGAAGAGACTGTCTTTTTGCCATTGGACATTCTTTCCTGCTTTGTCAAAGATAAGTTGACCATAGAGTTGAGGGTCCATTTCTGGGCTCTCGATTCTGTTCCATTGATCTATGTGTCTGTTTTTGTGCCAGTACCATACTGTCTTGAAGATGACAGCTTTGTCATAGAGCTGGAAGTCGGGAATTGTGATGCCGCCAGCTTTGCTTTTCTTTTTCAGGAGTCCTCTGGCTATTCTGGGTCTCTTCTGGTTCCATACAAATTTGAGGATTATTTCTTCCATTTCTTTGAGAAAAGTGGATGGTATTTTGATGGGGATTGCATTGAATGTGTAGATTACTCTAGGTAGCATTGACATCTTCACAATGTTGATTCTCCCAATCCATGAGCACGGAACGTTGTTCCATTTCTTTGTGTCTTCTTCCATTTCTTTCATGAGTATTTTATAGTTTTCTGAGTACAGATCCTTTGCCTCTTTGGTTAGATTTCTTCCTAGGGATCTAATGGTTTTGGGTGCAATTGTAAATGGGATCGACTCCTTGATTTGTCTCTCTTCTGTCTTGTTGTTGCTGTAGAGGAATGCCACCGATTTCTGTGCACTGATTTTGTATCCTGCTACTTTACTGAATTCCTGTATGAGTTCTAGCAGTTTTGGGGTGGAGTCTTTTGGGTTTTCCACATACAGTATCTTATCATCTGCAAAGAGTGAGAGGTTTGACTTCCTCTTTGCCGTTTTGGATGCCTTTGATTTCTTTTTGTTGTCTGATTGCTGTGGCTAGGACTTCTAATACTACGTTGAATAGCACTGGTGAGAGTGGACATCCCTGCCGCGTTCCTGACTTTATGGGAAAAGCTCTCGGCCTTTCCCCATTGAGAATGATATTCGCTGTCGGTTTTTCATAGATGGCTTTTATGATATTGAGGTATGTACCCTCTATCCCTATACTGTGAAGAGTTTTGATCAAGAAACGATGTTGTACTTTGTCAAATGCTTTTTCTGCATCTATTGAGAGGATCATATGATTCTTGCTCTTTCTTTTGTTAATGTATTGTATCACGTTGATTGATTTGCGGATGTTGAACCAGCCTTGCAGCCCAGGAATAAATCCCACTTGGTCCTGGTGAATAATCCTTTTAATGTACTGTTGGAACCCATTGGCTAGTTTTTTTTGTGTGTGTGTGAGAATTTTTGCTTCCATGTTCATCAAGGATATTGGTCTGTAATTCTCTTTTTTGATGGGGTCTTTGTCTGGTTTTGGGATCAAGGTAATGCTGGCCTCATAAAATGAGTTTGGAAGTTTCCCTTCCATTTCTATTTTTTGGAACAGTTTCAGGAGAATAGGTAGTAATTCTTCTTGAAATGGCTGATAGAATTCCCCTGGGAAGCCATCTGGCCCTGGGCTTTTGTTTCTTGGGAGATTTTTGATGACTGTTTCAATTTCCTTAGTGGTTATAGGTCTGTTCAGGTTTTCTATTTCTTCCTGGTTCAATTTTGGTAGTTGATACATCTCTAGGAATGCACCCATTTCTTCCAGGTTATCTAATTTGCTGGCATAGAGTTGCTCATAATATGTTCTTATCATTGTTTGTATTTCTTTGGTGTTGGTTGTGATCTCTCCTCTTTCCTTCATGATTTTGTTGATTTGGGTCATTTCTCTTTTCTTCTTGATAAGTCTGGCCAGGGGTTTATCAATCTTGTTCATTCTTTCCAAGAACCAGCTCCTAGTTTCGTGGATCTGTTCTACTGTTCTTTTGGTTTCTAGTTCATTGATTTGTGCTCTGATCTTTATCATTTCTCTTCTCCTGCTGGGTTTAGGCTTCATTTGCTGTTCTTTTCCAGCTCCTTTAGGTGTAGGGTTAGTTTGTGTATTTGAGACCTTTCTTGTTTCTTGAGAAAGGCTTGTATTGCTATATACTTTCCTCTCAGGACTGCCTTTGTTGTATCCCAAAGATTTTGAACCGTTGTGTTTTCATTTTCATTGGTTTCCATGAAATTTTTTAATTCTTCTTTAATTTCCTGGTTGACCCATTCATTCTTTAGTAGGATGCTCTTTAGCCTCCATGTATTTGAGTTCTTTCCGACTTTCCTCTTGTGGTTGAGTTCTAGTTTCAAAGCATTGTGGTCTGAAAATATGCAGGGAATGATCCCAATCTTTTGGTACCGATTGAGACCTGATTTGTGACCTGGGATGTGATCAGTTCTGGAGAATGTTCCATGGGCACTAGAGAAGAATGTGTATTCCTTTGCTTGGGGATGGAATGTTCTGAATATGTCTGTGAAGTCCATTTGGTCCAGTGTGTCATTTAAAGTCTTTATTTCCTTGTTGATCTTTTGCTTAGATGATCTGTCCATTTCAGTCAGGGGGGTGTTAAAGTCCCCCACTATTATTGTATTGTTGTCAATGTGTTTCTTTGCTTTTGTTATTAATTGCCTTATATAATTGGCTGCTCCCATGTTCGGGGCATAGATCTTTACAATTGTTAGATCTTCTTGTTGGATAGACCCTTTAAGTAGGATATAGTGTCCTTCCTCATCGCTTATTACAGTCTTTGTTTTAAAATCTAGTTTGTCTGATAGAAGGATTGCCACCCCAGCTTTCTTTTGGTGTCCATTAGCATGGTAAATGGTTTTCCACCCCCTCACTTTTAATGTGGGGGTGTCTTTGGGTCTAAAATGAGTCTCTTGCAGACAGCATATTGATGGGTCTTGTTTTTTAATCCAATCTGATAGCCTGTGTCTTTTGATTGGGGCATTTACGCCATTTGCATTCAGGGTAACTATTGAAAAGTATGAATTTAGTGCCATTGTATTACCTGTAAGGTGACTGTTAACTCTCTCTTGTCTGTGTTCGTTTCTGCTCTTTGCTGCTTTTAGGTTCTCTCTTTGCTTAGAGGACCCCTCTCAATATTTCTTGGAGGGGTGGTTTTGTGTTTGCAAATTCCTTTAGTTTTTGTTTGTTCTGGAAGCTTTTTATCTCTCCTTCTATTTTCAATGATAGCCTAGCTGGATATAGTATTCTTGGCTGCATATTTTTCTCGTTTAGTGCTCTGAAGATATCTTGCCAGTCCTTTCTGGCCTGCCAGGTCTCTGTGGATAGGTCTGTTGCCAATCTAATGTTTCTACCATTGTAGGTTACATATCTCTTCTCCGGAGCTGCTTTCAGGATTTTCTCTTTGTCTCTGAGACTCGTAAGTTTTACTATTAGATGTCGGGTGTTGACCTATTATTATTGATTTTGAGAGGGGTTCTCTGTGCCTCCTGGATTTTAATGCCTGTTTCCTTCCTCACATTAGGGAAGTTCTCTGTTATAATTTGCTCCAATATACCTTCTGCCCCTCTCTCTCTCTCTTCTTCTTCTGGGATCCCAATTATTCTAATGTTGTTTCGTCTTATCGTATCACTTATCTCTCGAATTCTGCCCTCGTGATCCTGTAGTTGTTTCTCTCTCTTTTTCTCAGCCTCTTTATTTTCCATCATTTGGTCTTCTATATCGCTGATTCTCTCTTCTGCCTCATTTATCCTAGCATTTAGTGCCCCCATTTTTGATTGCACCTCATCAATAGCCTTTTTGATTTCGATTTGGTTAGATTTTAGTTCTTTTATTTCTCCAGAAAGGGTTTCTCTAATAACTTCCACGCTTTTTTCAAGCCCAGCTAGTATCTTTAAAGTCATGATTCTGAACTCTAGGTCCGACATCGTACTAATGTCCGTATTGAGTAGGTCCCTGGCTGACGGTACTACCTCTTGTTCTTTTTGCTGAGGTGATTTCTTTCGTCTTGTCATTTTCTCCAGAGGAGAATAGATGAATGAGAGAACAAAATCCTAACAGGTTTACAACGTCCCCAGCAAATATACTGTATACAAATCAGAAAAGACCTGAAACCAGGGGAAAAGAAAGGGAAAGAAAGAAAAACGAAAGAGAAAAAGAAAAAAAAGGATAAAAACAAAAACAAAACAATACAAAAAAGGCAGAATATGATCAAATATGATCAGGCTAGTGCATAGATCAGTGCCGCACACTAGATTTTGGGCGTATTTTGGTCTGTTAGAAAAAGGTGCCTCCTAAAATTTTAAAGGAAGAAAGACATATATGTACAAAATAATGGTTGATACAATGAAGGGATGGAAGATGACTGTAAAGATGAAAATTATAAAAGATTTTATAAAAGGACTTGGTAAGATAAGTTGTTTGAAAAAAGAAAGAAGATTTAAGAAAAAAAAAGGAAAAAGGGAGAGAATGTGATCAGGCAGGAGACTAGAACAAAGCCATACACTAGTGATTTAGGGTATATTTTGATCTGTTAGAAGAAACTGTACCTCAAAATTTTAAAGAGAGAACAACTTATATATATATATATATGCCAAAAATAAGGGTAACTACTATGAAGGGATAAAATATGACTCTAAAAATGAAAAATAAAAAATGTTTGTTTTTTTTTTTTAAAAAAGGGATTTATAAGATGTTGGTTGAAAAAGGGAAAAAGAAAAAAAAACAGTCAACAAAAATTAACTTTGATGAAATAATGAATCATGGTTAAAAAAAAAAAAAAGCCATGAATCTATGTGCAGTGTTCCCCTAGCGCTGGAGTTCTCCTATTCTCCTTGATCGATCAACTTGGTCTTGCCTTGCTGGCTGTTTGTGCTGATCTTCTGGGGGAGGGGCCTGTTGCTGTGGTTTCCAAATGTCTTTGCCGGAGGCGGAATTGCCCCGCCCTTGTCAGTCCGGGCTAAGGAAGCTGCTCCGCTTTGCTCTCAGGAGCTTTTGTTCCCTGCAAGCTCTCGGTACAGCCTTGGAGGACCAGGGCAGAAATGGTGGCCTCCCAATCTCCCCTCGGAGGAGCTGAGAACCTGGGGCCCCGCTCCTCAGTGTGCCCCCAGAGAAAAGCAGTCACTTCCGTGTCCCCGTTCTCCGGCCGCACTCCGTGCTCACCCGGCCTGTGACCGAGCGTTGCTATCTATGGCACCCGACCCCGCACGGAGTCTCCAAACCCAGCAGATCCCTGCAGTGCGCTCCCGCACCGCTCCTCCCCGGGAAGGAAGGGGAGTCTCCCCGGATCTGCTGCTTGTTGGGTCCCTGCTGGGGGAGCCGTGCTCCGACTGGGCCGCAGATCACAGTTTATGGCAACCCCGAGCTGAGAGCCCACGACTCTGCTCCGTCTCTGCAGCCGGCTTCCCCGCGAGCATGCAAGTCTTACTGCTCGCTTAGCAAGGAAAGAAACAGTAGTGTAGGGGAACCGTGTGTACATAGCCTCACTGTTGCGAGGAGTGGGAACACTTGTTGTGCCTGTGCGTAAGAGCCTGACTGACAATTCCCTTAAGTTACTGGGCGAGAGAAACGGATTCATGCAGCTGCACCTCTCCCACCAGCTCTCAGTATCAGAATGGTAGCACTCCTCCGGCCTGTGTGCCTGCAGGCCTAAGTTTCAGGCCCCTCCCTGGAATACACTACACTGGAGAAACCGCGCTTTAGCTCCCGCCAGTCCCTAGCGGAGAGGAAGCTGTATGGTGTGCGCTGTGCTTGAGAGCCCGGCGAACGTCTTCCCTACGTAAAACCGGGGGAAAGAAATGCCGTTGCCGGAGACGCCTCTCGGCTCACCTCTTTTCCTGGAGCTAGTACCTTTACCCCGGTGCGCGTGCAGGCCCAAAGCCAAAAACCTCACTCGAGGGAACCGCACTGTAGAGAATCCGGGCTTCGGCCAGACTAGGCCTTCCTGAGGGTGGAAGACTTTTGCTATGAGCATGCGTGCGAGCACTGCCAGCGAGTCCAAAACCATTTTCTGAGGGAGACTGAGGCCGCGGCAGAAGGGAGAACAAAACTCCCCACTTGTTTCCTGAAGGCAGCCCAGCAGCCGCCCCCTTGGACATGCAAGTCTCACTGCTCACGTACCAAAGCAAAGAAACAGTACTGTAGGGGAACCTTGTTGTAGGTAGACTCCCTGTTGCGCGAGTGGGAACACTTGGAGTGCCTGTGCGTAAGAGCCTGGCCGAATAGTCCCTTAAGTTCCTGGGCGAGAGAAACGGATTCGTGCAGCCGCAACTCTCCCACCAGCTCTCAGTATCAGAATGGTAGCACTCCTCCGCCCTGTGTGCGTGCAGGCCTAAGAGGCAGGCCCCTCCTTGGAAGGCACAGCACTGTGGAGAACCCGCGTTAGTTCCCGCCAGTCCCTAGCGGAGAGGACGCTGTATGGTGTGCGCTGTGCTTCAGAGCCCGGCGAACGGCTTCCCTATGTAAAAGCGAGGGAAAGAAAGGCCTGTGCCGGAGACACCTCTCGGCTGAGCTCTTGTTCCTGGGGCTAGTATCGTGCTCCGTTGTGCGAGCAGACCAAAAGCCAACCACCTAAATCCAGGGAACTGCACTGTGTGGAATCCAGGCTTCGGGCAGACTAGGCCTTCCTGAGGGTGGAAACCTTTTGCAGTGTGAATGCGGGCGAGCACTGCCAGCGAGTCCAAAACCATTTTGCGAAGGAGACTGAGGCCGCGGCAGAAGTGAGAACTCAACTCCCCACTTGTTTCCTGAAGCCAGCCAGGCGGCCGCCCCCTTGAGCATGCATGTCTCACTGCTTGTGGACCAACGCAAAGAAACAGTAGGGTAGGTGACCGTGTTGTACAGAGCCTCACTGTTCCGGAGAGGGGAAACACTTGGAGTGTGTGTGCATGAGACCCTGGGAGACGAGTCCCATACGTTACTGGGCGAGAGAAACGAACTCGTGCAGCCGCACCTCTCCCACCAGCTCTCAGTGGCAGAATGCAAGCACTCCTCAGGCATGTGTGCGAGCAGGCCTAAGTAGCAGGCCCCTCCCTGGAAGGCACAACACTGTGGTGAAAGCGCACGGTAGCTCCCGCCAGGCACCGGCGGGGAGGACGCTGTATGGTGTGCGCTGTGCCTGAGAGCCCGGCGAGCATCTTCCCTATGTAAAACCGGGGGAAAGAAAGGCCAGTGCCGGAGAGGCCTCTCGGCTGAGCTCTTTTCCTGGAGCTAGTACCTTTATCCCGGTGGGCGTGCAGGCCAAAAGCCAAAAACCTCACTCGAGGAAACCGCATTGTAGAGAATCCGGGCTTCGGCCAGACTAGGCCTTCCTCTGGTTGGAAGCCTTTTGCTGTGTGCATGCTTATGAGCTCCGCCCCGGAGTCCAAAACCATTTTCGGAGGGAGACTGAGGCCGCGGCAGAAGGGAGAACACAACTCCCCACTTGTTTCCTGAAGCCAGCCCAGCGGCCGCCCGCTTGGGCATGCAAGTCTCACTGCTCGCGTACCAAGGAAAGAAACAGTAGTGTAGGGGAACCGTGTGTACATAGCCTCACTGTTGCGGGGAGTGGGAACACTTGGAGTGCCTGTGCGTAAGAGCCTGACTGACAATTCCCTTAAGTTACTGTGCAAGGGAAATGGATTCGTGCAGCCGCCCCTCTCCCACCAGCTCTCAGTAGCAGAATGGTAGCACTCCTCCGGCATGTGTGCCTGCAGGCCTAAGTTGCAGGCCCCTCTCTGGAATGCACTACACTGGAGAAACCGCGCTATAGCTCCCGCAAGTCCGTAGCGGAGAGGAAGCTGTATGGTGTGCGCTGTGCTTGAGAGCCCGGCGAACGTCTTCCCTACGTAAAACCGGGAGAAAGAAAGGCCGTTGGCGGAGAAGTCTCTCCGCTAAGCTCTTGTTCCTGGAGCTAGTACCTTTACCCCGGTGTGCGTGCAGGCCAAAACCCAAAAACCTCACTGGAGGGAACCGCACTGTAGAGAATCCGGACTTCGGGCAGACTAGGCCTTCCTGAGGGTGGAAGCCTTCTGCTGTGTGCATGCGTATGAGCTCCACCAGGGAATCTAAAACCATTTTCTGAGGGAGACTGAGGCCGCAGAAGAAGGGAGAACAAAACACCCCACTTGTTTCCTGCTACTGGCCCTGCGTCTAACCCCTTGTGCATGCATGTCTCACTGCTCCCAAACCAACGTAAGAAATGCAGGGTAGGGGACCGTGTTGTAGAGAGTCTCACTGTTACGGAAGGTGGAAACACTGGGAGTGTGTGTACGTGAGAGCCTGGGAGACGAGTCCCCTAAGTTACTGGGCGAGAGAAAAGGATTAGTTGCAGCGGCACCTCACCAACCAGCTCTCAGTGGCAGAATGCTAGCACTCCTCAGGCATGTGTGCGTGCAGGCCTAAGTATCAGGCCCCTCCCTGGAAGGCACAAAACTGCGGTGAAAGCGCGCTTCAGCTCAGGCCTGTCCCCGGCGTGGAGGACGCTGTAAGGTTTCCTCTGTACTTGAGAGCCCGGCGAACGGCTTCCCTATGTAAAACCGAGAGGGAAAGAAAGGCCGGTGCCTGAGACGCCTCTCGGCTCAGCTCTTGTTCCTGGGGCTAGTACCGTTGCCCCGGTGTGCTTGAAGGACAAAAGCCAACCACCTAACTCGAGGGAATCACACTATAGAGAATCCGGGCTTCGGCTGGACTAGGCCTTCCTGAGGGTGGAAAGCTTCTGCTGAGAGCATGCATGCGAGCACTGCCAGCGAGTCCAAAACCATTTTCCCAGGGAGACTGAGGCCGCGGCAGAAGGGAGAACACAACTGCCCATTTGTTTCCTGAAGCCAGCCCAGCAGCCGACCCCTAGGGCATGCAAGTCTCACGCTCGCTTACCAACGCAATGAAACAGTACTGTAGGGGAACCGTGTATACAGAGCCTCACTGTTGCGCGCAGTGGGAACTCTTGGAGTGCCTGTACGTAAGAGCCTGGCTGAAGAGTCCCTTCAGTTCCTGGGCGAGAGAAACGGATTCGTGCAGCCGCACCTCTCCCACCAGCTCTCAGTATCAGAATGGTAGCACTCCTCCGGCCTGTGTGCGTGCAGGCCTAAGTTGCAGGCCCCTCCCTGGAAGGCAGTACACTGTGGAGAAACCGCGCTTTAGCTGCCGCCGTTCCCTAGCGGAGAGGAAGCTGTAGGGTGTGCGATGTGCCTAGAGCCCGGCGAACGTCTTCCCTAGGTAAAACCGGGGGAAACAAGGGCCGGTGCCGGAGACGCGTCTCGGCTCAGCTCTTGTTCATGGAGCTAGTATCTTTACCCCGGTGTGCGTGCAGGCCGAAAGCCAAAAACCTCACACGAGGGAACCGCACTGTAGAGAATCCAGGCTTCGGCCAGACTAGGCCTTCCTGAGGGTGGAAGCCTTCTGCTGTGTGCATGCGTATGAGCTCCGCCACGGAGTACAAAACCATTTTCTGAGGGAGACGGAGGCCGCGGCAGAAGTGAGAACAAAGCTCCCCACTTGTTTCCTGCTAGTGGCCCTGCGTCCAACCCCTTGTGCATGCATGTCTCACTGCTCCCATACCAACGTAAGAAAAGTAGGGTAGGGGACCGTGTTGTAGAGAGTCTCACTGTTACGGAGGGTGGAAACACTTGGAGTGTGTGTACGTGAGAGCCTGGGAGACGAGTCCCCTAAGTTACTGGGGGAGAGAAAAGGATTAGTTGCAACGGCACCTCTCCAAACAGCTCTCAGTATTAGAATGATAGCATTCCTCCGGCATGTGTGCGAGCAGGCCTAAGAGGCAGGCCCCTCCTTGGAAGGCACAGCACTGTGGAGAACCCGCGTTAGCTCCCGCCGATCCCTAGCGGAGAGGACGCTGTATGGTGTGCGCTGTGCTTCAGAGCCCGGCGAACGGCTTCCCTATGTAAAAGCGAGGGAAAGAAAGGCCTGTGCCGGAGACACCTCTCGGCTGAGCTCTTGTTCCTGGGCTACTATCGTGCTCCATTGTGCGAGCAGACCAAAAGCCAACCACCTAAATCCAGGGAACTGCACTGTGTGGAATCCAGGCTTCGGCCAGACTAGGCCTTCCTGAGGGTGGAAACCTCTTGCAGTGTGAATGCGGGCGAGCACTGCCAGCGAGTCCAAAACCATTTTGTGAGGAAGACTGAGGCCTCGGCAGAAGTGAGAACTCAACTCCCCACTTTTTTCCTGAAGCCAGCCAGACGGCCGCCCCCTTGAGCATGCATGTCTCACTGCTTGCCGACCAAGGCAAAGAGACAGTGGGGTAGGGGACCGTGTTGTAGAGAGCCTGACTGTTAGGGAGGGTGGAAACACTTGGAGTGTGTGTACGTGAGAGCCTAGGAGACGAGTCCCCTAAGTTACTGGGCGAGAGAAAAGGATTAGTTGCAGCGGCACCTCTCCCACCAGCTCTCAGTATCAGAATGGTAGCACTCCTCCGGCATGTGTGTGTGCAGACCTAAGTGGCAGGCCCCTCCTTGGAAGGCACAACACTGTGGAGAAACCGCGCTTTAGCTCCTGCCGGTCCCTAGCGGAGAGGACGCTATATGGTGTGCGCTGTGCTTGAGAGCCCGGCGATCGGCTTCCCTATGTATAAGCGAGGGAAAGAAAGGCCGGTGCCCGAGACGCCTCTCGGCTCAGCTCTTGTTCCTGGAGCTAGTACCGTTACCCTGGTGTGCTTGCAGGCCGAGGGCCAACCTCCCAATTCGAGGGAACCACACTGTAGAAATTCCTTACTTCGGCCAGACTAGGCCTTCCTGAGGGAGGTAACCCTTTGCAGTGTGAATGCGGGCGAGCACTGCCAGCGAGTCCAAAACCGTTTTACGAGGGAGACTGAGGCCGCGACCGAAGTGAGAACTCAACTCCCCATTTGTTTCCTGAAGCCAGCCCGGCAGCCGCCCCCTTGAGCATGCAAGTCTCACTGTTCGCGTCCCAACGCAAGGAAACAGTAGGCTGGGGGACCGTGTTGTAGAGAGCCTCACTGTTCCGGAGAGTGGAAACACTTCGAGTGCGTGTGCGTGAGAGCCTGGGAGACGAGTGTCCTACGTTACTGGGCGAGAGAAACGAACTCGTGCAGCCGCACCTCTCCCACCAGCTCTCAGTGGCAGAATGCTAGCACTCCTCAGGCATGCGTTCGTGCAGGCCTAAGTATCAGGGCCCTCCCTGGAAGGCACAAAACTGTGGTGAAAGCGCGCTTCAGCTCCGGCCGGTCCCCGGCGGGGAGGACGCGGTAAGGTTTCCTCTGTACTTGAGAGCCCGGCGAACGGCATCCCTATGTAAAACCGAGGGAAAGAAAGGCCGGTGCCTGAGACGCCTCTCGGCTCAGCTCTTGTTCCTGGGCTAGTACCGTTGCCCCGGTGTGCTTGAAGGACAAAAGCCAACCACCTAACTCGAGGGAATCACACTATAGAGAATCCGGGCTTCGGCTGGACTAGGCCTTCCTGAGGGTGGAAAGCTTCTGCTGAGAGCATGCATGCGAGCACTGCCAGCGAGTCCAAAACCATTTTCCCAGGGAGACTGAGGCCGCGGCAGAAGGGAGAACACAACTGCCCATTTGTTTCCTGAAGCCAGCCCAGCAGCCGACCCCTAGGGCATGCAAGTCTCACGCTCGCTTACCAACGCAATGAAACCGTACTGTAGGGGAACCGTGTATACAGAGCCTCACTGTTGCGCGCAGTGGGAACTCTTGGAGTGCCTGTACGTAAGAGCCTGGCTGAAGAGTCCCTTCAGTTCCTGGGCGAGAGAAACGGATTCGTGCAGCCGCACCTCTCCCACCAGCTCTCAGTATCAGAATGGTAGCATTCCTCCGGCCTGTGTGCGTGCAGGCCTAAGTTGCAGGCCCCTCCCTGGAAGGCAGTACACTGTGGAGAAACCGCGCTTTAGCTGCCGCCGTTCCCTAGCGGAGAGGAAGCTGTAGGGTGTGCGATGTGCCTAGAGCCCGGCGAACGTCTTCCCTACGTAAAACCGGGGGAAACAAAGGCCGGTGCCGGAGACGCGTCTCGGCTCAGCTCTTGTTCATGGAGCTAGTATCTTTACACCGGTGTGCGTGCAGGCCGAAAGCCAAAAACCTCACACGAGGGAAACGCACTGTAGAGAATCGGGCTTCGGCCAGACTAGGCCTTCCTGAGGGTGGAAGCCTTCTGCTGTGTGCATACGTATGAGCTCGGCCACGGAGTACAAAACCATTTTCTGAGGGAGACTGAGGCCGCAGTAGAAGGGAGAACAAAGCTCCCCACTTGTTTCCTGCTACTGGCCCTGCGTCCAACCCCTTGTGCATGCATGTCTCACTGCTCCCATACCAACGTAAGAAAAGTAGGGTAGGGGACCGTGTTGTAGAGAGTCTCACTGTTACGGAGGGTGGAAACACTGGGAGTGTGTGTACGTGAGAGCCTGGGAGACGAGTCCCCTAAGTTACTGAGCGAGAGAAAAGGATTAGTTGCAGCAGCACCTCTCCCACCAGCTCTCAGTGGCAGAATGCTAGCACTCCTCAGGCATGTGTGCGTGCAGGCCTAAGTATCAGGCCCCTCCCTGGAAGGCACAAAACTGCGGTGAAAGCGCGCTTCAGCTCAGGCCTGTCCCCGGCGTGGAGGACGCTGTAAGGTTTCCTCTGTACTTGAGAGCCCGGCGAACGGCTTCCCTATGTAAAACCGAGAGGGAAAGAAAGGCCGGTGCCTGAGACGCCTCTCGGCTCAGCTCTTGTTCCTGGGGCTAGTACCGTTGCCCCGGTGTGCTTGAAGGACAAAAGCCAACCACCTAACTCGAGGGAATCACACTATAGAGAATCCGGGCTTCGGCTGGACTAGGCCTTCCTGAGGGTGGAAAGCTTCTGCTGAGAGCATGCATGCGAGCACTGCCAGCGAGTCCAAAACCATTTTCCCAGGGAGACTGAGGCCGCGGCAGAAGGGAGAACACAACTGCCCATTTGTTTCCTGAAGCCAGCCCAGCAGCCGACCCCTAGGGCATGCAAGTCTCACGCTCGCTTACCAACGCAATGAAACAGTACTGTAGGGGAACCGTGTATACAGAGCCTCACTGTTGCGCGCAGTGGGAACTCTTGGAGTGCCTGTACGTAAGAGCCTGGCTGAAGAGTCCCTTCAGTTCCTGGGCGAGAGAAACGGATTCGTGCAGCCGCACCTCTCCCACCAGCTCTCAGTATCAGAATGGTAGCACTCCTCCGGCCTGTGTGCGTGCAGGCCTAAGTTGCAGGCCCCTCCCTGGAAGGCAGTACACTGTGGAGAAACCGCGCTTTAGCTGCCGCCGTTCCCTAGCGGAGAGGAAGCTGTAGGGTGTGCGATGTGCCTAGAGCCCGGCGAACGTCTTCCCTAGGTAAAACCGGGGGAAACAAGGGCCGGTGCCGGAGACGCGTCTCGGCTCAGCTCTTGTTCATGGAGCTAGTATCTTTACCCCGGTGTGCGTGCAGGCCGAAAGCCAAAAACCTCACACGAGGGAACCGCACTGTAGAGAATCCAGGCTTCGGCCAGACTAGGCCTTCCTGAGGGTGGAAGCCTTCTGCTGTGTGCATGCGTATGAGCTCCGCCACGGAGTACAAAACCATTTTCTGAGGGAGACGGAGGCCGCGGCAGAAGTGAGAACAAAGCTCCCCACTTGTTTCCTGCTAGTGGCCCTGCGTCCAACCCCTTGTGCATGCATGTCTCACTGCTCCCATACCAACGTAAGAAAAGTAGGGTAGGGGACCGTGTTGTAGAGAGTCTCACTGTTACGGAGGGTGGAAACACTTGGAGTGTGTGTACGTGAGAGCCTGGGAGACGAGTCCCCTAAGTTACTGGGGGAGAGAAAAGGATTAGTTGCAACGGCACCTCTCCAAACAGCTCTCAGTATTAGAATGATAGCATTCCTCCGGCATGTGTGCGAGCAGGCCTAAGAGGCAGGCCCCTCCTTGGAAGGCACAGCACTGTGGAGAACCCGCGTTAGCTCCCGCCGATCCCTAGCGGAGAGGACGCTGTATGGTGTGCGCTGTGCTTCAGAGCCCGGCGAACGGCTTCCCTATGTAAAAGCGAGGGAAAGAAAGGCCTGTGCCGGAGACACCTCTCGGCTGAGCTCTTGTTCCTGGGCTACTATCGTGCTCCATTGTGCGAGCAGACCAAAAGCCAACCACCTAAATCCAGGGAACTGCACTGTGTGGAATCCAGGCTTCGGCCAGACTAGGCCTTCCTGAGGGTGGAAACCTCTTGCAGTGTGAATGCGGGCGAGCACTGCCAGCGAGTCCAAAACCATTTTGTGAGGAAGACTGAGGCCTCGGCAGAAGTGAGAACTCAACTCCCCACTTTTTTCCTGAAGCCAGCCAGACGGCCGCCCCCTTGAGCATGCATGTCTCACTGCTTGCCGACCAAGGCAAAGAGACAGTGGGGTAGGGGACCGTGTTGTAGAGAGCCTGACTGTTAGGGAGGGTGGAAACACTTGGAGTGTGTGTACGTGAGAGCCTAGGAGACGAGTCCCCTAAGTTACTGGGCGAGAGAAAAGGATTAGTTGCAGCGGCACCTCTCCCACCAGCTCTCAGTATCAGAATGGTAGCACTCCTCCGGCATGTGTGTGTGCAGACCTAAGTGGCAGGCCCCTCCTTGGAAGGCACAACACTGTGGAGAAACCGCGCTTTAGCTCCTGCCGGTCCCTAGCGGAGAGGACGCTATATGGTGTGCGCTGTGCTTGAGAGCCCGGCGATCGGCTTCCCTATGTATAAGCGAGGGAAAGAAAGGCCGGTGCCCGAGACGCCTCTCGGCTCAGCTCTTGTTCCTGGAGCTAGTACCGTTACCCTGGTGTGCTTGCAGGCCGAGGGCCAACCTCCCAATTCGAGGGAACCACACTGTAGAAATTCCTTACTTCGGCCAGACTAGGCCTTCCTGAGGGAGGTAACCCTTTGCAGTGTGAATGCGGGCGAGCACTGCCAGCGAGTCCAAAACCGTTTTACGAGGGAGACTGAGGCCGCGACCGAAGTGAGAACTCAACTCCCCATTTGTTTCCTGAAGCCAGCCCGGCAGCCGCCCCCTTGAGCATGCAAGTCTCACTGTTCGCGTCCCAACGCAAGGAAACAGTAGGCTGGGGGACCGTGTTGTAGAGAGCCTCACTGTTCCGGAGAGTGGAAACACTTCGAGTGCGTGTGCGTGAGAGCCTGGGAGACGAGTGTCCTACGTTACTGGGCGAGAGAAACGAACTCGTGCAGCCGCACCTCTCCCACCAGCTCTCAGTGGCAGAATGCTAGCACTCCTCAGGCATGCGTTCGTGCAGGCCTAAGTATCAGGGCCCTCCCTGGAAGGCACAAAACTGTGGTGAAAGCGCGCTTCAGCTCCGGCCGGTCCCCGGCGGGGAGGACGCGGTAAGGTTTCCTCTGTACTTGAGAGCCCGGCGAACGGCATCCCTATGTAAAACCGAGGGAAAGAAAGGCCGGTGCCTGAGACGCCTCTCGGCTCAGCTCTTGTTCCTGGGCTAGTACCGTTGCCCCGGTGTGCTTGAAGGACAAAAGCCAACCACCTAACTCGAGGGAATCACACTATAGAGAATCCGGGCTTCGGCTGGACTAGGCCTTCCTGAGGGTGGAAAGCTTCTGCTGAGAGCATGCATGCGAGCACTGCCAGCGAGTCCAAAACCATTTTCCCAGGGAGACTGAGGCCGCGGCAGAAGGGAGAACACAACTGCCCATTTGTTTCCTGAAGCCAGCCCAGCAGCCGACCCCTAGGGCATGCAAGTCTCACGCTCGCTTACCAACGCAATGAAACCGTACTGTAGGGGAACCGTGTATACAGAGCCTCACTGTTGCGCGCAGTGGGAACTCTTGGAGTGCCTGTACGTAAGAGCCTGGCTGAAGAGTCCCTTCAGTTCCTGGGCGAGAGAAACGGATTCGTGCAGCCGCACCTCTCCCACCAGCTCTCAGTATCAGAATGGTAGCATTCCTCCGGCCTGTGTGCGTGCAGGCCTAAGTTGCAGGCCCCTCCCTGGAAGGCAGTACACTGTGGAGAAACCGCGCTTTAGCTGCCGCCGTTCCCTAGCGGAGAGGAAGCTGTAGGGTGTGCGATGTGCCTAGAGCCCGGCGAACGTCTTCCCTACGTAAAACCGGGGGAAACAAAGGCCGGTGCCGGAGACGCGTCTCGGCTCAGCTCTTGTTCATGGAGCTAGTATCTTTACACCGGTGTGCGTGCAGGCCGAAAGCCAAAAACCTCACACGAGGGAAACGCACTGTAGAGAATCGGGCTTCGGCCAGACTAGGCCTTCCTGAGGGTGGAAGCCTTCTGCTGTGTGCATACGTATGAGCTCGGCCACGGAGTACAAAACCATTTTCTGAGGGAGACTGAGGCCGCAGTAGAAGGGAGAACAAAGCTCCCCACTTGTTTCCTGCTACTGGCCCTGCGTCCAACCCCTTGTGCATGCATGTCTCACTGCTCCCATACCAACGTAAGAAAAGTAGGGTAGGGGACCGTGTTGTAGAGAGTCTCACTGTTACGGAGGGTGGAAACACTGGGAGTGTGTGTACGTGAGAGCCTGGGAGACGAGTCCCCTAAGTTACTGAGCGAGAGAAAAGGATTAGTTGCAGCAGCACCTCTCCCACCAGCTCTCAGTGGCAGAATGCTAGCACTCCTCAGGCATGTGTGCGTGCAGGCCTAAGTATCAGGCCCCTCCCTGGAAGGCACAAAACTGCGGTGAAAGCGCGCTTCAGCTCAGGCCTGTCCCCGGCGTGGAGGACGCTGTAAGGTTTCCTCTGTACTTGAGAGCCCGGCGAACGGCTTCCCTATGTAAAACCGAGAGGGAAAGAAAGGCCGGTGCCTGAGACGCCTCTCGGCTCAGCTCTTGTTCCTGGGGCTAGTACCGTTGCCCCGGTGTGCTTGAAGGACAAAAGCCAACCACCTAACTCGAGGGAATCACACTATAGAGAATCCGGGCTTCGGCTGGACTAGGCCTTCCTGAGGGTGGAAAGCTTCTGCGGAGAGCATGCATGCGAGCACTGCCAGCGAGTCCAAAACCATTTTCCCAGGGAGACTGAGGCCGCGGCAGAAGGGAGAACACAACTGCCCATTTGTTTCCTGAAGCCAGCCCAGCAGCCGACCCCTAGGGCATGCAAGTCTCACGCTCGCTTACCAACGCAATGAAACCGTACTGTAGGGGAACCGTGTATACAGAGCCTCACTGTTGCGCGCAGTGGGAACTCTTGGAGTGCCTGTACGTAAGAGCCTGGCTGAAGAGTCCCTTCAGTTCCTGGGCGAGAGAAACGGATTCGTGCAGCCGCACCTCTCCCACCAGCTCTCAGTATCAGAATGGTAGCACTCCTCCGGCCTGTGTGCGTGCAGGCCTAAGTTGCAGGCCCCTCCCTGGAAGGCAGTACACTGTGGAGAAACCGCGCTTTAGCTGCCGCCGTTCCCTAGCGGAGAGGAAGCTGTAGGGTGTGCGATGTGCCTAGAGCCCGGCGAACGTCTTCCCTACGTAAAACCGGGGGAAACAAAGGCCGGTGCCGGAGACGCGTCTCGGCTCAGCTCTTGTTCATGGAGCTAGTATCTTTACCCCGGTGTGCGTGCAGGCCGAAAGCCAAAAACCTCACACGAGGGAAACGCACTGTAGAGAATCGGGCTTCGGCCAGACTAGGCCTTCCTGAGGGTGGAAGCCTTCTGCTGTGTGCATGCGTATGAGCTCGGCCACGGAGTACAAAACCATTTTCTGAGGGAGACTGAGGCCGCAGTAGAAGGGAGAACAAAGCTCCCCACTTGTTTCCTGCTACTGGCCCTGCGTCCAACCCCTTGTGCATGCATGTCTCACTGCTCCCATACCAACGTAAGAAAAGTAGGGTAGGGGACCGTGTTGTAGAGAGTCTCACTGTTACGGAGGGTGGAAACACTGGGAGTGTGTGTACGTGAGAGCCTGGGAGACGAGTCCCCTAAGTTACTGAGCGAGAGAAAAGGATTAGTTGTAGCAGCACCTCTCCCACCAGCTCTCAGTGGCAGAATGCTAGCACTCCTCAGGCATGTGTGCGTGCAGGCCTAAGTATCAGGCCCCTCCCTGGAAGGCACAAAACTGCGGTGAAAGCGCGCTTCAGCTCCGGCCTGTCCCCGGCGTGGAGGACGCTGTAAGGTTTCCTCTGTACTTGAGAGCCCGGCGAACGGCTTCCCTATGTAAAACCGAGAGGGAAAGAAAGGCCGGTGCCTGAGACGCCTCTCGGCTCAGCTCTTGTTCCTGGGGCTAGTACCGTTGCCCCGGTGTGCTTGAAGGACAAAAGCCAACCACCTAACTCGAGGGAATCACACTATAGAGAATCCGGGCTTCGGCTGGACTAGGCCTTCCTGAGGGTGGAAAGCTTCTGCTGAGAGCATGCATGCGAGCACTGCCAGCGAGTCCAAAACCATTTTCCCAGGGAGACTGAGGCCGCGGCATAAGGGAGAACACAACAGCCCATTTGTTTCCTGAAGCCAGCCCAGCAGCCGACCCCTAGGGCATGCAAGTCTCACGCTCGCTTATCAACGCAATGAAACAGTACTGTAGGGGAACCGTGTATACAGAGCCTCACTGTTGCGTGGAGTGGGAACTCTTGGAGTGCCTGTACGTAAGAGCCTGGCTGAAGAGTCCCTTCAGTTCCTGGGCGAGAGAAACGGATTCGTGCAGCCGCACCTCTCCCACCAGCTCTCAGTATCAGAATGGTAGCACTCCTCCGGCCTGTGTGCGTGGAGGCCTAAGTTGCAGGCCCCTCCCTGGAAGGCAGTACACTGTGGAGAAACCGCGCTTTAGCTGCGGCCGTTCCCTAGCGGAGAGGAAGCTGTAGGGTGTGCGATGTGCCTAGAGCCCGGCGAACGTCTTCCCTACGTAAAACCGGGGGAAACAAAGGCCGGTGCCGGAGACGCGTCTCGGCTCAGCTCTTGTTCCTGGAACTAGCACTTTTACCACGGTGTGCGTGCAGTCGAAAAGCCAAAAACCTCATTGGAGGGAAGCGCACTGTAGAGAAACCGGGCTTCGGGCAGAGTAGGCCTTCCTGAGGGTGGCAGCCTTTTGCTGTGATTATACCTGCTTGCACTGCCAGCGCGTCCAAAACCATTTTCTGAGGGAGACTGAGGCCACGGCAGAAGGGAGAACACAACTCCCCACTTCTTTCCTGAAGGCGGTCCTGCGACCGTCCCCTTGAGCATGCATGTCTTTTTTTTTAATTTTTTATTGTTATGTTAATCACCATATATTACATCATTAGTTTTTGGTGCAGTGTTCCATGATTCATTGTTTGTTCATAACACCCAGTGCTCCATGCAGAACGTGCCCTCCTCAATACCCATCACCAGGCTCACCCCTCCTCCTACCCCCCTCCCCTCTAGAACCGTCAGTTTGTTTCTCAGAGTCCATCATCTCTCATGGTTCGTCTCCCCCTCTGACATACTCCCCTTTTCTTCCTCTCCTGTTATCTTCTTCTTTTTCTTTTTTCTTAAAATATGTTGCGTTATTTGTTTCAGAAGTACAGAACTGTGATTCAACAGTCTGGCACAATTCACAGCGCTCACCGTAGCACATACCCTCCCCAATGTCTATCACCCAGCCACCCCATCCCTCCCACCCCCAACCACTCCAGTAACACTCAGTTTCTTTCCCGAGATGAAGAATTCCTCATATCAGTGAGGTCATATGATACATGTCTTTCTCTGATTGACTTATTTCACTCAGCATAACACCCTCCAGTTCCATCCACGTCGTTGCAAATGGCAAGATCTCATTCCTTTTGATGGCTGCATAATATTCCATTGTGTATATACACCACATCTTCTTTATCCATTCATCTTTCGATGGGCATCTTGGCTCTTTCCACCGTTTGGCTATGGTGGACATTGCTGCTATAAACATTGGGGTACACGTACCCCTTCGGGTCCCTACATTTGTATCTTTGTGGTAAATACCCAGTAGTGCAACTGCTGGATCGAACGGTAGCTCTAATTTCAACTGTTTGAGGAACCTCCATACTGTTTTCCAGAGGGGTTGCACTAGCTTGCATTCCCACCAACAGTGTAGGAGGGTTCCCCTTTCTCCACATCCCCGCCAACATCTGTCGTTCCCTGACTTGTTAATTTCAGCCATTCTGACGGGTGTGAGGTGGTATCTCATGGAGGTTTTGATTTGGATTTCCCTGATGCCGAGCGATGTGGAGCACTTTTTCATGTGCCTGTTGGCCATTTGGATGTCTTCTTTGGAGACATGTCTGTTCATGTCTTCTGCCCATTTCTTGATTGAATTATTTCTTCTTTGGGTGTTGAGTTTGATCAGTTCTTTATAGATTTTGGATACTAGCCCTTTATCTGATAGGTCAGTTGCAAATATTTTCTCCCATTCTGTCGGTTGTCTTTTGGTTTTGTGGACTGTTTCTTTTGCTGTGCAAAAGCTTTTTATCTTGATGAAATCCCAAGAGTTCATTTTTGCCCTGGCTTCCCGTGCCTTTGGCGATGTTTCTAGGAAGAAGTTGCTGCGGCTAAGGTCGAAAAGGTTGCTACCTGTGTTCTCCTTTAGGATTTTGATGGACTCCTGTGTCACGTTTAGGTCTTTCAACCGTTTGGAGTCTATTTTTGTGTGTGGTGTAAGGAAATGGTCCAGTTTCATTCTTCTGCATGTGGCTGTCCAATTTTCCCAACACCATTTGTTGAAGAGACTGTCTTTTTGCCATTGGACATTCTTTCCTGCTTTGTCAAAGATAAGTTGACCATAGAGTTGAGGGTCCATTTCTGGGCTCTCGATTCTGTTCCATTGATCTATGTGTCTGTTTTTGTGCCAGTACCATACTGTCTTGATGATGACAGGTTTGTCATAGAGCTGAAAGTCCGGAATTGTGAAGCCGCCAGCTTTGCTTTTCTTTTTCATTAGTCCTCTGGCTATTCTGGGTCTCTTCTGGTTCCATACAAATTTGAGGATTATTTCTTCCATTTCTTTGAGAAAAGTGGATGGTATTTTGATGGGGATTGCATTGAATGTGTAGATTGCTCTAGGTAGCATTGACATCTTCAGAATGTTGATTCTCCCAATCCATGAGCACGGAACGTTGTTCCATTTCTTTGTGTCTTCTTCCATTTCTTTCATGAGTATTTTATAGTTTTCTGAGTACAGATCCTTTGCCTCTTTGGTTAGATTTCTTCCTAGGGATCTAATGGTTTTGGGTGCAATTGTAAATGGGATCGACTCCTTGATTTGTCTCTCTTCTGTCTTGTTGTTGGTGTAGAGGAATGCCACCGATTTCTGTGCACTGATTTTGTATCCTGCTACTTTACTGAATTCCTGTATGAGTTCTAGCAGTTTTGCGGTGGAGTCTTTTGGGTTTTCCACATACAGTATCTTATCATCTGCAAAGAGTGAGAGGTTTGACTTCCTCTTTGCCGTTTTGGATGCCTTTGATTTCTTTTTGTTGTCTGATTGCTGTGGCTAGGACTTCTAATACTACGTTGAATAGCAGTGGTGAGAGTGGACATCCCTGCCGCGTTCCTGACTTTATGGGAAAAGCTCTCGGCCTTTCCCCATTGAGAATGATATTCGCTGTCGGTTTTTCATAGATGGCTTTTATGATATTGAGGTATGTACCCTCTATCCCTATACTGTGAAGAGTTTTGATCAAGAAAGGATGTTGTACTTTGTCAAATGCTTTTTCTGCATCTATTGAGAGGATCATATGATTCTTGCTCTTTCTTCTGTTAATGTATTGTATCACGTTGATTGATTTGCGGATGGTGAACCAGCCTTGCAGCCCAGGAATAAATCCCACTTGGTCCTGGTGAATAATCCTTTTAATGTACTGTTGGAACCCATTGGCTAGTTTTTTTTGTGTGTGTGTGAGAATTTTTGCTTCCATGTTCATCAAGGATATTGGTCTGTCATTCTCTTTTTTGATGGGGTCTTTGTCTGGTTTTGGGATCAAGGTAATGCTGGCCTCATAAAATGAGTTTGGAAGTTTCCCTTCCATTTCTATTTTTTGGAACAGTTTCAGGAGAATAGGTAGTAATTCTTCTTGAAATGGCTGATAGAATTCCCCTGGGAAGCCATCTGGCCCTGGGCTTTTGTTTCTTGGGAGATTTTTGATGACTGTTTCAATTTCCTTAGTGGTTATAGGTCTGTTCAGGTTTTCTATTTCTTCCTGGTTCAATTTTGGTAGTTGATACATCTCTAGGAATGCACCCATTTCTTCCAGGTTATCTAATTTGCTGGCATAGAGTTGCTCATAATATGTTCTTATCATTGTTTGTATTTCTTTGGTGTTGGTTGTGATCTCTCCTCTTTCCTTCATGATTTTGTTGATTTGGGTCATTTCTCTTTTCTTCTTGATAAGTCTGGCCAGGGGTTTATCAATCTTGTTCATTCTTTCCAAGAACCAGCTCCTAGTTTCGTGGATCTGTTCTACTGTTCTTTTGGTTTCTAGTTCATTGATTTCTGCTCTGATCTTTATGATTTCTCTTCTCCTGCTGGGTTTAGGCTTTATTTGCTGTTCTTTCTCCAGCTCCTTTAGGTGTAGGGTTAGGTTGTGTATTTGAGACCTTTCTTGTTTCTTGAGAAAGGCTTGTATTGCTATATACTTTCCTCTCAGGACTGCCTTTGTTGTATCCCAAAGATTTTGAACCGTTGTGTTTTCATTTTCATTGGTTTCCATGAAATTTTTTAATTCTTCTTTAATTTCCTGGTTGACCCATTCATTCTTTAGTAGGATGCTCTTTAGCCTCCATGTATTTGAGTTCTTTCCGACTTTCCTCTTGTGGTTGAGTTCTAGTTTCAAAGCATTGTGGTCTGAAAATATGCAGGGAATGATCCCAATCTTTTGGTACCGATTGAGACCTGATTTGTGACCTGGGATGTGATCAGTTCTGGAGAATGTTCCATGGGCACTAGAGAAGAATGTGTATTCCTTTGCTTGGGGATGGAATGTTCTGAATATGTCTGTGAAGTCCATTTGGTCCAGTGTGTCATTTAAAGTCTTTATTTCCTTGTTGATCTTTTGCTTAGATGATCTGTCCATTTCAGTCAGGGGGGTGTTAAAGTCCCCCACTATTATTGTATTGTTGTCAATGTGTTTCTTTGCTTTTGTTATTAATTGCCTTATATAATTGGCTGCTCCCATGTTCGGGGCATAGATCTTTACAATTGTTAGATCTTCTTGTTGGATAGACCCTTTAAGTAGGATATAGTGTCCTTCGTCATCTCTTATTACAGTCTTTGTTTTAAAATCTAGTTTGTCTGATAGAAGGATTGCCACCCCAGCTTTCTTTTGGTGTCCATTAGCATGGTAAATGGTTTTCCACCCCCTCACTTTTAATGTGGGGGTGTCTTTGGCTCTAAAATGAGTCTCTTGCAGACAGCATATTGATGGGTCTGGTTTTTTTTTTTAATTTTTTATTGTTATGTTAATCACCATATATTGCATCATTAGTTTTTGGTGCAGTGTTCCATGATTCATTGTTTGTTCATAACACCCAGTGCTCCATGCAGAACGTGCCCTCCTCAATACCCATCACCAGGCTCACCCCTCCTCCTACCCCCCTCCCCTCTAGAACCCTCAGTTTGTTTCTCAGAGTCCATCATCTCTCATGGTTCGTCTCCCCCTCTGACATACTCCCCTTTTCTTCCTCTCCTGTTATCTTCTTCTTTTCCTTTTTTCTTAAAATATGTTGCGTTATTTCTTTCAGAAGTACAGAACTGTGATTCAACAGTCTGGCACAATTCACAGCACTCACCGTAGCACATACCCTCCCCAATGTCTATCACCCAGCCACCCCATCCCTCCCACCCCCAACCACTCCAGTAACACTCAGTTTCTTTCCCGAGATGAAGAATTCCTCATATCAGTGAGGTCATATGATACATGTCTTTCTCTGATTGACTTATTTCACTCAGCATAACACCCTCCAGTTCAATCCACGTCGTTGCAAATGGCAAGATCTCATTCCTTTTGATGGCTGCATAATATTCCATTGTGTATATACACCACGTCTTCTTTATCCATTCATCTGTCGATGGGCATCTTGGCTCTTTCCACCGTTTGGCTATGGTGGACATTGCTGCTATAAACATTGGGGTACACGTACCCCTTCGGGTCCCTACATTTGTATCTTTGTGGTAAATACCCAGTAGTGCAACTGCTGGATCGAACGGTAGCTCTAATTTCAACTGTTTGAGGAACCTCCATACTGTTTTCCAGAGGGGTTGCACTAGCTTGCATTCCCACCAACAGTGTAGGAGGGTTCCCCTTTCTCCACATCCCCGCCAACATCTGTCGTTCCCTGACTTGTTAATTTCAGCCATTCTGACGGGTGTGAGGTGGTATCTCATGGAGGTTTTGATTTGGATTTCCCTGATGCCGAGCGATGTGGAGCACTTTTTCATGTGCCTGTTGGCCATTTGGATGTCTTCTTTGGAGACATGTCTGTTCATGTCTTCTGCCCATTTCTTGATTGAATTATTTCTTCTTTGGGTGTTGAGTTTGATCAGTTCTTTATAGATTTTGGATACTAGCCCTTTATCTGATAGGTCAGTTGCAAATATTTTCTCCCATTCTGTCGGTTGTCTTTTGGTTTTGTGGACTGTTTCTTTTGCTGTGCAAAAGCTTTTTATCTTGATGAAATCCCAAGAGTTCATTTTTGCCCTGGCTTCCCGTGCCTTTGGCGATGTTTCTAGGAAGAAGTTGCTGCGGCTAAGGTCGAAAAGGTTGCTACCTGTGTTCTCCTTTAGGATTTTGATGGACTCCTGTGTCACGTTTAGGTCTTTCAACCGTTTGGAGTCTATTTTTGTGTGTGGTGTAAGGAAATGGTCCAGTTTCATTCTTCTGCATGTGGCTGTCCAATTTTCCCAACACCATTTGTTGAAGAGACTGTCTTTTTGCCATTGGACATTCTTTCCTGCTTTGTCAAAGATAAGTTGACCATAGAGTTGAGGGTCCATTTCTGGGCTCTCGATTCTGTTCCATTGATCTATGTGTCTGTTTTTGTGCCAGTACCATACTGTCTTGAAGATGACAGCTTTGTCATAGAGCTGGAAGTCGGGAATTGTGATGCCGCCAGCTTTGCTTTTCTTTTTCAGGAGTCCTCTGGCTATTCTGGGTCTCTTCTGGTTCCATACAAATTTGAGGATTATTTCTTCCATTTCTTTGAGAAAAGTGGATGGTATTTTGATGGGGATTGCATTGAATGTGTAGATTACTCTAGGTAGCATTGACATCTTCACAATGTTGATTCTCCCAATCCATGAGCACGGAACGTTGTTCCATTTCTTTGTGTCTTCTTCCATTTCTTTCATGAGTATTTTATAGTTTTCTGAGTACAGATCCTTTGCCTCTTTGGTTAGATTTCTTCCTAGGGATCTAATGGTTTTGGGTGCAATTGTAAATGGGATCGACTCCTTGATTTGTCTCTCTTCTGTCTTGTTGTTGCTGTAGAGGAATGCCACCGATTTCTGTGCACTGATTTTGTATCCTGCTACTTTACTGAATTCCTGTATGAGTTCTAGCAGTTTTGCGGTGGAGTCTTTTGGGTTTTCCACATACAGTATCTTATCATCTGCAAAGAGTGAGAGGTTTGACTTCCTCTTTGCCGTTTTGGATGCCTTTGATTTCTTTTTGTTGTCTGATTGCTGTGGCTAGGACTTCTAATACTACGTTGAATAGCACTGGTGAGAGTGGACATCCCTGCCGCGTTCCTGACTTTATGGGAAAAGCTCTCGGCCTTTCCCCATTGAGAATGATATTCGCTGTCGGTTTTTCATAGATGGCTTTTATGATATTGAGGTATGTACCCTCTATCCCTATACTGTGAAGAGTTTTGATCAAGAAACGATGTTGTACTTTGTCAAATGCTTTTTCTGCATCTATTGAGAGGATCATATGATTCTTGCTCTTTCTTCTGTTAATGTATTGTATCACGTTGATTGATTTGCGGATGGTGAACCAGCCTTGCAGCCCAGGAATAAATCCCACTTGGTCCTGGTGAATAATCCTTTTAATGTACTGTTGGAACCCATTGGCTAGTTTTTTTTGTGTGTGTGTGAGAATTTTTGCTTCCATGTTCATCAAGGATATTGGTCTGTAATTCTCTTTTTTGATGGGGTCTTTGTCTGGTTTTGGGATCAAGGTAATGCTGGCCTCATAAAATGAGTTTGGAAGTTTCCCTTCCATTTCTATTTTTTGGAACAGTTTCAGGAGAATAGGTAGTAATTCTTCTTGAAATGGCTGATAGAATTCCCCTGGGAAGCCATCTGGCCCTGGGCTTTTGTTTCTTGGGAGATTTTTGATGACTGTTTCAATTTCCTTAGTGGTTATAGGTCTGTTCAGGTTTTCTATTTCTTCCTGGTTCAATTTTGGTAGTTGATACATCTCTAGGAATGCACCCATTTCTTCCAGGTTATCTAATTTGCTGGCATAGAGTTGCTCATAATATGTTCTTATCATTGTTTGTATTTCTTTGGTGTTGGTTGTGATCTCTCCTCTTTCCTTCATGATTTTGTTGATTTGGGTCATTTCTCTTTTCTTCTTGATAAGTCTGGCCAGGGGTTTATCAATCTTGTTCATTCTTTCCAAGAACCAGCTCCTAGTTTCGTGGATCTGTTCTACTGTTCTTTTGGTTTCTAGTTCATTGATTTGTGCTCTGATCTTTATCATTTCTCTTCTCCTGCTGGGTTTAGGCTTCATTTGCTGTTCTTTTCCAGCTCCTTTAGGTGTAGGGTTAGTTTGTGTATTTGAGACCTTTCTTGTTTCTTGAGAAAGGCTTGTATTGCTATATACTTTCCTCTCAGGACTGCCTTTGTTGTATCCCAAAGATTTTGAACCGTTGTGTTTTCATTTTCATTGGTTTCCATGAAATTTTTTAATTCTTCTTTAATTTCCTGGTTGACCCATTCATTCTTTAGTAGGATGCTCTTTAGCCTCCATGTATTTGAGTTCTTTCCGACTTTCCTCTTGTGGTTGAGTTCTAGTTTCAAAGCATTGTGGTCTGAAAATATGCAGGGAATGATCCCAATCTTTTGGTACCGATTGAGACCTGATTTGTGACCTGGGATGTGATCAGTTCTGGAGAATGTTCCATGGGCACTAGAGAAGAATGTGTATTCCTTTGCTTGGGGATGGAATGTTCTGAATATGTCTGTGAAGTCCATTTGGTCCAGTGTGTCATTTAAAGTCTTTATTTCCTTGTTGATCTTTTGCTTAGATGATCTGTCCATTTCAGTCAGGGGGGTGTTAAAGTCCCCCACTATTATTGTATTGTTGTCAATGTGTTTCTTTGCTTTTGTTATTAATTGCCTTATATAATTGGCTGCTCCCATGTTCGGGGCATAGATCTTTACAATTGTTAGATCTTCTTGTTGGATAGACCCTTTAAGTAGGATATAGTGTCCTTCCTCATCGCTTATTACAGTCTTTGTTTTAAAATCTAGTTTGTCTGATAGAAGGATTGCCACCCCAGCTTTCTTTTGGTGTCCATTAGCATGGTAAATGGTTTTCCACCCCCTCACTTTCAATCTGGGGGTGTCTTTGGGTCTAAAATGAGTCTCTTGCAGACAGCATATTGATGGGTCTTGTTTTTTAATCCAATCTGATAGCCTGTGTCTTTTGATTGGGGCATTTACGCCATTTGCATTCAGGGTAACTATTGAAAAGTATGAATTTAGTGCCATTGTATTACCTGTAAGGTGACTGTTAACTCTCTCTTGTCTGTGTTCGTTTCTGCTCTTTGCTGCTTTTAGGTTCTCTCTTTGCTTAGAGGACCCCTCTCAATATTTCTTGGAGGGGTGGTTTTGTGTTTGCAAATTCCTTTAGTTTTTGTTTGTTCTGGAAGCTTTTTATCTCTCCTTCTATTTTCAATGATAGCCTAGCTGGATATAGTATTCTTGGCTGCATATTTTTCTCGTTTAGTGCTCTGAAGATATCTTGCCAGTCCTTTCTGGCCTGCCAGGTCTCTGTGGATAGGTCTGTTGCCAATCTAATGTTTCTACCATTGTAGGTTACATATCTCTTCTCCGGAGCTGCTTTCAGGATTTTCTCTTTGTCTCTGAGACTCGTAAGTTTTACTATTAGATGTCGGGTGTTGACCTATTATTATTGATTTTGAGAGGGGTTCTCTGTGCCTCCTGGATTTTAATGCCTGTTTCCTTCCTCACATTAGGGAAGTTCTCTGTTATAATTTGCTCCAATATACCTTCTGCCCCTCTCTCTCTCTCTTCTTCTTCTGGGATCCCAATTATTCTAATGTTGTTTCGTCTTATCGTATCACTTATCTCTCGAATTCTGCCCTCGTGATCCTGTAGTTGTTTCTCTCTCTTTTTCTCAGCCTCTTTATTTTCCATCATTTGGTCTTCTATATCGCTGATTCTCTCTTCTGCCTCATTTATCCTAGCATTTAGTGCCCCCATTTTTGATTGCACCTCATCAATAGCCTTTTTGATTTCGATTTGGTTAGATTTTAGTTCTTTTATTTCTCCAGAAAGGGTTTCTCTAATAACTTCCACGCTTTTTTCAAGCCCAGCTAGTATCTTTAAAGTCATGATTCTGAACTCTAGGTCCGACATCGTACTAATGTCCGTATTGAGTAGGTCCCTGGCTGACGGTACTACCTCTTGTTCTTTTTGCTGAGGTGATTTCTTTCGTCTTGTCATTTTCTCCAGAGGAGAATAGATGAATGAGAGAACAAAATCCTAACAGGTTTACAACGTCCCCAGCAAATATACTGTATACAAATCAGAAAAGACCTGAAACCAGGGGAAAAGAAAGGGAAAGAAAGAAAAACGAAAGAGAAAAAGAAAAAAAAGGATAAAAACAAAAACAAAACAATACAAAAAAGGCAGAATATGATCAAATATGATCAGGCTAGTGCATAGATCAGTGCCGCACACTAGATTTTGGGCGTATTTTGGTCTGTTAGAAAAAGGTGCCTCCTAAAATTTTAAAGGAAGAAAGACATATATGTACAAAATAATGGTTGATACAATGAAGGGATGGAAGATGACTGTAAAGATGAAAATTATAAAAGATTTTATAAAAGGACTTGGTAAGATAAGTTGTTTGAAAAAAGAAAGAAGATTTAAGAAAAAAAAAGGAAAAAGGGAGAGAATGTGATCAGGCAGGAGACTAGAACAAAGCCATACACTAGTGATTTAGGGTATATTTTGATCTGTTAGAAGAAACTGTACCTCAAAATTTTAAAGAGAGAACAACTTATATATATATATATATGCCAAAAATAAGGGTAACTACTATGAAGGGATAAAATATGACTCTAAAAATGAAAAATAAAAAATGTTTGTTTTTTTTTTTAAAAAAGGGATTTATAAGATGTTGGTTGAAAAAGGGAAAAAGAAAAAAAAACAGTCAACAAAAATTAACTTTGATGAAATAATGAATCATGGTTAAAAAAAAAAAAAAGCCATGAATCTATGTGCAGTGTTCCCCTAGCGCTGGAGTTCTCCTATTCTCCTTGATCGATCAACTTGGTCTTGCCTTGCTGGCTGTTTGTGCTGATCTTCTGGGGGAGGGGCCTGTTGCTGTGGTTTCCAAATGTCTTTGCCGGAGGCGGAATTGCCCCGCCCTTGTCAGTCCGGGCTAAGGAAGCTGCTCCGCTTTGCTCTCAGGAGCTTTTGTTCCCTGCAAGCTCTCGGTACAGCCTTGGAGGACCAGGGCAGAAATGGTGGCCTCCCAATCTCCCCTCGGAGGAGCTGAGAACCTGGGGCCCCGCTCCTCAGTGTGCCCCCAGAGAAAAGCAGTCACTTCCGTGTCCCCGTTCTCCGGCCGCACTCCGTGCTCACCCGGCCTGTGACCGAGCGTTGCTATCTATGGCACCCGACCCCGCACGGAGTCTCCAAACCCAGCAGATCCCTGCAGTGCGCTCCCGCACCGCTCCTCCCCGGGAAGGAAGGGGAGTCTCCCCGGATCTGCTGCTTGTTGGGTCCCTGCTGGGGGAGCCGTGCTCCGACTGGGCCGCAGATCACAGTTTATGGCAACCCCGAGCTGAGAGCCCACGACTCTGCTCCGTCTCTGCAGCCGGCTTCCCCGCGAGCATGCAAGTCTTACTGCTCGCTTAGCAAGGAAAGAAACAGTAGTGTAGGGGAACCGTGTGTACATAGCCTCACTGTTGCGAGGAGTGGGAACACTTGTTGTGCCTGTGCGTAAGAGCCTGACTGACAATTCCCTTAAGTTACTGGGCGAGAGAAACGGATTCATGCAGCTGCACCTCTCCCACCAGCTCTCAGTATCAGAATGGTAGCACTCCTCCGGCCTGTGTGCCTGCAGGCCTAAGTTTCAGGCCCCTCCCTGGAATACACTACACTGGAGAAACCGCGCTTTAGCTCCCGCCAGTCCCTAGCGGAGAGGAAGCTGTATGGTGTGCGCTGTGCTTGAGAGCCCGGCGAACGTCTTCCCTACGTAAAACCGGGGGAAAGAAATGCCGTTGCCGGAGACGCCTCTCGGCTCACCTCTTTTCCTGGAGCTAGTACCTTTACCCCGGTGCGCGTGCAGGCCCAAAGCCAAAAACCTCACTCGAGGGAACCGCACTGTAGAGAATCCGGGCTTCGGCCAGACTAGGCCTTCCTGAGGGTGGAAGACTTTTGCTATGAGCATGCGTGCGAGCACTGCCAGCGAGTCCAAAACCATTTTCTGAGGGAGACTGAGGCCGCGGCAGAAGGGAGAACAAAACTCCCCACTTGTTTCCTGAAGGCAGCCCAGCAGCCGCCCCCTTGGACATGCAAGTCTCACTGCTCACGTACCAAAGCAAAGAAACAGTACTGTAGGGGAACCTTGTTGTAGGTAGACTCCCTGTTGCGCGAGTGGGAACACTTGGAGTGCCTGTGCGTAAGAGCCTGGCCGAATAGTCCCTTAAGTTCCTGGGCGAGAGAAACGGATTCGTGCAGCCGCAACTCTCCCACCAGCTCTCAGTATCAGAATGGTAGCACTCCTCCGCCCTGTGTGCGTGCAGGCCTAAGAGGCAGGCCCCTCCTTGGAAGGCACAGCACTGTGGAGAACCCGCGTTAGTTCCCGCCAGTCCCTAGCGGAGAGGACGCTGTATGGTGTGCGCTGTGCTTCAGAGCCCGGCGAACGGCTTCCCTATGTAAAAGCGAGGGAAAGAAAGGCCTGTGCCGGAGACACCTCTCGGCTGAGCTCTTGTTCCTGGGGCTAGTATCGTGCTCCGTTGTGCGAGCAGACCAAAAGCCAACCACCTAAATCCAGGGAACTGCACTGTGTGGAATCCAGGCTTCGGGCAGACTAGGCCTTCCTGAGGGTGGAAACCTTTTGCAGTGTGAATGCGGGCGAGCACTGCCAGCGAGTCCAAAACCATTTTGCGAAGGAGACTGAGGCCGCGGCAGAAGTGAGAACTCAACTCCCCACTTGTTTCCTGAAGCCAGCCAGGCGGCCGCCCCCTTGAGCATGCATGTCTCACTGCTTGTGGACCAACGCAAAGAAACAGTAGGGTAGGTGACCGTGTTGTACAGAGCCTCACTGTTCCGGAGAGGGGAAACACTTGGAGTGTGTGTGCATGAGACCCTGGGAGACGAGTCCCATACGTTACTGGGCGAGAGAAACGAACTCGTGCAGCCGCACCTCTCCCACCAGCTCTCAGTGGCAGAATGCAAGCACTCCTCAGGCATGTGTGCGAGCAGGCCTAAGTAGCAGGCCCCTCCCTGGAAGGCACAACACTGTGGTGAAAGCGCACGGTAGCTCCCGCCAGGCACCGGCGGGGAGGACGCTGTATGGTGTGCGCTGTGCCTGAGAGCCCGGCGAGCATCTTCCCTATGTAAAACCGGGGGAAAGAAAGGCCAGTGCCGGAGAGGCCTCTCGGCTGAGCTCTTTTCCTGGAGCTAGTACCTTTATCCCGGTGGGCGTGCAGGCCAAAAGCCAAAAACCTCACTCGAGGAAACCGCATTGTAGAGAATCCGGGCTTCGGCCAGACTAGGCCTTCCTCTGGTTGGAAGCCTTTTGCTGTGTGCATGCTTATGAGCTCCGCCCCGGAGTCCAAAACCATTTTCGGAGGGAGACTGAGGCCGCGGCAGAAGGGAGAACACAACTCCCCACTTGTTTCCTGAAGCCAGCCCAGCGGCCGCCCGCTTGGGCATGCAAGTCTCACTGCTCGCGTACCAAGGAAAGAAACAGTAGTGTAGGGGAACCGTGTGTACATAGCCTCACTGTTGCGGGGAGTGGGAACACTTGGAGTGCCTGTGCGTAAGAGCCTGACTGACAATTCCCTTAAGTTACTGTGCAAGGGAAATGGATTCGTGCAGCCGCCCCTCTCCCACCAGCTCTCAGTAGCAGAATGGTAGCACTCCTCCGGCATGTGTGCCTGCAGGCCTAAGTTGCAGGCCCCTCTCTGGAATGCACTACACTGGAGAAACCGCGCTATAGCTCCCGCAAGTCCGTAGCGGAGAGGAAGCTGTATGGTGTGCGCTGTGCTTGAGAGCCCGGCGAACGTCTTCCCTACGTAAAACCGGGAGAAAGAAAGGCCGTTGGCGGAGAAGTCTCTCGGCTAAGCTCTTGTTCCTGGAGCTAGTACCTTTACCCCGGTGTGCGTGCAGGCCAAAACCCAAAAACCTCACTGGAGGGAACCGCACTGTAGAGAATCCGGACTTCGGGCAGACTAGGCCTTCCTGAGGGTGGAAGCCTTCTGCTGTGTGCATGCGTATGAGCTCCACCAGGGAATCTAAAACCATTTTCTGAGGGAGACTGAGGCCGCAGAAGAAGGGAGAACAAAACACCCCACTTGTTTCCTGCTACTGGCCCTGCGTCTAACCCCTTGTGCATGCATGTCTCACTGCTCCCAAACCAACGTAAGAAATGCAGGGTAGGGGACCGTGTTGTAGAGAGTCTCACTGTTACGGAAGGTGGAAACACTGGGAGTGTGTGTACGTGAGAGCCTGGGAGACGAGTCCCCTAAGTTACTGGGCGAGAGAAAAGGATTAGTTGCAGCGGCACCTCTCCAACCAGCTCTCAGTGGCAGAATGCTAGCACTCCTCAGGCATGTGTGCGTGCAGGCCTAAGTATCAGGCCCCTCCCTGGAAGGCACAAAACTGCGGTGAAAGCGCGCTTCAGCTCAGGCCTGTCCCCGGCGTGGAGGACGCTGTAAGGTTTCCTCTGTACTTGAGAGCCCGGCGAACGGCTTCCCTATGTAAAACCGAGAGGGAAAGAAAGGCCGGTGCCTGAGACGCCTCTCGGCTCAGCTCTTGTTCCTGGGGCTAGTACCGTTGCCCCGGTGTGCTTGAAGGACAAAAGCCAACCACCTAACTCGAGGGAATCACACTATAGAGAATCCGGGCTTCGGCTGGACTAGGCCTTCCTGAGGGTGGAAAGCTTCTGCTGAGAGCATGCATGCGAGCACTGCCAGCGAGTCCAAAACCATTTTCCCAGGGAGACTGAGGCCGCGGCAGAAGGGAGAACACAACTGCCCATTTGTTTCCTGAAGCCAGCCCAGCAGCCGACCCCTAGGGCATGCAAGTCTCACGCTCGCTTACCAACGCAATGAAACAGTACTGTAGGGGAACCGTGTATACAGAGCCTCACTGTTGCGCGCAGTGGGAACTCTTGGAGTGCCTGTACGTAAGAGCCTGGCTGAAGAGTCCCTTCAGTTCCTGGGCGAGAGAAACGGATTCGTGCAGCCGCACCTCTCCCACCAGCTCTCAGTATCAGAATGGTAGCACTCCTCCGGCCTGTGTGCGTGCAGGCCTAAGTTGCAGGCCCCTCCCTGGAAGGCAGTACACTGTGGAGAAACCGCGCTTTAGCTGCCGCCGTTCCCTAGCGGAGAGGAAGCTGTAGGGTGTGCGATGTGCCTAGAGCCCGGCGAACGTCTTCCCTAGGTAAAACCGGGGGAAACAAGGGCCGGTGCCGGAGACGCGTCTCGGCTCAGCTCTTGTTCATGGAGCTAGTATCTTTACCCCGGTGTGCGTGCAGGCCGAAAGCCAAAAACCTCACACGAGGGAACCGCACTGTAGAGAATCCAGGCTTCGGCCAGACTAGGCCTTCCTGAGGGTGGAAGCCTTCTGCTGTGTGCATGCGTATGAGCTCCGCCACGGAGTACAAAACCATTTTCTGAGGGAGACGGAGGCCGCGGCAGAAGTGAGAACAAAGCTCCCCACTTGTTTCCTGCTAGTGGCCCTGCGTCCAACCCCTTGTGCATGCATGTCTCACTGCTCCCATACCAACGTAAGAAAAGTAGGGTAGGGGACCGTGTTGTAGAGAGTCTCACTGTTACGGAGGGTGGAAACACTTGGAGTGTGTGTACGTGAGAGCCTGGGAGACGAGTCCCCTAAGTTACTGGGGGAGAGAAAAGGATTAGTTGCAACGGCACCTCTCCAAACAGCTCTCAGTATTAGAATGATAGCATTCCTCCGGCATGTGTGCGAGCAGGCCTAAGAGGCAGGCCCCTCCTTGGAAGGCACAGCACTGTGGAGAACCCGCGTTAGCTCCCGCCGATCCCTAGCGGAGAGGACGCTGTATGGTGTGCGCTGTGCTTCAGAGCCCGGCGAACGGCTTCCCTATGTAAAAGCGAGGGAAAGAAAGGCCTGTGCCGGAGACACCTCTCGGCTGAGCTCTTGTTCCTGGGCTACTATCGTGCTCCATTGTGCGAGCAGACCAAAAGCCAACCACCTAAATCCAGGGAACTGCACTGTGTGGAATCCAGGCTTCGGCCAGACTAGGCCTTCCTGAGGGTGGAAACCTCTTGCAGTGTGAATGCGGGCGAGCACTGCCAGCGAGTCCAAAACCATTTTGTGAGGAAGACTGAGGCCTCGGCAGAAGTGAGAACTCAACTCCCCACTTTTTTCCTGAAGCCAGCCAGACGGCCGCCCCCTTGAGCATGCATGTCTCACTGCTTGCCGACCAAGGCAAAGAGACAGTGGGGTAGGGGACCGTGTTGTAGAGAGCCTGACTGTTAGGGAGGGTGGAAACACTTGGAGTGTGTGTACGTGAGAGCCTAGGAGACGAGTCCCCTAAGTTACTGGGCGAGAGAAAAGGATTAGTTGCAGCGGCACCTCTCCCACCAGCTCTCAGTATCAGAATGGTAGCACTCCTCCGGCATGTGTGTGTGCAGACCTAAGTGGCAGGCCCCTCCTTGGAAGGCACAACACTGTGGAGAAACCGCGCTTTAGCTCCTGCCGGTCCCTAGCGGAGAGGACGCTATATGGTGTGCGCTGTGCTTGAGAGCCCGGCGATCGGCTTCCCTATGTATAAGCGAGGGAAAGAAAGGCCGGTGCCCGAGACGCCTCTCGGCTCAGCTCTTGTTCCTGGAGCTAGTACCGTTACCCTGGTGTGCTTGCAGGCCGAGGGCCAACCTCCCAATTCGAGGGAACCACACTGTAGAAATTCCTTACTTCGGCCAGACTAGGCCTTCCTGAGGGAGGTAACCCTTTGCAGTGTGAATGCGGGCGAGCACTGCCAGCGAGTCCAAAACCGTTTTACGAGGGAGACTGAGGCCGCGACCGAAGTGAGAACTCAACTCCCCATTTGTTTCCTGAAGCCAGCCCGGCAGCCGCCCCCTTGAGCATGCAAGTCTCACTGTTCGCGTCCCAACGCAAGGAAACAGTAGGCTGGGGGACCGTGTTGTAGAGAGCCTCACTGTTCCGGAGAGTGGAAACACTTCGAGTGCGTGTGCGTGAGAGCCTGGGAGACGAGTGTCCTACGTTACTGGGCGAGAGAAACGAACTCGTGCAGCCGCACCTCTCCCACCAGCTCTCAGTGGCAGAATGCTAGCACTCCTCAGGCATGCGTTCGTGCAGGCCTAAGTATCAGGGCCCTCCCTGGAAGGCACAAAACTGTGGTGAAAGCGCGCTTCAGCTCCGGCCGGTCCCCGGCGGGGAGGACGCGGTAAGGTTTCCTCTGTACTTGAGAGCCCGGCGAACGGCATCCCTATGTAAAACCGAGGGAAAGAAAGGCCGGTGCCTGAGACGCCTCTCGGCTCAGCTCTTGTTCCTGGGCTAGTACCGTTGCCCCGGTGTGCTTGAAGGACAAAAGCCAACCACCTAACTCGAGGGAATCACACTATAGAGAATCCGGGCTTCGGCTGGACTAGGCCTTCCTGAGGGTGGAAAGCTTCTGCTGAGAGCATGCATGCGAGCACTGCCAGCGAGTCCAAAACCATTTTCCCAGGGAGACTGAGGCCGCGGCAGAAGGGAGAACACAACTGCCCATTTGTTTCCTGAAGCCAGCCCAGCAGCCGACCCCTAGGGCATGCAAGTCTCACGCTCGCTTACCAACGCAATGAAACCGTACTGTAGGGGAACCGTGTATACAGAGCCTCACTGTTGCGCGCAGTGGGAACTCTTGGAGTGCCTGTACGTAAGAGCCTGGCTGAAGAGTCCCTTCAGTTCCTGGGCGAGAGAAACGGATTCGTGCAGCCGCACCTCTCCCACCAGCTCTCAGTATCAGAATGGTAGCATTCCTCCGGCCTGTGTGCGTGCAGGCCTAAGTTGCAGGCCCCTCCCTGGAAGGCAGTACACTGTGGAGAAACCGCGCTTTAGCTGCCGCCGTTCCCTAGCGGAGAGGAAGCTGTAGGGTGTGCGATGTGCCTAGAGCCCGGCGAACGTCTTCCCTACGTAAAACCGGGGGAAACAAAGGCCGGTGCCGGAGACGCGTCTCGGCTCAGCTCTTGTTCATGGAGCTAGTATCTTTACACCGGTGTGCGTGCAGGCCGAAAGCCAAAAACCTCACACGAGGGAAACGCACTGTAGAGAATCGGGCTTCGGCCAGACTAGGCCTTCCTGAGGGTGGAAGCCTTCTGCTGTGTGCATACGTATGAGCTCGGCCACGGAGTACAAAACCATTTTCTGAGGGAGACTGAGGCCGCAGTAGAAGGGAGAACAAAGCTCCCCACTTGTTTCCTGCTACTGGCCCTGCGTCCAACCCCTTGTGCATGCATGTCTCACTGCTCCCATACCAACGTAAGAAAAGTAGGGTAGGGGACCGTGTTGTAGAGAGTCTCACTGTTACGGAGGGTGGAAACACTGGGAGTGTGTGTACGTGAGAGCCTGGGAGACGAGTCCCCTAAGTTACTGAGCGAGAGAAAAGGATTAGTTGCAGCAGCACCTCTCCCACCAGCTCTCAGTGGCAGAATGCTAGCACTCCTCAGGCATGTGTGCGTGCAGGCCTAAGTATCAGGCCCCTCCCTGGAAGGCACAAAACTGCGGTGAAAGCGCGCTTCAGCTCAGGCCTGTCCCCGGCGTGGAGGACGCTGTAAGGTTTCCTCTGTACTTGAGAGCCCGGCGAACGGCTTCCCTATGTAAAACCGAGAGGGAAAGAAAGGCCGGTGCCTGAGACGCCTCTCGGCTCAGCTCTTGTTCCTGGGGCTAGTACCGTTGCCCCGGTGTGCTTGAAGGACAAAAGCCAACCACCTAACTCGAGGGAATCACACTATAGAGAATCCGGGCTTCGGCTGGACTAGGCCTTCCTGAGGGTGGAAAGCTTCTGCTGAGAGCATGCATGCGAGCACTGCCAGCGAGTCCAAAACCATTTTCCCAGGGAGACTGAGGCCGCGGCAGAAGGGAGAACACAACTGCCCATTTGTTTCCTGAAGCCAGCCCAGCAGCCGACCCCTAGGGCATGCAAGTCTCACGCTCGCTTACCAACGCAATGAAACCGTACTGTAGGGGAACCGTGTATACAGAGCCTCACTGTTGCGCGCAGTGGGAACTCTTGGAGTGCCTGTACGTAAGAGCCTGGCTGAAGAGTCCCTTCAGTTCCTGGGCGAGAGAAACGGATTCGTGCAGCCGCACCTCTCCCACCAGCTCTCAGTATCAGAATGGTAGCACTCCTCCGGCCTGTGTGCGTGCAGGCCTAAGTTGCAGGCCCCTCCCTGGAAGGCAGTACACTGTGGAGAAACCGCGCTTTAGCTGCCGCCGTTCCCTAGCGGAGAGGAAGCTGTAGGGTGTGCGATGTGCCTAGAGCCCGGCGAACGTCTTCCCTACGTAAAACCGGGGGAAACAAAGGCCGGTGCCGGAGACGCGTCTCGGCTCAGCTCTTGTTCATGGAGCTAGTATCTTTACCCCGGTGTGCGTGCAGGCCGAAAGCCAAAAACCTCACACGAGGGAAACGCACTGTAGTGAATCGGGCTTCGGCCAGACTAGGCCTTCCTGAGGGTGGAAGCCTTCTGCTGTGTGCATGCGTATGAGCTCGGCCACGGAGTACAAAACCATTTTCTGAGGGAGACTGAGGCCGCAGTAGAAGGGAGAACAAAGCTCCCCACTTGTTTCCTGCTACTGGCCCTGCGTCCAACCCCTTGTGCATGCATGTCTCACTGCTCCCATACCAACGTAAGAAAAGTAGGGTAGGGGACCGTGTTGTAGAGAGTCTCACTGTTACGGAGGGTGGAAACACTGGGAGTGTGTGTACGTGAGAGCCTGGGAGACGAGTCCCCTAAGTTACTGAGCGAGAGAAAAGGATTAGTTGTAGCAGCACCTCTCCCACCAGCTCTCAGTGGCAGAATGCTAGCACTCCTCAGGCATGTGTGCGTGCAGGCCTAAGTATCAGGCCCCTCCCTGGAAGGCACAAAACTGCGGTGAAAGCGCGCTTCAGCTCCGGCCTGTCCCCGGCGTGGAGGACGCTGTAAGGTTTCCTCTGTACTTGAGAGCCCGGCGAACGGCTTCCCTATGTAAAACCGAGAGGGAAAGAAAGGCCGGTGCCTGAGACGCCTCTCGGCTCAGCTCTTGTTCCTGGGGCTAGTACCGTTGCCCCGGTGTGCTTGAAGGACAAAAGCCAACCACCTAACTCGAGGGAATCACACTATAGAGAATCCGGGCTTCGGCTGGACTAGGCCTTCCTGAGGGTGGAAAGCTTCTGCTGAGAGCATGCATGCGAGCACTGCCAGCGAGTCCAAAACCATTTTCCCAGGGAGACTGAGGCCGCGGCATAAGGGAGAACACAACAGCCCATTTGTTTCCTGAAGCCAGCCCAGCAGCCGACCCCTAGGGCATGCAAGTCTCACGCTCGCTTATCAACGCAATGAAACAGTACTGTAGGGGAACCGTGTATACAGAGCCTCACTGTTGCGTGGAGTGGGAACTCTTGGAGTGCCTGTACGTAAGAGCCTGGCTGAAGAGTCCCTTCAGTTCCTGGGCGAGAGAAACGGATTCGTGCAGCCGCACCTCTCCCACCAGCTCTCAGTATCAGAATGGTAGCACTCCTCCGGCCTGTGTGCGTGGAGGCCTAAGTTGCAGGCCCCTCCCTGGAAGGCAGTACACTGTGGAGAAACCGCGCTTTAGCTGCGGCCGTTCCCTAGCGGAGAGGAAGCTGTAGGGTGTGCGATGTGCCTAGAGCCCGGCGAACGTCTTCCCTACGTAAAACCGGGGGAAACAAAGGCCGGTGCCGGAGACGCGTCTCGGCTCAGCTCTTGTTCCTGGAACTAGCACTTTTACCACGGTGTGCGTGCAGTCGAAAAGCCAAAAACCTCATTGGAGGGAAGCGCACTGTAGAGAAACCGGGCTTCGGGCAGAGTAGGCCTTCCTGAGGGTGGCAGCCTTTTGCTGTGATTATACCTGCTTGCACTGCCAGCGCGTCCAAAACCATTTTCTGAGGGAGACTGAGGCCACGGCAGAAGGGAGAACACAACTCCCCACTTCTTTCCTGAAGGCGGTCCTGCGACCGTCCCCTTGAGCATGCATGTCTTTTTTTTTAATTTTTTATTGTTATGTTAATCACCATATATTACATCATTAGTTTTTGGTGCAGTGTTCCATGATTCATTGTTTGTTCATAACACCCAGTGCTCCATGCAGAACGTGCCCTCCTCAATACCCATCACCAGGCTCACCCCTCCTCCTACCCCCCTCCCCTCTAGAACCGTCAGTTTGTTTCTCAGAGTCCATCATCTCTCATGGTTCGTCTCCCCCTCTGACATACTCCCCTTTTCTTCCTCTCCTGTTATCTTCTTCTTTTTCTTTTTTCTTAAAATATGTTGCGTTATTTGTTTCAGAAGTACAGAACTGTGATTCAACAGTCTGGCACAATTCACAGCGCTCACCGTAGCACATACCCTCCCCAATGTCTATCACCCAGCCACCCCATCCCTCCCACCCCCAACCACTCCAGTAACACTCAGTTTCTTTCCCGAGATGAAGAATTCCTCATATCAGTGAGGTCATATGATACATGTCTTTCTCTGATTGACTTATTTCACTCAGCATAACACCCTCCAGTTCCATCCACGTCGTTGCAAATGGCAAGATCTCATTCCTTTTGATGGCTGCATAATATTCCATTGTGTATATACACCACATCTTCTTTATCCATTCATCTTTCGATGGGCATCTTGGCTCTTTCCACCGTTTGGCTATGGTGGACATTGCTGCTATAAACATTGGGGTACACGTACCCCTTCGGGTCCCTACATTTGTATCTTTGTGGTAAATACCCAGTAGTGCAACTGCTGGATCGAACGGTAGCTCTAATTTCAACTGTTTGAGGAACCTCCATACTGTTTTCCAGAGGGGTTGCACTAGCTTGCATTCCCACCAACAGTGTAGGAGGGTTCCCCTTTCTCCACATCCCCGCCAACATCTGTCGTTCCCTGACTTGTTAATTTCAGCCATTCTGACGGGTGTGAGGTGGTATCTCATGGAGGTTTTGATTTGGATTTCCCTGATGCCGAGCGATGTGGAGCACTTTTTCATGTGCCTGTTGGCCATTTGGATGTCTTCTTTGGAGACATGTCTGTTCATGTCTTCTGCCCATTTCTTGATTGAATTATTTCTTCTTTGGGTGTTGAGTTTGATCAGTTCTTTATAGATTTTGGATACTAGCCCTTTATCTGATAGGTCAGTTGCAAATATTTTCTCCCATTCTGTCGGTTGTCTTTTGGTTTTGTGGACTGTTTCTTTTGCTGTGCAAAAGCTTTTTATCTTGATGAAATCCCAAGAGTTCATTTTTGCCCTGGCTTCCCGTGCCTTTGGCGATGTTTCTAGGAAGAAGTTGCTGCGGCTAAGGTCGAAAAGGTTGCTACCTGTGTTCTCCTTTAGGATTTTGATGGACTCCTGTGTCACGTTTAGGTCTTTCAACCGTTTGGAGTCTATTTTTGTGTGTGGTGTAAGGAAATGGTCCAGTTTCATTCTTCTGCATGTGGCTGTCCAATTTTCCCAACACCATTTGTTGAAGAGACTGTCTTTTTGCCATTGGACATTCTTTCCTGCTTTGTCAAAGATAAGTTGACCATAGAGTTGAGGGTCCATTTCTGGGCTCTCGATTCTGTTCCATTGATCTATGTGTCTGTTTTTGTGCCAGTACCATACTGTCTTGAAGATGACAGCTTTGTCATAGAGCTGGAAGTCGGGAATTGTGATGCCGCCAGCTTTGCTTTTCTTTTTCAGGAGTCCTCTGGCTATTCTGGGTCTCTTCTGGTTCCATACAAATTTGAGGATTATTTCTTCCATTTCTTTGAGAAAAGTGGATGGTATTTTGATGGGGATTGCATTGAATGTGTAGATTACTCTAGGTAGCATTGACATCTTCACAATGTTGATTCTCCCAATCCATGAGCACGGAACGTTGTTCCATTTCTTTGTGTCTTCTTCCATTTCTTTCATGAGTATTTTATAGTTTTCTGAGTACAGATCCTTTGCCTCTTTGGTTAGATTTCTTCCTAGGGATCTAATGGTTTTGGGTGCAATTGTAAATGGGATCGACTCCTTGATTTGTCTCTCTTCTGTCTTGTTGTTGCTGTAGAGGAATGCCACCGATTTCTGTGCACTGATTTTGTATCCTGCTACTTTACTGAATTCCTGTATGAGTTCTAGCAGTTTTGCGGTGGAGTCTTTTGGGTTTTCCACATACAGTATCTTATCATCTGCAAAGAGTGAGAGGTTTGACTTCCTCTTTGCCGTTTTGGATGCCTTTGATTTCTTTTTGTTGTCTGATTGCTGTGGCTAGGACTTCTAATACTACGTTGAATAGCACTGGTGAGAGTGGACATCCCTGCCGCGTTCCTGACTTTATGGGAAAAGCTCTCGGCCTTTCCCCATTGAGAATGATATTCGCTGTCGGTTTTTCATAGATGGCTTTTATGATATTGAGGTATGTACCCTCTATCCCTATACTGTGAAGAGTTTTGATCAAGAAACGATGTTGTACTTTGTCAAATGCTTTTTCTGCATCTATTGAGAGGATCATATGATTCTTGCTCTTTCTTCTGTTAATGTATTGTATCACGTTGATTGATTTGCGGATGGTGAACCAGCCTTGCAGCCCAGGAATAAATCCCACTTGGTCCTGGTGAATAATCCTTTTAATGTACTGTTGGAACCCATTGGCTAGTTTTTTTTGTGTGTGTGTGAGAATTTTTGCTTCCATGTTCATCAAGGATATTGGTCTGTAATTCTCTTTTTTGATGGGGTCTTTGTCTGGTTTTGGGATCAAGGTAATGCTGGCCTCATAAAATGAGTTTGGAAGTTTCCCTTCCATTTCTATTTTTTGGAACAGTTTCAGGAGAATAGGTAGTAATTCTTCTTGAAATGGCTGATAGAATTCCCCTGGGAAGCCATCTGGCCCTGGGCTTTTGTTTCTTGGGAGATTTTTGATGACTGTTTCAATTTCCTTAGTGGTTATAGGTCTGTTCAGGTTTTCTATTTCTTCCTGGTTCAATTTTGGTAGTTGATACATCTCTAGGAATGCACCCATTTCTTCCAGGTTATCTAATTTGCTGGCATAGAGTTGCTCATAAAATGTTCTTATCATTGTTTGTATTTCTTTGGTGTTGGTTGTGATCTCTCCTCTTTCCTTCATGATTTTGTTGATTTGGGTCATTTCTCTTTTCTTCTTGATAAGTCTGGCCAGGGGTTTATCAATCTTGTTCATTCTTTCCAAGAACCAGCTCCTAGTTTCGTGGATCTGTTCTACTGTTCTTTTGGTTTCTAGTTCATTGATTTGTGCTCTGATCTTTATCATTTCTCTTCTCCTGCTGGGTTTAGGCTTCATTTGCTGTTCTTTTCCAGCTCCTTTAGGTGTAGGGTTAGTTTGTGTATTTGAGACCTTTCTTGTTTCTTGAGAAAGGCTTGTATTGCTATATACTTTCCTCTCAGGACTGCCTTTGTTGTATCCCAAAGATTTTGAACCGTTGTGTTTTCATTTTCATTGGTTTCCATGAAATTTTTTAATTCTTCTTTAATTTCCTGGTTGACCCATTCATTCTTTAGTAGGATGCTCTTTAGCCTCCATGTATTTGAGTTCTTTCCGACTTTCCTCTTGTGGTTGAGTTCTAGTTTCAAAGCATTGTGGTCTGAAAATATGCAGGGAATGATCCCAATCTTTTGGTACCGATTGAGACCTGATTTGTGACCTGGGATGTGATCAGTTCTGGAGAATGTTCCATGGGCACTAGAGAAGAATGTGTATTCCTTTGCTTGGGGATGGAATGTTCTGAATATGTCTGTGAAGTCCATTTGGTCCAGTGTGTCATTTAAAGTCTTTATTTCCTTGTTGATCTTTTGCTTAGATGATCTGTCCATTTCAGTCAGGGGGGTGTTAAAGTCCCCCACTATTATTGTATTGTTGTCAATGTGTTTCTTTGCTTTTGTTATTAATTGCCTTATATAATTGGCTGCTCCCATGTTCGGGGCATAGATCTTTACAATTGTTAGATCTTCTTGTTGGATAGACCCTTTAAGTAGGATATAGTGTCCTTCCTCATCGCTTATTACAGTCTTTGTTTTAAAATCTAGTTTGTCTGATAGAAGGATTGCCACCCCAGCTTTCTTTTGGTGTCCATTAGCATGGTAAATGGTTTTCCACCCCCTCACTTTCAATCTGGGGGTGTCTTTGGGTCTAAAATGAGTCTCTTGCAGACAGCATATTGATGGGTCTTGTTTTTTAATCCAATCTGATAGCCTGTGTCTTTTGATTGGGGCATTTACGCCATTTGCATTCAGGGTAACTATTGAAAAGTATGAATTTAGTGCCATTGTATTACCTGTAAGGTGACTGTTAACTCTCTCTTGTCTGTGTTCGTTTCTGCTCTTTGCTGCTTTTAGGTTCTCTCTTTGCTTAGAGGACCCCTCTCAATATTTCTTGGAGGGGTGGTTTTGTGTTTGCAAATTCCTTTAGTTTTTGTTTGTTCTGGAAGCTTTTTATCTCTCCTTCTATTTTCAATGATAGCCTAGCTGGATATAGTATTCTTGGCTGCATATTTTTCTCGTTTAGTGCTCTGAAGATATCTTGCCAGTCCTTTCTGGCCTGCCAGGTCTCTGTGGATAGGTCTGTTGCCAATCTAATGTTTCTACCATTGTAGGTTACATATCTCTTCTCCGGAGCTGCTTTCAGGATTTTCTCTTTGTCTCTGAGACTCGTAAGTTTTACTATTAGATGTCGGGTGTTGACCTATTATTATTGATTTTGAGAGGGGTTCTCTGTGCCTCCTGGATTTTAATGCCTGTTTCCTTCCTCACATTAGGGAAGTTCTCTGTTATAATTTGCTCCAATATACCTTCTGCCCCTCTCTCTCTCTCTTCTTCTTCTGGGATCCCAATTATTCTAATGTTGTTTCGTCTTATCGTATCACTTATCTCTCGAATTCTGCCCTCGTGATCCTGTAGTTGTTTCTCTCTCTTTTTCTCAGCCTCTTTATTTTCCATCATTTGGTCTTCTATATCGCTGATTCTCTCTTCTGCCTCATTTATCCTAGCATTTAGTGCCCCCATTTTTGATTGCACCTCATCAATAGCCTTTTTGATTTCGATTTGGTTAGATTTTAGTTCTTTTATTTCTCCAGAAAGGGTTTCTCTAATAACTTCCACGCTTTTTTCAAGCCCAGCTAGTATCTTTAAAGTCATGATTCTGAACTCTAGGTCCGACATCGTACTAATGTCCGTATTGAGTAGGTCCCTGGCTGACGGTACTACCTCTTGTTCTTTTTGCTGAGGTGATTTCTTTCGTCTTGTCATTTTCTCCAGAGGAGAATAGATGAATGAGAGAACAAAATCCTAACAGGTTTACAACGTCCCCAGCAAATATACTGTATACAAATCAGAAAAGACCTGAAACCAGGGGAAAAGAAAGGGAAAGAAAGAAAAACGAAAGAGAAAAAGAAAAAAAAGGATAAAAACAAAAACAAAACAATACAAAAAAGGCAGAATATGATCAAATATGATCAGGCTAGTGCATAGATCAGTGCCGCACACTAGATTTTGGGCGTATTTTGGTCTGTTAGAAAAAGGTGCCTCCTAAAATTTTAAAGGAAGAAAGACATATATGTACAAAATAATGGTTGATACAATGAAGGGATGGAAGATGACTGTAAAGATGAAAATTATAAAAGATTTTATAAAAGGACTTGGTAAGATAAGTTGTTTGAAAAAAGAAAGAAGATTTAAGAAAAAAAAAGGAAAAAGGGAGAGAATGTGATCAGGCAGGAGACTAGAACAAAGCCATACACTAGTGATTTAGGGTATATTTTGATCTGTTAGAAGAAACTGTACCTCAAAATTTTAAAGAGAGAACAACTTATATATATATATATATGCCAAAAATAAGGGTAACTACTATGAAGGGATAAAATATGACTCTAAAAATGAAAAATAAAAAATGTTTGTTTTTTTTTTTAAAAAAGGGATTTATAAGATGTTGGTTGAAAAAGGGAAAAAGAAAAAAAAACAGTCAACAAAAATTAACTTTGATGAAATAATGAATCATGGTTAAAAAAAAAAAAAAGCCATGAATCTATGTGCAGTGTTCCCCTAGCGCTGGAGTTCTCCTATTCTCCTTGATCGATCAACTTGGTCTTGCCTTGCTGGCTGTTTGTGCTGATCTTCTGGGGGAGGGGCCTGTTGCTGTGGTTTCCAAATGTCTTTGCCGGAGGCGGAATTGCCCCGCCCTTGTCAGTCCGGGCTAAGGAAGCTGCTCCGCTTTGCTCTCAGGAGCTTTTGTTCCCTGCAAGCTCTCGGTACAGCCTTGGAGGACCAGGGCAGAAATGGTGGCCTCCCAATCTCCCCTCGGAGGAGCTGAGAACCTGGGGCCCCGCTCCTCAGTGTGCCCCCAGAGAAAAGCAGTCACTTCCGTGTCCCCGTTCTCCGGCCGCACTCCGTGCTCACCCGGCCTGTGACCGAGCGTTGCTATCTATGGCACCCGACCCCGCACGGAGTCTCCAAACCCAGCAGATCCCTGCAGTGCGCTCCCGCACCGCTCCTCCCCGGGAAGGAAGGGGAGTCTCCCCGGATCTGCTGCTTGTTGGGTCCCTGCTGGGGGAGCCGTGCTCCGACTGGGCCGCAGATCACAGTTTATGGCAACCCCGAGCTGAGAGCCCACGACTCTGCTCCGTCTCTGCAGCCGGCTTCCCCGCGAGCATGCAAGTCTTACTGCTCGCTTAGCAAGGAAAGAAACAGTAGTGTAGGGGAACCGTGTGTACATAGCCTCACTGTTGCGAGGAGTGGGAACACTTGTTGTGCCTGTGCGTAAGAGCCTGACTGACAATTCCCTTAAGTTACTGGGCGAGAGAAACGGATTCATGCAGCTGCACCTCTCCCACCAGCTCTCAGTATCAGAATGGTAGCACTCCTCCGGCCTGTGTGCCTGCAGGCCTAAGTTTCAGGCCCCTCCCTGGAATACACTACACTGGAGAAACCGCGCTTTAGCTCCCGCCAGTCCCTAGCGGAGAGGAAGCTGTATGGTGTGCGCTGTGCTTGAGAGCCCGGCGAACGTCTTCCCTACGTAAAACCGGGGGAAAGAAATGCCGTTGCCGGAGACGCCTCTCGGCTCACCTCTTTTCCTGGAGCTAGTACCTTTACCCCGGTGCGCGTGCAGGCCCAAAGCCAAAAACCTCACTCGAGGGAACCGCACTGTAGAGAATCCGGGCTTCGGCCAGACTAGGCCTTCCTGAGGGTGGAAGACTTTTGCTATGAGCATGCGTGCGAGCACTGCCAGCGAGTCCAAAACCATTTTCTGAGGGAGACTGAGGCCGCGGCAGAAGGGAGAACAAAACTCCCCACTTGTTTCCTGAAGGCAGCCCAGCAGCCGCCCCCTTGGACATGCAAGTCTCACTGCTCACGTACCAAAGCAAAGAAACAGTACTGTAGGGGAACCTTGTTGTAGGTAGACTCCCTGTTGCGCGAGTGGGAACACTTGGAGTGCCTGTGCGTAAGAGCCTGGCCGAATAGTCCCTTAAGTTCCTGGGCGAGAGAAACGGATTCGTGCAGCCGCAACTCTCCCACCAGCTCTCAGTATCAGAATGGTAGCACTCCTCCGCCCTGTGTGCGTGCAGGCCTAAGAGGCAGGCCCCTCCTTGGAAGGCACAGCACTGTGGAGAACCCGCGTTAGTTCCCGCCAGTCCCTAGCGGAGAGGACGCTGTATGGTGTGCGCTGTGCTTCAGAGCCCGGCGAACGGCTTCCCTATGTAAAAGCGAGGGAAAGAAAGGCCTGTGCCGGAGACACCTCTCGGCTGAGCTCTTGTTCCTGGGGCTAGTATCGTGCTCCGTTGTGCGAGCAGACCAAAAGCCAACCACCTAAATCCAGGGAACTGCACTGTGTGGAATCCAGGCTTCGGGCAGACTAGGCCTTCCTGAGGGTGGAAACCTTTTGCAGTGTGAATGCGGGCGAGCACTGCCAGCGAGTCCAAAACCATTTTGCGAAGGAGACTGAGGCCGCGGCAGAAGTGAGAACTCAACTCCCCACTTGTTTCCTGAAGCCAGCCAGGCGGCCGCCCCCTTGAGCATGCATGTCTCACTGCTTGTGGACCAACGCAAAGAAACAGTAGGGTAGGTGACCGTGTTGTACAGAGCCTCACTGTTCCGGAGAGGGGAAACACTTGGAGTGTGTGTGCATGAGACCCTGGGAGACGAGTCCCATACGTTACTGGGCGAGAGAAACGAACTCGTGCAGCCGCACCTCTCCCACCAGCTCTCAGTGGCAGAATGCAAGCACTCCTCAGGCATGTGTGCGAGCAGGCCTAAGTAGCAGGCCCCTCCCTGGAAGGCACAACACTGTGGTGAAAGCGCACGGTAGCTCCCGCCAGGCACCGGCGGGGAGGACGCTGTATGGTGTGCGCTGTGCCTGAGAGCCCGGCGAGCATCTTCCCTATGTAAAACCGGGGGAAAGAAAGGCCAGTGCCGGAGAGGCCTCTCGGCTGAGCTCTTTTCCTGGAGCTAGTACCTTTATCCCGGTGGGCGTGCAGGCCAAAAGCCAAAAACCTCACTCGAGGAAACCGCATTGTAGAGAATCCGGGCTTCGGCCAGACTAGGCCTTCCTCTGGTTGGAAGCCTTTTGCTGTGTGCATGCTTATGAGCTCCGCCCCGGAGTCCAAAACCATTTTCGGAGGGAGACTGAGGCCGCGGCAGAAGGGAGAACACAACTCCCCACTTGTTTCCTGAAGCCAGCCCAGCGGCCGCCCGCTTGGGCATGCAAGTCTCACTGCTCGCGTACCAAGGAAAGAAACAGTAGTGTAGGGGAACCGTGTGTACATAGCCTCACTGTTGCGGGGAGTGGGAACACTTGGAGTGCCTGTGCGTAAGAGCCTGACTGACAATTCCCTTAAGTTACTGTGCAAGGGAAATGGATTCGTGCAGCCGCCCCTCTCCCACCAGCTCTCAGTAGCAGAATGGTAGCACTCCTCCGGCATGTGTGCCTGCAGGCCTAAGTTGCAGGCCCCTCTCTGGAATGCACTACACTGGAGAAACCGCGCTATAGCTCCCGCAAGTCCGTAGCGGAGAGGAAGCTGTATGGTGTGCGCTGTGCTTGAGAGCCCGGCGAACGTCTTCCCTACGTAAAACCGGGAGAAAGAAAGGCCGTTGGCGGAGAAGTCTCTCGGCTAAGCTCTTGTTCCTGGAGCTAGTACCTTTACCCCGGTGTGCGTGCAGGCCAAAACCCAAAAACCTCACTGGAGGGAACCGCACTGTAGAGAATCCGGACTTCGGGCAGACTAGGCCTTCCTGAGGGTGGAAGCCTTCTGCTGTGTGCATGCGTATGAGCTCCACCAGGGAATCTAAAACCATTTTCTGAGGGAGACTGAGGCCGCAGAAGAAGGGAGAACAAAACACCCCACTTGTTTCCTGCTACTGGCCCTGCGTCTAACCCCTTGTGCATGCATGTCTCACTGCTCCCAAACCAACGTAGGGTAGGGGACCGTGTTGTAGAGAGTCTCACTGTTACGGAAGGTGGAAACACTGGGAGTGTGTGTACGTGAGAGCCTGGGAGACGAGTCCCCTAAGTTACTGGGCGAGAGAAAAGGATTAGTTGCAGCGGCACCTCTCCAACCAGCTCTCAGTGGCAGAATGCTAGCACTCCTCAGGCATGTGTGCGTGCAGGCCTAAGTATCAGGCCCCTCCCTGGAAGGCACAAAACTGCGGTGAAAGCGCGCTTCAGCTCAGGCCTGTCCCCGGCGTGGAGGACGCTGTAAGGTTTCCTCTGTACTTGAGAGCCCGGCGAACGGCTTCCCTATGTAAAACCGAGAGGGAAAGAAAGGCCGGTGCCTGAGACGCCTCTCGGCTCAGCTCTTGTTCCTGGGGCTAGTACCGTTGCCCCGGTGTGCTTGAAGGACAAAAGCCAACCACCTAACTCGAGGGAATCACACTATAGAGAATCCGGGCTTCGGCTGGACTAGGCCTTCCTGAGGGTGGAAAGCTTCTGCTGAGAGCATGCATGCGAGCACTGCCAGCGAGTCCAAAACCATTTTCCCAGGGAGACTGAGGCCGCGGCAGAAGGGAGAACACAACTGCCCATTTGTTTCCTGAAGCCAGCCCAGCAGCCGACCCCTAGGGCATGCAAGTCTCACGCTCGCTTACCAACGCAATGAAACAGTACTGTAGGGGAACCGTGTATACAGAGCCTCACTGTTGCGCGCAGTGGGAACTCTTGGAGTGCCTGTACGTAAGAGCCTGGCTGAAGAGTCCCTTCAGTTCCTGGGCGAGAGAAACGGATTCGTGCAGCCGCACCTCTCCCACCAGCTCTCAGTATCAGAATGGTAGCACTCCTCCGGCCTGTGTGCGTGCAGGCCTAAGTTGCAGGCCCCTCCCTGGAAGGCAGTACACTGTGGAGAAACCGCGCTTTAGCTGCCGCCGTTCCCTAGCGGAGAGGAAGCTGTAGGGTGTGCGATGTGCCTAGAGCCCGGCGAACGTCTTCCCTAGGTAAAACCGGGGGAAACAAGGGCCGGTGCCGGAGACGCGTCTCGGCTCAGCTCTTGTTCATGGAGCTAGTATCTTTACCCCGGTGTGCGTGCAGGCCGAAAGCCAAAAACCTCACACGAGGGAACCGCACTGTAGAGAATCCAGGCTTCGGCCAGACTAGGCCTTCCTGAGGGTGGAAGCCTTCTGCTGTGTGCATGCGTATGAGCTCCGCCACGGAGTACAAAACCATTTTCTGAGGGAGACGGAGGCCGCGGCAGAAGTGAGAACAAAGCTCCCCACTTGTTTCCTGCTAGTGGCCCTGCGTCCAACCCCTTGTGCATGCATGTCTCACTGCTCCCATACCAACGTAAGAAAAGTAGGGTAGGGGACCGTGTTGTAGAGAGTCTCACTGTTACGGAGGGTGGAAACACTTGGAGTGTGTGTACGTGAGAGCCTGGGAGACGAGTCCCCTAAGTTACTGGGGGAGAGAAAAGGATTAGTTGCAACGGCACCTCTCCAAACAGCTCTCAGTATTAGAATGATAGCATTCCTCCGGCATGTGTGCGAGCAGGCCTAAGAGGCAGGCCCCTCCTTGGAAGGCACAGCACTGTGGAGAACCCGCGTTAGCTCCCGCCGATCCCTAGCGGAGAGGACGCTGTATGGTGTGCGCTGTGCTTCAGAGCCCGGCGAACGGCTTCCCTATGTAAAAGCGAGGGAAAGAAAGGCCTGTGCCGGAGACACCTCTCGGCTGAGCTCTTGTTCCTGGGCTACTATCGTGCTCCATTGTGCGAGCAGACCAAAAGCCAACCACCTAAATCCAGGGAACTGCACTGTGTGGAATCCAGGCTTCGGCCAGACTAGGCCTTCCTGAGGGTGGAAACCTCTTGCAGTGTGAATGCGGGCGAGCACTGCCAGCGAGTCCAAAACCATTTTGTGAGGAAGACTGAGGCCTCGGCAGAAGTGAGAACTCAACTCCCCACTTTTTTCCTGAAGCCAGCCAGACGGCCGCCCCCTTGAGCATGCATGTCTCACTGCTTGCCGACCAAGGCAAAGAGACAGTGGGGTAGGGGACCGTGTTGTAGAGAGCCTGACTGTTAGGGAGGGTGGAAACACTTGGAGTGTGTGTACGTGAGAGCCTAGGAGACGAGTCCCCTAAGTTACTGGGCGAGAGAAAAGGATTAGTTGCAGCGGCACCTCTCCCACCAGCTCTCAGTATCAGAATGGTAGCACTCCTCCGGCATGTGTGTGTGCAGACCTAAGTGGCAGGCCCCTCCTTGGAAGGCACAACACTGTGGAGAAACCGCGCTTTAGCTCCTGCCGGTCCCTAGCGGAGAGGACGCTATATGGTGTGCGCTGTGCTTGAGAGCCCGGCGATCGGCTTCCCTATGTATAAGCGAGGGAAAGAAAGGCCGGTGCCCGAGACGCCTCTCGGCTCAGCTCTTGTTCCTGGAGCTAGTACCGTTACCCTGGTGTGCTTGCAGGCCGAGGGCCAACCTCCCAATTCGAGGGAACCACACTGTAGAAATTCCTTACTTCGGCCAGACTAGGCCTTCCTGAGGGAGGTAACCCTTTGCAGTGTGAATGCGGGCGAGCACTGCCAGCGAGTCCAAAACCGTTTTACGAGGGAGACTGAGGCCGCGACCGAAGTGAGAACTCAACTCCCCATTTGTTTCCTGAAGCCAGCCCGGCAGCCGCCCCCTTGAGCATGCAAGTCTCACTGTTCGCGTCCCAACGCAAGGAAACAGTAGGCTGGGGGACCGTGTTGTAGAGAGCCTCACTGTTCCGGAGAGTGGAAACACTTCGAGTGCGTGTGCGTGAGAGCCTGGGAGACGAGTGTCCTACGTTACTGGGCGAGAGAAACGAACTCGTGCAGCCGCACCTCTCCCACCAGCTCTCAGTGGCAGAATGCTAGCACTCCTCAGGCATGCGTTCGTGCAGGCCTAAGTATCAGGGCCCTCCCTGGAAGGCACAAAACTGTGGTGAAAGCGCGCTTCAGCTCCGGCCGGTCCCCGGCGGGGAGGACGCGGTAAGGTTTCCTCTGTACTTGAGAGCCCGGCGAACGGCATCCCTATGTAAAACCGAGGGAAAGAAAGGCCGGTGCCTGAGACGCCTCTCGGCTCAGCTCTTGTTCCTGGGCTAGTACCGTTGCCCCGGTGTGCTTGAAGGACAAAAGCCAACCACCTAACTCGAGGGAATCACACTATAGAGAATCCGGGCTTCGGCTGGACTAGGCCTTCCTGAGGGTGGAAAGCTTCTGCTGAGAGCATGCATGCGAGCACTGCCAGCGAGTCCAAAACCATTTTCCCAGGGAGACTGAGGCCGCGGCAGAAGGGAGAACACAACTGCCCATTTGTTTCCTGAAGCCAGCCCAGCAGCCGACCCCTAGGGCATGCAAGTCTCACGCTCGCTTACCAACGCAATGAAACCGTACTGTAGGGGAACCGTGTATACAGAGCCTCACTGTTGCGCGCAGTGGGAACTCTTGGAGTGCCTGTACGTAAGAGCCTGGCTGAAGAGTCCCTTCAGTTCCTGGGCGAGAGAAACGGATTCGTGCAGCCGCACCTCTCCCACCAGCTCTCAGTATCAGAATGGTAGCACTCCTCCGGCCTGTGTGCGTGCAGGCCTAAGTTGCAGGCCCCTCCCTGGAAGGCAGTACACTGTGGAGAAACCGCGCTTTAGCTGCCGCCGTTCCCTAGCGGAGAGGAAGCTGTAGGGTGTGCGATGTGCCTAGAGCCCGGCGAACGTCTTCCCTACGTAAAACCGGGGGAAACAAAGGCCGGTGCCGGAGACGCGTCTCGGCTCAGCTCTTGTTCATGGAGCTAGTATCTTTACCCCGGTGTGCGTGCAGGCCGAAAGCCAAAAACCTCACACGAGGGAAACGCACTGTAGTGAATCGGGCTTCGGCCAGACTAGGCCTTCCTGAGGGTGGAAGCCTTCTGCTGTGTGCATGCGTATGAGCTCGGCCACGGAGTACAAAACCATTTTCTGAGGGAGACTGAGGCCGCAGTAGAAGGGAGAACAAAGCTCCCCACTTGTTTCCTGCTACTGGCCCTGCGTCCAACCCCTTGTGCATGCATGTCTCACTGCTCCCATACCAACGTAAGAAAAGTAGGGTAGGGGACCGTGTTGTAGAGAGTCTCACTGTTACGGAGGGTGGAAACACTGGGAGTGTGTGTACGTGAGAGCCTGGGAGACGAGTCCCCTAAGTTACTGAGCGAGAGAAAAGGATTAGTTGTAGCAGCACCTCTCCCACCAGCTCTCAGTGGCAGAATGCTAGCACTCCTCAGGCATGTGTGCGTGCAGGCCTAAGTATCAGGCCCCTCCCTGGAAGGCACAAAACTGCGGTGAAAGCGCGCTTCAGCTCCGGCCTGTCCCCGGCGTGGAGGACGCTGTAAGGTTTCCTCTGTACTTGAGAGCCCGGCGAACGGCTTCCCTATGTAAAACCGAGAGGGAAAGAAAGGCCGGTGCCTGAGACGCCTCTCGGCTCAGCTCTTGTTCCTGGGGCTAGTACCGTTGCCCCGGTGTGCTTGAAGGACAAAAGCCAACCACCTAACTCGAGGGAATCACACTATAGAGAATCCGGGCTTCGGCTGGACTAGGCCTTCCTGAGGGTGGAAAGCTTCTGCTGAGAGCATGCATGCGAGCACTGCCAGCGAGTCCAAAACCATTTTCCCAGGGAGACTGAGGCCGCGGCATAAGGGAGAACACAACAGCCCATTTGTTTCCTGAAGCCAGCCCAGCAGCCGACCCCTAGGGCATGCAAGTCTCACGCTCGCTTATCAACGCAATGAAACAGTACTGTAGGGGAACCGTGTATACAGAGCCTCACTGTTGCGTGGAGTGGGAACTCTTGGAGTGCCTGTACGTAAGAGCCTGGCTGAAGAGTCCCTTCAGTTCCTGGGCGAGAGAAACGGATTCGTGCAGCCGCACCTCTCCCACCAGCTCTCAGTATCAGAATGGTAGCACTCCTCCGGCCTGTGTGCGTGGAGGCCTAAGTTGCAGGCCCCTCCCTGGAAGGCAGTACACTGTGGAGAAACCGCGCTTTAGCTGCGGCCGTTCCCTAGCGGAGAGGAAGCTGTAGGGTGTGCGATGTGCCTAGAGCCCGGCGAACGTCTTCCCTACGTAAAACCGGGGGAAACAAAGGCCGGTGCCGGAGACGCGTCTCGGCTCAGCTCTTGTTCCTGGAACTAGCACTTTTACCACGGTGTGCGTGCAGTCGAAAAGCCAAAAACCTCATTGGAGGGAAGCGCACTGTAGAGAAACCGGGCTTCGGGCAGAGTAGGCCTTCCTGAGGGTGGCAGCCTTTTGCTGTGATTATACCTGCTTGCACTGCCAGCGCGTCCAAAACCATTTTCTGAGGGAGACTGAGGCCACGGCAGAAGGGAGAACACAACTCCCCACTTCTTTCCTGAAGGCGGTCCTGCGACCGTCCCCTTGAGCATGCATGTCTTTTTTTTTAATTTTTTATTGTTATGTTAATCACCATATATTACATCATTAGTTTTTGGTGCAGTGTTCCATGATTCATTGTTTGTTCATAACACCCAGTGCTCCATGCAGAACGTGCCCTCCTCAATACCCATCACCAGGCTCACCCCTCCTCCTACCCCCCTCCCCTCTAGAACCGTCAGTTTGTTTCTCAGAGTCCATCATCTCTCATGGTTCGTCTCCCCCTCTGACATACTCCCCTTTTCTTCCTCTCCTGTTATCTTCTTCTTTTTCTTTTTTCTTAAAATATGTTGCGTTATTTGTTTCAGAAGTACAGAACTGTGATTCAACAGTCTGGCACAATTCACAGCGCTCACCGTAGCACATACCCTCCCCAATGTCTATCACCCAGCCACCCCATCCCTCCCACCCCCAACCACTCCAGTAACACTCAGTTTCTTTCCCGAGATGAAGAATTCCTCATATCAGTGAGGTCATATGATACATGTCTTTCTCTGATTGACTTATTTCACTCAGCATAACACCCTCCAGTTCCATCCACGTCGTTGCAAATGGCAAGATCTCATTCCTTTTGATGGCTGCATAATATTCCATTGTGTATATACACCACATCTTCTTTATCCATTCATCTTTCGATGGGCATCTTGGCTCTTTCCACCGTTTGGCTATGGTGGACATTGCTGCTATAAACATTGGGGTACACGTACCCCTTCGGGTCCCTACATTTGTATCTTTGTGGTAAATACCCAGTAGTGCAACTGCTGGATCGAACGGTAGCTCTAATTTCAACTGTTTGAGGAACCTCCATACTGTTTTCCAGAGGGGTTGCACTAGCTTGCATTCCCACCAACAGTGTAGGAGGGTTCCCCTTTCTCCACATCCCCGCCAACATCTGTCGTTCCCTGACTTGTTAATTTCAGCCATTCTGACGGGTGTGAGGTGGTATCTCATGGAGGTTTTGATTTGGATTTCCCTGATGCCGAGCGATGTGGAGCACTTTTTCATGTGCCTGTTGGCCATTTGGATGTCTTCTTTGGAGACATGTCTGTTCATGTCTTCTGCCCATTTCTTGATTGAATTATTTCTTCTTTGGGTGTTGAGTTTGATCAGTTCTTTATAGATTTTGGATACTAGCCCTTTATCTGATAGGTCAGTTGCAAATATTTTCTCCCATTCTGTCGGTTGTCTTTTGGTTTTGTGGACTGTTTCTTTTGCTGTGCAAAAGCTTTTTATCTTGATGAAATCCCAAGAGTTCATTTTTGCCCTGGCTTCCCGTGCCTTTGGCGATGTTTCTAGGAAGAAGTTGCTGCGGCTAAGGTCGAAAAGGTTGCTACCTGTGTTCTCCTTTAGGATTTTGATGGACTCCTGTGTCACGTTTAGGTCTTTCAACCGTTTGGAGTCTATTTTTGTGTGTGGTGTAAGGAAATGGTCCAGTTTCATTCTTCTGCATGTGGCTGTCCAATTTTCCCAACACCATTTGTTGAAGAGACTGTCTTTTTGCCATTGGACATTCTTTCCTGCTTTGTCAAAGATAAGTTGACCATAGAGTTGAGGGTCCATTTCTGGGCTCTCGATTCTGTTCCATTGATCTATGTGTCTGTTTTTGTGCCAGTACCATACTGTCTTGATGATGACAGGTTTGTCATAGAGCTGAAAGTCCGGAATTGTGAAGCCGCCAGCTTTGCTTTTCTTTTTCATTAGTCCTCTGGCTATTCTGGGTCTCTTCTGGTTCCATACAAATTTGAGGATTATTTCTTCCATTTCTTTGAGAAAAGTGGATGGTATTTTGATGGGGATTGCATTGAATGTGTAGATTGCTCTAGGTAGCATTGACATCTTCAGAATGTTGATTCTCCCAATCCATGAGCACGGAACGTTGTTCCATTTCTTTGTGTCTTCTTCCATTTCTTTCATGAGTATTTTATAGTTTTCTGAGTACAGATCCTTTGCCTCTTTGGTTAGATTTCTTCCTAGGGATCTAATGGTTTTGGGTGCAATTGTAAATGGGATCGACTCCTTGATTTGTCTCTCTTCTGTCTTGTTGTTGGTGTAGAGGAATGCCACCGATTTCTGTGCACTGATTTTGTATCCTGCTACTTTACTGAATTCCTGTATGAGTTCTAGCAGTTTTGCGGTGGAGTCTTTTGGGTTTTCCACATACAGTATCTTATCATCTGCAAAGAGTGAGAGGTTTGACTTCCTCTTTGCCGTTTTGGATGCCTTTGATTTCTTTTTGTTGTCTGATTGCTGTGGCTAGGACTTCTAATACTACGTTGAATAGCAGTGGTGAGAGTGGACATCCCTGCCGCGTTCCTGACTTTATGGGAAAAGCTCTCGGCCTTTCCCCATTGAGAATGATATTCGCTGTCGGTTTTTCATAGATGGCTTTTATGATATTGAGGTATGTACCCTCTATCCCTATACTGTGAAGAGTTTTGATCAAGAAAGGATGTTGTACTTTGTCAAATGCTTTTTCTGCATCTATTGAGAGGATCATATGATTCTTGCTCTTTCTTCTGTTAATGTATTGTATCACGTTGATTGATTTGCGGATGGTGAACCAGCCTTGCAGCCCAGGAATAAATCCCACTTGGTCCTGGTGAATAATCCTTTTAATGTACTGTTGGAACCCATTGGCTAGTTTTTTTTGTGTGTGTGTGAGAATTTTTGCTTCCATGTTCATCAAGGATATTGGTCTGTCATTCTCTTTTTTGATGGGGTCTTTGTCTGGTTTTGGGATCAAGGTAATGCTGGCCTCATAAAATGAGTTTGGAAGTTTCCCTTCCATTTCTATTTTTTGGAACAGTTTCAGGAGAATAGGTAGTAATTCTTCTTGAAATGGCTGATAGAATTCCCCTGGGAAGCCATCTGGCCCTGGGCTTTTGTTTCTTGGGAGATTTTTGATGACTGTTTCAATTTCCTTAGTGGTTATAGGTCTGTTCAGGTTTTCTATTTCTTCCTGGTTCAATTTTGGTAGTTGATACATCTCTAGGAATGCACCCATTTCTTCCAGGTTATCTAATTTGCTGGCATAGAGTTGCTCATAATATGTTCTTATCATTGTTTGTATTTCTTTGGTGTTGGTTGTGATCTCTCCTCTTTCCTTCATGATTTTGTTGATTTGGGTCATTTCTCTTTTCTTCTTGATAAGTCTGGCCAGGGGTTTATCAATCTTGTTCATTCTTTCCAAGAACCAGCTCCTAGTTTCGTGGATCTGTTCTACTGTTCTTTTGGTTTCTAGTTCATTGATTTCTGCTCTGATCTTTATCATTTCTCTTCTCCTGCTGGGTTTAGGCTTCATTTGCTGTTCTTTTCCAGCTCCTTTAGGTGTAGGGTTAGGTTGTGTATTTGAGACCTTTCTTGTTTCTTGAGAAAGGCTTGTATTGCTATATACTTTCCTCTCAGGACTGCCTTTGTTGTATCCCAAAGATTTTGAACCGTTGTGTTTTCATTTTCATTGGTTTCCATGAAATTTTTTAATTCTTCTTTAATTTCCTGGTTGACCCATTCATTCTTTAGTAGGATGCTCTTTAGCCTCCATGTATTTGAGTTCTTTCCGACTTTCCTCTTGTGGTTGAGTTCTAGTTTCAAAGCATTGTGGTCTGAAAATATGCAGGGAATGATCCCAATCTTTTGGTACCGATTGAGACCTGATTTGTGACCTGGGATGTGATCAGTTCTGGAGAATGTTCCATGGGCACTAGAGAAGAATGTGTATTCCTTTGCTTGGGGATGGAATGTTCTGAATATGTCTGTGAAGTCCATTTGGTCCAGTGTGTCATTTAAAGTCTTTATTTCCTTGTTGATCTTTTGCTTAGATGATCTGTCCATTTCAGTCAGGGGGGTGTTAAAGTCCCCCACTATTATTGTATTGTTGTCAATGTGTTTCTTTGCTTTTGTTATTAATTGCCTTATATAATTGGCTGCTCCCATGTTCGGGGCATAGATCTTTACAATTGTTAGATCTTCTTGTTGGATAGACCCTTTAAGTAGGATATAGTGTCCTTCCTCATCGCTTATTACAGTCTTTGTTTTAAAATCTAGTTTGTCTGATAGAAGGATTGCCACCCCAGCTTTCTTTTGGTGTCCATTAGCATGGTAAATGGTTTTCCACCCCCTCACTTTCAATCTGGGGGTGTCTTTGGGTCTAAAATGAGTCTCTTGCAGACAGCATATTGATGGGTCTTGTTTTTTAATCCAATCTGATAGCCTGTGTCTTTTGATTGGGGCATTTACGCCATTTGCATTCAGGGTAACTATTGAAAAGTATGAATTTAGTGCCATTGTATTACCTGTAAGGTGACTGTTAACTCTCTCTTGTCTGTGTTCGTTTCTGCTCTTTGCTGCTTTTAGGTTCTCTCTTTGCTTAGAGGACCCCTCTCAATATTTCTTGGAGGGGTGGTTTTGTGTTTGCAAATTCCTTTAGTTTTTGTTTGTTCTGGAAGCTTTTTATCTCTCCTTCTATTTTCAATGATAGCCTAGCTGGATATAGTATTCTTGGCTGCATATTTTTCTCGTTTAGTGCTCTGAAGATATCTTGCCAGTCCTTTCTGGCCTGCCAGGTCTCTGTGGATAGGTCTGTTGCCAATCTAATGTTTCTACCATTGTAGGTTACATATCTCTTCTCCGGAGCTGCTTTCAGGATTTTCTCTTTGTCTCTGAGACTCGTAAGTTTTACTATTAGATGTCGGGTGTTGACCTATTATTATTGATTTTGAGAGGGGTTCTCTGTGCCTCCTGGATTTTAATGCCTGTTTCCTTCCTCACATTAGGGAAGTTCTCTGTTATAATTTGCTCCAATATACCTTCTGCCCCTCTCTCTCTCTCTTCTTCTTCTGGGATCCCAATTATTCTAATGTTGTTTCGTCTTATCGTATCACTTATCTCTCGAATTCTGCCCTCGTGATCCTGTAGTTGTTTCTCTCTCTTTTTCTCAGCCTCTTTATTTTCCATCATTTGGTCTTCTATATCGCTGATTCTCTCTTCTGCCTCATTTATCCTAGCATTTAGTGCCCCCATTTTTGATTGCACCTCATCAATAGCCTTTTTGATTTCGATTTGGTTAGATTTTAGTTCTTTTATTTCTCCAGAAAGGGTTTCTCTAATAACTTCCACGCTTTTTTCAAGCCCAGCTAGTATCTTTAAAGTCATGATTCTGAACTCTAGGTCCGACATCGTACTAATGTCCGTATTGAGTAGGTCCCTGGCTGACGGTACTACCTCTTGTTCTTTTTGCTGAGGTGATTTCTTTCGTCTTGTCATTTTCTCCAGAGGAGAATAGATGAATGAGAGAACAAAATCCTAACAGGTTTACAACGTCCCCAGCAAATATACTGTATACAAATCAGAAAAGACCTGAAACCAGGGGAAAAGAAAGGGAAAGAAAGAAAAACGAAAGAGAAAAAGAAAAAAAAGGATAAAAACAAAAACAAAACAATACAAAAAAGGCAGAATATGATCAAATATGATCAGGCTAGTGCATAGATCAGTGCCGCACACTAGATTTTGGGCGTATTTTGGTCTGTTAGAAAAAGGTGCCTCCTAAAATTTTAAAGGAAGAAAGACATATATGTACAAAATAATGGTTGATACAATGAAGGGATGGAAGATGACTGTAAAGATGAAAATTATAAAAGATTTTATAAAAGGACTTGGTAAGATAAGTTGTTTGAAAAAAGAAAGAAGATTTAAGAAAAAAAAAGGAAAAAGGGAGAGAATGTGATCAGGCAGGAGACTAGAACAAAGCCATACACTAGTGATTTAGGGTATATTTTGATCTGTTAGAAGAAACTGTACCTCAAAATTTTAAAGAGAGAACAACTTATATATATATATATATGCCAAAAATAAGGGTAACTACTATGAAGGGATAAAATATGACTCTAAAAATGAAAAATAAAAAATGTTTGTTTTTTTTTTTAAAAAAGGGATTTATAAGATGTTGGTTGAAAAAGGGAAAAAGAAAAAAAAACAGTCAACAAAAATTAACTTTGATGAAATAATGAATCATGGTTAAAAAAAAAAAAAAGCCATGAATCTATGTGCAGTGTTCCCCTAGCGCTGGAGTTCTCCTATTCTCCTTGATCGATCAACTTGGTCTTGCCTTGCTGGCTGTTTGTGCTGATCTTCTGGGGGAGGGGCCTGTTGCTGTGGTTTCCAAATGTCTTTGCCGGAGGCGGAATTGCCCCGCCCTTGTCAGTCCGGGCTAAGGAAGCTGCTCCGCTTTGCTCTCAGGAGCTTTTGTTCCCTGCAAGCTCTCGGTACAGCCTTGGAGGACCAGGGCAGAAATGGTGGCCTCCCAATCTCCCCTCGGAGGAGCTGAGAACCTGGGGCCCCGCTCCTCAGTGTGCCCCCAGAGAAAAGCAGTCACTTCCGTGTCCCCGTTCTCCGGCCGCACTCCGTGCTCACCCGGCCTGTGACCGAGCGTTGCTATCTATGGCACCCGACCCCGCACGGAGTCTCCAAACCCAGCAGATCCCTGCAGTGCGCTCCCGCACCGCTCCTCCCCGGGAAGGAAGGGGAGTCTCCCCGGATCTGCTGCTTGTTGGGTCCCTGCTGGGGGAGCCGTGCTCCGACTGGGCCGCAGATCACAGTTTATGGCAACCCCGAGCTGAGAGCCCACGACTCTGCTCCGTCTCTGCAGCCGGCTTCCCCGCGAGCATGCAAGTCTTACTGCTCGCTTAGCAAGGAAAGAAACAGTAGTGTAGGGGAACCGTGTGTACATAGCCTCACTGTTGCGAGGAGTGGGAACACTTGTTGTGCCTGTGCGTAAGAGCCTGACTGACAATTCCCTTAAGTTACTGGGCGAGAGAAACGGATTCATGCAGCTGCACCTCTCCCACCAGCTCTCAGTATCAGAATGGTAGCACTCCTCCGGCCTGTGTGCCTGCAGGCCTAAGTTTCAGGCCCCTCCCTGGAATACACTACACTGGAGAAACCGCGCTTTAGCTCCCGCCAGTCCCTAGCGGAGAGGAAGCTGTATGGTGTGCGCTGTGCTTGAGAGCCCGGCGAACGTCTTCCCTACGTAAAACCGGGGGAAAGAAATGCCGTTGCCGGAGACGCCTCTCGGCTCACCTCTTTTCCTGGAGCTAGTACCTTTACCCCGGTGCGCGTGCAGGCCCAAAGCCAAAAACCTCACTCGAGGGAACCGCACTGTAGAGAATCCGGGCTTCGGCCAGACTAGGCCTTCCTGAGGGTGGAAGACTTTTGCTATGAGCATGCGTGCGAGCACTGCCAGCGAGTCCAAAACCATTTTCTGAGGGAGACTGAGGCCGCGGCAGAAGGGAGAACAAAACTCCCCACTTGTTTCCTGAAGGCAGCCCAGCAGCCGCCCCCTTGGACATGCAAGTCTCACTGCTCACGTACCAAAGCAAAGAAACAGTACTGTAGGGGAACCTTGTTGTAGGTAGACTCCCTGTTGCGCGAGTGGGAACACTTGGAGTGCCTGTGCGTAAGAGCCTGGCCGAATAGTCCCTTAAGTTCCTGGGCGAGAGAAACGGATTCGTGCAGCCGCAACTCTCCCACCAGCTCTCAGTATCAGAATGGTAGCACTCCTCCGCCCTGTGTGCGTGCAGGCCTAAGAGGCAGGCCCCTCCTTGGAAGGCACAGCACTGTGGAGAACCCGCGTTAGTTCCCGCCAGTCCCTAGCGGAGAGGACGCTGTATGGTGTGCGCTGTGCTTCAGAGCCCGGCGAACGGCTTCCCTATGTAAAAGCGAGGGAAAGAAAGGCCTGTGCCGGAGACACCTCTCGGCTGAGCTCTTGTTCCTGGGGCTAGTATCGTGCTCCGTTGTGCGAGCAGACCAAAAGCCAACCACCTAAATCCAGGGAACTGCACTGTGTGGAATCCAGGCTTCGGGCAGACTAGGCCTTCCTGAGGGTGGAAACCTTTTGCAGTGTGAATGCGGGCGAGCACTGCCAGCGAGTCCAAAACCATTTTGCGAAGGAGACTGAGGCCGCGGCAGAAGTGAGAACTCAACTCCCCACTTGTTTCCTGAAGCCAGCCAGGCGGCCGCCCCCTTGAGCATGCATGTCTCACTGCTTGTGGACCAACGCAAAGAAACAGTAGGGTAGGTGACCGTGTTGTACAGAGCCTCACTGTTCCGGAGAGGGGAAACACTTGGAGTGTGTGTGCATGAGACCCTGGGAGACGAGTCCCATACGTTACTGGGCGAGAGAAACGAACTCGTGCAGCCGCACCTCTCCCACCAGCTCTCAGTGGCAGAATGCAAGCACTCCTCAGGCATGTGTGCGAGCAGGCCTAAGTAGCAGGCCCCTCCCTGGAAGGCACAACACTGTGGTGAAAGCGCACGGTAGCTCCCGCCAGGCACCGGCGGGGAGGACGCTGTATGGTGTGCGCTGTGCCTGAGAGCCCGGCGAGCATCTTCCCTATGTAAAACCGGGGGAAAGAAAGGCCAGTGCCGGAGAGGCCTCTCGGCTGAGCTCTTTTCCTGGAGCTAGTACCTTTATCCCGGTGGGCGTGCAGGCCAAAAGCCAAAAACCTCACTCGAGGAAACCGCATTGTAGAGAATCCGGGCTTCGGCCAGACTAGGCCTTCCTCTGGTTGGAAGCCTTTTGCTGTGTGCATGCTTATGAGCTCCGCCCCGGAGTCCAAAACCATTTTCGGAGGGAGACTGAGGCCGCGGCAGAAGGGAGAACACAACTCCCCACTTGTTTCCTGAAGCCAGCCCAGCGGCCGCCCGCTTGGGCATGCAAGTCTCACTGCTCGCGTACCAAGGAAAGAAACAGTAGTGTAGGGGAACCGTGTGTACATAGCCTCACTGTTGCGGGGAGTGGGAACACTTGGAGTGCCTGTGCGTAAGAGCCTGACTGACAATTCCCTTAAGTTACTGTGCAAGGGAAATGGATTCGTGCAGCCGCCCCTCTCCCACCAGCTCTCAGTAGCAGAATGGTAGCACTCCTCCGGCATGTGTGCCTGCAGGCCTAAGTTGCAGGCCCCTCTCTGGAATGCACTACACTGGAGAAACCGCGCTATAGCTCCCGCAAGTCCGTAGCGGAGAGGAAGCTGTATGGTGTGCGCTGTGCTTGAGAGCCCGGCGAACGTCTTCCCTACGTAAAACCGGGAGAAAGAAAGGCCGTTGGCGGAGAAGTCTCTCGGCTAAGCTCTTGTTCCTGGAGCTAGTACCTTTGCCCCGGTGTGCGTGCAGGCCAAAACCCAAAAACCTCACTGGAGGGAACCGCACTGTAGAGAATCCGGACTTCGGGCAGACTAGGCCTTCCTGAGGGTGGAAGCCTTCTGCTGTGTGCATGCGTATGAGCTCCACCAGGGAATCTAAAACCATTTTCTGAGGGAGACTGAGGCCGCAGAAGAAGGGAGAACAAAACACCCCACTTGTTTCCTGCTACTGGCCCTGCGTCTAACCCCTTGTGCATGCATGTCTCACTGCTCCCAAACCAACGTAAGAAATGCAGGGTAGGGGACCGTGTTGTAGAGAGTCTCACTGTTACGGAAGGTGGAAACACTGGGAGTGTGTGTACGTGAGAGCCTGGGAGACGAGTCCCCTAACTTACTGGGCGAGAGAAAAGGATTAGTTGCAGCGGCACCTCTCCAACCAGCTCTCAGTGGCAGAATGCTAGCACTCCTCAGGCATGTGTGCGTGCAGGCCTAAGTATCAGGCCCCTCCCTGGAAGGCACAAAACTGCGGTGAAAGCGCGCTTCAGCTCAGGCCTGTCCCCGGCGTGGAGGACGCTGTAAGGTTTCCTCTGTACTTGAGAGCCCGGCGAACGGCTTCCCTATGTAAAACCGAGAGGGAAAGAAAGGCCGGTGCCTGAGACGCCTCTCGGCTCAGCTCTTGTTCCTGGGGCTAGTACCGTTGCCCCGGTGTGCTTGAAGGACAAAAGCCAACCACCTAACTCGAGGGAATCACACTATAGAGAATCCGGGCTTCGGCTGGACTAGGCCTTCCTGAGGGTGGAAAGCTTCTGCTGAGAGCATGCATGCGAGCACTGCCAGCGAGTCCAAAACCATTTTCCCAGGGAGACTGAGGCCGCGGCAGAAGGGAGAACACAACTGCCCATTTGTTTCCTGAAGCCAGCCCAGCAGCCGACCCCTAGGGCATGCAAGTCTCACGCTCGCTTACCAACGCAATGAAACCGTACTGTAGGGGAACCGTGTATACAGAGCCTCACTGTTGCGCGCAGTGGGAACTCTTGGAGTGCCTGTACGTAAGAGCCTGGCTGAAGAGTCCCTTCAGTTCCTGGGCGAGAGAAACGGATTCGTGCAGCCGCACCTCTCCCACCAGCTCTCAGTATCAGAATGGTAGCACTCCTCCGGCCTGTGTGCGTGCAGGCCTAAGTTGCAGGCCCCTCCCTGGAAGGCAGTACACTGTGGAGAAACCGCGCTTTAGCTGCCGCCGTTCCCTAGCGGAGAGGAAGCTGTAGGGTGTGCGATGTGCCTAGAGCCCGGCGAACGTCTTCCCTAGGTAAAACCGGGGGAAACAAGGGCCGGTGCCGGAGACGCGTCTCGGCTCAGCTCTTGTTCATGGAGCTAGTATCTTTACCCCGGTGTGCGTGCAGGCCGAAAGCCAAAAACCTCACACGAGGGAACCGCACTGTAGAGAATCCAGGCTTCGGCCAGACTAGGCCTTCCTGAGGGTGGAAGCCTTCTGCTGTGTGCATGCGTATGAGCTCCGCCACGGAGTACAAAACCATTTTCTGAGGGAGACGGAGGCCGCGGCAGAAGTGAGAACAAAGCTCCCCACTTGTTTCCTGCTAGTGGCCCTGCGTCCAACCCCTTGTGCATGCATGTCTCACTGCTCCCATACCAACGTAAGAAAAGTAGGGTAGGGGACCGTGTTGTAGAGAGTCTCACTGTTACGGAGGGTGGAAACACTTGGAGTGTGTGTTCGTGAGAGCCTGGGAGACGAGTCCCCTAAGTTACTGGGGGAGAGAAAAGGATTAGTTGCAGCGGCACCTCTCCAAACAGCTCTCAGTATTAGAATGATAGCATTCCTCCGGCATGTGTGCGAGCAGGCCTAAGAGGCAGGCCCCTCCTTGGAAGGCACAGCACTGTGGAGAACCCGCGTTAGCTCCCGCCGATCCCTAGCGGAGAGGACGCTGTATGGTGTGCGCTGTGCTTCAGAGCCCGGCGAACGGCTTCCCTATGTAAAAGCGAGGGAAAGAAAGGCCTGTGCCGGAGACACCTCTCGGCTGAGCTCTTGTTCCTGGGCTACTATCGTGCTCCATTGTGCGAGCAGACCAAAAGCCAACCACCTAAATCCAGGGAACTGCACTGTGTGGAATCCAGGCTTCGGCCAGACTAGGCCTTCCTGAGGGTGGAAACCTCTTGCAGTGTGAATGCGGGCGAGCACTGCCAGCGAGTCCAAAACCATTTTGTGAGGAAGACTGAGGCCTCGGCAGAAGTGAGAACTCAACTCCCCACTTTTTTCCTGAAGCCAGCCAGACGGCCGCCCCCTTGAGCATGCATGTCTCACTGCTTGCCGACCAAGGCAAAGAGACAGTGGGGTAGGGGACCGTGTTGTAGAGAGCCTGACTGTTAGGGAGGGTGGAAACACTTGGAGTGTGTGTACGTGAGAGCCTAGGAGACGAGTCCCCTAAGTTACTGGGCGAGAGAAAAGGATTAGTTGCAGCGGCACCTCTCCCACCAGCTCTCAGTATCAGAATGGTAGCACTCCTCCGGCATGTGTGTGTGCAGACCTAAGTGGCAGGCCCCTCCTTGGAAGGCACAACACTGTGGAGAAACCGCGCTTTAGCTCCTGCCGGTCCCTAGCGGAGAGGACGCTATATGGTGTGCGCTGTGCTTGAGAGCCCGGCGATCGGCTTCCCTATGTATAAGCGAGGGAAAGAAAGGCCGGTGCCCGAGACGCCTCTCGGCTCAGCTCTTGTTCCTGGAGCTAGTACCGTTACCCTGGTGTGCTTGCAGGCCGAGGGCCAACCTCCCAATTCGAGGGAACCACACTGTAGAAATTCCTTACTTCGGCCAGACTAGGCCTTCCTGAGGGAGGTAACCCTTTGCAGTGTGAATGCGGGCGAGCACTGCCAGCGAGTCCAAAACCGTTTTACGAGGGAGACTGAGGCCGCGACCGAAGTGAGAACTCAACTCCCCATTTGTTTCCTGAAGCCAGCCCGGCAGCCGCCCCCTTGAGCATGCAAGTCTCACTGTTCGCGTCCCAACGCAAGGAAACAGTAGGCTGGGGGACCGTGTTGTAGAGAGCCTCACTGTTCCGGAGAGTGGAAACACTTCGAGTGCGTGTGCGTGAGAGCCTGGGAGACGAGTGTCCTACGTTACTGGGCGAGAGAAACGAACTCGTGCAGCCGCACCTCTCCCACCAGCTCTCAGTGGCAGAATGCTAGCACTCCTCAGGCATGCGTTCGTGCAGGCCTAAGTATCAGGGCCCTCCCTGGAAGGCACAAAACTGTGGTGAAAGCGCGCTTCAGCTCCGGCCGGTCCCCGGCGGGGAGGACGCGGTAAGGTTTCCTCTGTACTTGAGAGCCCGGCGAACGGCATCCCTATGTAAAACCGAGGGAAAGAAAGGCCGGTGCCTGAGACGCCTCTCGGCTCAGCTCTTGTTCCTGGGGCTAGTACCGTTGCCCCGGTGTGCTTGAAGGACAAAAGCCAACCACCTAACTCGAGGGAATCACACTATAGAGAATCCGGGCTTCGGCTGGACTAGGCCTTCCTGAGGGTGGAAAGCTTCTGCTGAGAGCATGCATGCGAGCACTGCCAGCGAGTCCAAAACCATTTTCCCAGGGAGACTGAGGCCGCGGCAGAAGGGAGAACACAACTGCCCATTTGTTTCCTGAAGCCAGCCCAGCAGCCGACCCCTAGGGCATGCAAGTCTCACGCTCGCTTACCAACGCAATGAAACCGTACTGTAGGGGAACCGTGTATACAGAGCCTCACTGTTGCGCGCAGTGGGAACTCTTGGAGTGCCTGTACGTAAGAGCCTGGCTGAAGAGTCCCTTCAGTTCCTGGGCGAGAGAAACGGATTCGTGCAGCCGCACCTCTCCCACCAGCTCTCAGTATCAGAATGGTAGCACTCCTCCGGCCTGTGTGCGTGCAGGCCTAAGTTGCAGGCCCCTCCCTGGAAGGCAGTACACTGTGGAGAAACCGCGCTTTAGCTGCCGCCGTTCCCTAGCGGAGAGGAAGCTGTAGGGTGTGCGATGTGCCTAGAGCCCGGCGAACGTCTTCCCTACGTAAAACCGGGGGAAACAAAGGCCGGTGCCGGAGACGCGTCTCGGCTCAGCTCTTGTTCATGGAGCTAGTATCTTTACCCCGGTGTGCGTGCAGGCCGAAAGCCAAAAACCTCACACGAGGGAAACGCACTGTAGTGAATCGGGCTTCGGCCAGACTAGGCCTTCCTGAGGGTGGAAGCCTTCTGCTGTGTGCATGCGTATGAGCTCGGCCACGGAGTACAAAACCATTTTCTGAGGGAGACTGAGGCCGCAGTAGAAGGGAGAACAAAGCTCCCCACTTGTTTCCTGCTACTGGCCCTGCGTCCAACCCCTTGTGCATGCATGTCTCACTGCTCCCATACCAACGTAAGAAAAGTAGGGTAGGGGACCGTGTTGTAGAGAGTCTCACTGTTACGGAGGGTGGAAACACTGGGAGTGTGTGTACGTGAGAGCCTGGGAGACGAGTCCCCTAAGTTACTGAGCGAGAGAAAAGGATTAGTTGTAGCAGCACCTCTCCCACCAGCTCTCAGTGGCAGAATGCTAGCACTCCTCAGGCATGTGTGCGTGCAGGCCTAAGTATCAGGCCCCTCCCTGGAAGGCACAAAACTGCGGTGAAAGCGCGCTTCAGCTCCGGCCTGTCCCCGGCGTGGAGGACGCTGTAAGGTTTCCTCTGTACTTGAGAGCCCGGCGAACGGCTTCCCTATGTAAAACCGAGAGGGAAAGAAAGGCCGGTGCCTGAGACGCCTCTCGGCTCAGCTCTTGTTCCTGGGGCTAGTACCGTTGCCCCGGTGTGCTTGAAGGACAAAAGCCAACCACCTAACTCGAGGGAATCACACTATAGAGAATCCGGGCTTCGGCTGGACTAGGCCTTCCTGAGGGTGGAAAGCTTCTGCTGAGAGCATGCATGCGAGCACTGCCAGCGAGTCCAAAACCATTTTCCCAGGGAGACTGAGGCCGCGGCAGAAGGGAGAACACAACAGCCCATTTGTTTCCTGAAGCCAGCCCAGCAGCCGACCCCTAGGGCATGCAAGTCTCACGCTCGCTTATCAACGCAATGAAACAGTACTGTAGGGGAACCGTGTATACAGAGCCTCACTGTTGCGTGGAGTGGGAACTCTTGGAGTGCCTGTACGTAAGAGCCTGGCTGAAGAGTCCCTTCAGTTCCTGGGCGAGAGAAACGGATTCGTGCAGCCGCACCTCTCCCACCAGCTCTCAGTATCAGAATGGTAGCACTCCTCCGGCCTGTGTGCGTGGAGGCCTAAGTTGCAGGCCCCTCCCTGGAAGGCAGTACACTGTGGAGAAACCGCGCTTTAGCTGCGGCCGTTCCCTAGCGGAGAGGAAGCTGTAGGGTGTGCGATGTGCCTAGAGCCCGGCGAACGTCTTCCCTACGTAAAACCGGGGGAAACAAAGGCCGGTGCCGGAGACGCGTCTCGGCTCAGCTCTTGTTCCTGGAACTAGCACTTTTACCACGGTGTGCGTGCAGTCGAAAAGCCAAAAACCTCATTGGAGGGAAGCGCACTGTAGAGAAACCGGGCTTCGGGCAGAGTAGGCCTTCCTGAGGGTGGCAGCCTTTTGCTGTGATTATACCTGCTTGCACTGCCAGCGCGTCCAAAACCATTTTCTGAGGGAGACTGAGGCCACGGCAGAAGGGAGAACACAACTCCCCACTTCTTTCCTGAAGGCGGTCCTGCGACCGTCCCCTTGAGCATGCATGTCTTTTTTTTTAATTTTTTATTGTTATGTTAATCACCATATATTACATCATTAGTTTTTGGTGCAGTGTTCCATGATTCATTGTTTGTTCATAACACCCAGTGCTCCATGCAGAACGTGCCCTCCTCAATACCCATCACCAGGCTCACCCCTCCTCCTACCCCCCTCCCCTCTAGAACCGTCAGTTTGTTTCTCAGAGTCCATCATCTCTCATGGTTCGTCTCCCCCTCTGACATACTCCCCTTTTCTTCCTCTCCTGTTATCTTCTTCTTTTTCTTTTTTCTTAAAATATGTTGCGTTATTTGTTTCAGAAGTACAGAACTGTGATTCAACAGTCTGGCACAATTCACAGCGCTCACCGTAGCACATACCCTCCCCAATGTCTATCACCCAGCCACCCCATCCCTCCCACCCCCAACCACTCCAGTAACACTCAGTTTCTTTCCCGAGATGAAGAATTCCTCATATCAGTGAGGTCATATGATACATGTCTTTCTCTGATTGACTTATTTCACTCAGCATAACACCCTCCAGTTCCATCCACGTCGTTGCAAATGGCAAGATCTCATTCCTTTTGATGGCTGCATAATATTCCATTGTGTATATACACCACATCTTCTTTATCCATTCATCTTTCGATGGGCATCTTGGCTCTTTCCACCGTTTGGCTATGGTGGACATTGCTGCTATAAACATTGGGGTACACGTACCCCTTCGGGTCCCTACATTTGTATCTTTGTGGTAAATACCCAGTAGTGCAACTGCTGGATCGAACGGTAGCTCTAATTTCAACTGTTTGAGGAACCTCCATACTGTTTTCCAGAGGGGTTGCACTAGCTTGCATTCCCACCAACAGTGTAGGAGGGTTCCCCTTTCTCCACATCCCCGCCAACATCTGTCGTTCCCTGACTTGTTAATTTCAGCCATTCTGACGGGTGTGAGGTGGTATCTCATGGAGGTTTTGATTTGGATTTCCCTGATGCCGAGCGATGTGGAGCACTTTTTCATGTGCCTGTTGGCCATTTGGATGTCTTCTTTGGAGACATGTCTGTTCATGTCTTCTGCCCATTTCTTGATTGAATTATTTCTTCTTTGGGTGTTGAGTTTGATCAGTTCTTTATAGATTTTGGATACTAGCCCTTTATCTGATAGGTCAGTTGCAAATATTTTCTCCCATTCTGTCGGTTGTCTTTTGGTTTTGTGGACTGTTTCTTTTGCTGTGCAAAAGCTTTTTATCTTGATGAAATCCCAAGAGTTCATTTTTGCCCTGGCTTCCCGTGCCTTTGGCGATGTTTCTAGGAAGAAGTTGCTGCGGCTAAGGTCGAAAAGGTTGCTACCTGTGTTCTCCTTTAGGATTTTGATGGACTCCTGTGTCACGTTTAGGTCTTTCAACCGTTTGGAGTCTATTTTTGTGTGTGGTGTAAGGAAATGGTCCAGTTTCATTCTTCTGCATGTGGCTGTCCAATTTTCCCAACACCATTTGTTGAAGAGACTGTCTTTTTGCCATTGGACATTCTTTCCTGCTTTGTCAAAGATAAGTTGACCATAGAGTTGAGGGTCCATTTCTGGGCTCTCGATTCTGTTCCATTGATCTATGTGTCTGTTTTTGTGCCAGTACCATACTGTCTTGATGATGACAGGTTTGTCATAGAGCTGAAAGTCCGGAATTGTGAAGCCGCCAGCTTTGCTTTTCTTTTTCATTAGTCCTCTGGCTATTCTGGGTCTCTTCTGGTTCCATACAAATTTGAGGATTATTTCTTCCATTTCTTTGAGAAAAGTGGATGGTATTTTGATGGGGATTGCATTGAATGTGTAGATTGCTCTAGGTAGCATTGACATCTTCAGAATGTTGATTCTCCCAATCCATGAGCACGGAACGTTGTTCCATTTCTTTGTGTCTTCTTCCATTTCTTTCATGAGTATTTTATAGTTTTCTGAGTACAGATCCTTTGCCTCTTTGGTTAGATTTCTTCCTAGGGATCTAATGGTTTTGGGTGCAATTGTAAATGGGATCGACTCCTTGATTTGTCTCTCTTCTGTCTTGTTGTTGCTGTAGAGGAATGCCACCGATTTCTGTGCACTGATTTTGTATCCTGCTACTTTACTGAATTCCTGTATGAGTTCTAGCAGTTTTGCGGTGGAGTCTTTTGGGTTTTCCACATACAGTATCTTATCATCTGCAAAGAGTGAGAGGTTTGACTTCCTCTTTGCCGTTTTGGATGCCTTTGATTTCTTTTTGTTGTCTGATTGCTGTGGCTAGGACTTCTAATACTACGTTGAATAGCACTGGTGAGAGTGGACATCCCTGCCGCGTTCCTGACTTTATGGGAAAAGCTCTCGGCCTTTCCCCATTGAGAATGATATTCGCTGTCGGTTTTTCATAGATGGCTTTTATGATATTGAGGTATGTACCCTCTATCCCTATACTGTGAAGAGTTTTGATCAAGAAACGATGTTGTACTTTGTCAAATGCTTTTTCTGCATCTATTGAGAGGATCATATGATTCTTGCTCTTTCTTCTGTTAATGTATTGTATCACGTTGATTGATTTGCGGATGGTGAACCAGCCTTGCAGCCCAGGAATAAATCCCACTTGGTCCTGGTGAATAATCCTTTTAATGTACTGTTGGAACCCATTGGCTAGTTTTTTTTGTGTGTGTGTGAGAATTTTTGCTTCCATGTTCATCAAGGATATTGGTCTGTAATTCTCTTTTTTGATGGGGTCTTTGTCTGGTTTTGGGATCAAGGTAATGCTGGCCTCATAAAATGAGTTTGGAAGTTTCCCTTCCATTTCTATTTTTTGGAACAGTTTCAGGAGAATAGGTAGTAATTCTTCTTGAAATGGCTGATAGAATTCCCCTGGGAAGCCATCTGGCCCTGGGCTTTTGTTTCTTGGGAGATTTTTGATGACTGTTTCAATTTCCTTAGTGGTTATAGGTCTGTTCAGGTTTTCTATTTCTTCCTGGTTCAATTTTGGTAGTTGATACATCTCTAGGAATGCACCCATTTCTTCCAGGTTATCTAATTTGCTGGCATAGAGTTGCTCATAATATGTTCTTATCATTGTTTGTATTTCTTTGGTGTTGGTTGTGATCTCTCCTCTTTCCTTCATGATTTTGTTGATTTGGGTCATTTCTCTTTTCTTCTTGATAAGTCTGGCCAGGGGTTTATCAATCTTGTTCATTCTTTCCAAGAACCAGCTCCTAGTTTCGTGGATCTGTTCTACTGTTCTTTTGGTTTCTAGTTCATTGATTTCTGCTCTGATCTTTATGATTTCTCTTCTCCTGCTGGGTTTAGGCTTTATTTGCTGTTCTTTCTCCAGCTCCTTTAGGTGTAGGGTTAGGTTGTGTATTTGAGACCTTTCTTATTTCTTGAGAAAGGCTTGTATTGCTATATACTTTCCTCTCAGGACTGCCTTTGTTGTATCCCAAAGATTTTGAACCGTTGTGTTTTCATTTTCATTGGTTTCCATGAAATTTTTTAATTCTTCTTTAATTTCCTGGTTGACCCATTCATTCTTTAGTAGGATGCTCTTTAGCCTCCATGTATTTGAGTTCTTTCCGACTTTCCTCTTGTGGTTGAGTTCTAGTTTCAAAGCATTGTGGTCTGAAAATATGCAGGGAATGATCCCAATCTTTTGGTACCGATTGAGACCTGATTTGTGACCTGGGATGTGATCAGTTCTGGAGAATGTTCCATGGGCACTAGAGAAGAATGTGTATTCCTTTGCTTGGGGATGGAATGTTCTGAATATGTCTGTGAAGTCCATTTGGTCCAGTGTGTCATTTAAAGTCTTTATTTCCTTGTTGATCTTTTGCTTAGATGATCTGTCCATTTCAGTCAGGGGGGTGTTAAAGTCCCCCACTATTATTGTATTGTTGTCAATGTGTTTCTTTGCTTTTGTTATTAATTGCCTTATATAATTGGCTGCTCCCATGTTCGGGGCATAGATCTTTACAATTGTTAGATCTTCTTGTTGGATAGACCCTTTAAGTAGGATATAGTGTCCTTCGTCATCTCTTATTACAGTCTTTGTTTTAAAATCTAGTTTGTCTGATATAAGGATTGCCACCCCAGCTTTCTTTTGGTGTCCATTAGCATGGTAAATGGTTTTCCACCCCCTCACTTTTAATGTGGGGGTGTCTTTGGCTCTAAAATGAGTCTCTTGCAGACAGCATATTGATGGGTCTGGTTTTTTTTTTTAATTTTTTATTGTTATGTTAATCACCATATATTGCATCATTAGTTTTTGGTGCAGTGTTCCATGATTCATTGTTTGTTCATAACACCCAGTGCTCCATGCAGAACGTGCCCTCCTCAATACCCATCACCAGGCTCACCCCTCCTCCTACCCCCCTCCCCTCTAGAACCCTCAGTTTGTTTCTCAGAGTCCATCATCTCTCATGGTTCGTCTCCCCCTCTGACATACTCCCCTTTTCTTCCTCTCCTGTTATCTTCTTCTTTTCCTTTTTTCTTAAAATATGTTGCGTTATTTCTTTCAGAAGTACAGAACTGTGATTCAACAGTCTGGCACAATTCACAGCACTCACCGTAGCACATACCCTCCCCAATGTCTATCACCCAGCCACCCCATCCCTCCCACCCCCAACCACTCCAGTAACACTCAGTTTCTTTCCCGAGATGAAGAATTCCTCATATCAGTGAGGTCATATGATACATGTCTTTCTCTGATTGACTTATTTCACTCAGCATAACACCCTCCAGTTCCATCCACGTCGTTGCAAATGGCAAGATCTCATTCCTTTTGATGGCTGCATAATATTCCATTGTGTATATACACCACATCTTCTTTATCCATTTATCTGTCGATGGGCATCTTGGCTCTTTCCACCGTTTGGCTATGGTGGACATTGCTGCTATAAACATTGGGGTACACGTACCCCTTCGGGTCCCTACATTTGTATCTTTGTGGTAAATACCCAGTAGTGCAACTGCTGGATCGAACGGTAGCTCTAATTTCAACTGTTTGAGGAACCTCCATACTGTTTTCCAGAGGGGTTGCACTAGCTTGCATTCCCACCAACAGTGTAGGAGGGTTCCCCTTTCTCCACATCCCCGCCAACATCTGTCGTTCCCTGACTTGTTAATTTCAGCCATTCTGACGGGTGTGAGGTGGTATCTCATGGAGGTTTTGATTTGGATTTCCCTGATGCCGAGCGATGTGGAGCACTTTTTCATGTGCCTGTTGGCCATTTGGATGTCTTCTTTGGAGACATGTCTGTTCATGTCTTCTGCCCATTTCTTGATTGAATTATTTCTTCTTTGGGTGTTGAGTTTGATCAGTTCTTTATAGATTTTGGATACTAGCCCTTTATCTGATAGGTCAGTTGCAAATATTTTCTCCCATTCTGTCGGTTGTCTTTTGGTTTTGTGGACTGTTTCTTTTGCTGTGCAAAAGCTTTTTATCTTGATGAAATCCCAAGAGTTCATTTTTGCCCTGGCTTCCCGTGCCTTTGGCGATGTTTCTAGGAAGAAGTTGCTGCGGCTAAGGTCGAAAAGGTTGCTACCTGTGTTCTCCTTTAGGATTTTGATGGACTCCTGTGTCACGTTTAGGTCTTTCAACCGTTTGGAGTCTATTTTTGTGTGTGGTGTAAGGAAATGGTCCAGTTTCATTCTTCTGCATGTGGCTGTCCAATTTTCCCAACACCATTTGTTGAAGAGACTGTCTTTTTGCCATTGGACATTCTTTCCTGCTTTGTCAAAGATAAGTTGACCATAGAGTTGAGGGTCCATTTCTGGGCTCTCGATTCTGTTCCATTGATCTATGTGTCTGTTTTTGTGCCAGTACCATACTGTCTTGAAGATGACAGCTTTGTCATAGAGCTGGAAGTCGGGAATTGTGATGCCGCCAGCTTTGCTTTTCTTTTTCAGGAGTCCTCTGGCTATTCTGGGTCTCTTCTGGTTCCATACAAATTTGAGGATTATTTCTTCCATTTCTTTGAGAAAAGTGGATGGTATTTTGATGGGGATTGCATTGAATGTGTAGATTACTCTAGGTAGCATTGACATCTTCACAATGTTGATTCTCCCAATCCATGAGCACGGAACGTTGTTCCATTTCTTTGTGTCTTCTTCCATTTCTTTCATGAGTATTTTATAGTTTTCTGAGTACAGATCCTTTGCCTCTTTGGTTAGATTTCTTCCTAGGGATCTAATGGTTTTGGGTGCAATTGTAAATGGGATCGACTCCTTGATTTGTCTCTCTTCTGTCTTGTTGTTGCTGTAGAGGAATGCCACCGATTTCTGTGCACTGATTTTGTATCCTGCTACTTTACTGAATTCCTGTATGAGTTCTAGCAGTTTTGCGGTGGAGTCTTTTGGGTTTTCCACATACAGTATCTTATCATCTGCAAAGAGTGAGAGGTTTGACTTCCTCTTTGCCGTTTTGGATGCCTTTGATTTCTTTTTGTTGTCTGATTGCTGTGGCTAGGACTTCTAATACTACGTTGAATAGCACTGGTGAGAGTGGACATCCCTGCCGCGTTCCTGACTTTATGGGAAAAGCTCTCGGCCTTTCCCCATTGAGAATGATATTCGCTGTCGGTTTTTCATAGATGGCTTTTATGATATTGAGGTATGTACCCTCTATCCCTATACTGTGAAGAGTTTTGATCAAGAAACGATGTTGTACTTTGTCAAATGCTTTTTCTGCATCTATTGAGAGGATCATATGATTCTTGCTCTTTCTTCTGTTAATGTATTGTATCACGTTGATTGATTTGCGGATGGTGAACCAGCCTTGCAGCCCAGGAATAAATCCCACTTGGTCCTGGTGAATAATCCTTTTAATGTACTGTTGGAACCCATTGGCTAGTTTTTTTTGTGTGTGTGTGAGAATTTTTGCTTCCATGTTCATCAAGGATATTGGTCTGTAATTCTCTTTTTTGATGGGGTCTTTGTCTGGTTTTGGGATCAAGGTAATGCTGGCCTCATAAAATGAGTTTGGAAGTTTCCCTTCCATTTCTATTTTTTGGAACAGTTTCAGGAGAATAGGTAGTAATTCTTCTTGAAATGGCTGATAGAATTCCCCTGGGAAGCCATCTGGCCCTGGGCTTTTGTTTCTTGGGAGATTTTTGATGACTGTTTCAATTTCCTTAGTGGTTATAGGTCTGTTCAGGTTTTCTATTTCTTCCTGGTTCAATTTTGGTAGTTGATACATCTCTAGGAATGCACCCATTTCTTCCAGGTTATCTAATTTGCTGGCATAGAGTTGCTCATAATATGTTCTTATCATTGTTTGTATTTCTTTGGTGTTGGTTGTGATCTCTCCTCTTTCCTTCATGATTTTGTTGATTTGGGTCATTTCTCTTTTCTTCTTGATAAGTCTGGCCAGGGGTTTATCAATCTTGTTCATTCTTTCCAAGAACCAGCTCCTAGTTTCGTGGATCTGTTCTACTGTTCTTTTGGTTTCTAGTTCATTGATTTCTGCTCTGATCTTTATGATTTCTCTTCTCCTGCTGGGTTTAGGCTTTATTTGCTGTTCTTTCTCCAGCTCCTTTAGGTGTAGGGTTAGGTTGTGTATTTGAGACCTTTCTTATTTCTTGAGAAAGGCTTGTATTGCTATATACTTTCCTCTCAGGACTGCCTTTGTTGTATCCCAAAGATTTTGAACCGTTGTGTTTTCATTTTCATTGGTTTCCATGAAATTTTTTAATTCTTCTTTAATTTCCTGGTTGACCCATTCATTCTTTAGTAGGATGCTCTTTAGCCTCCATGTATTTGAGTTCTTTCCGACTTTCCTCTTGTGGTTGAGTTCTAGTTTCAAAGCATTGTGGTCTGAAAATATGCAGGGAATGATCCCAATCTTTTGGTACCGATTGAGACCTGATTTGTGACCTGGGATGTGATCAGTTCTGGAGAATGTTCCATGGGCACTAGAGAAGAATGTGTATTCCTTTGCTTGGGGATGGAATGTTCTGAATATGTCTGTGAAGTCCATTTGGTCCAGTGTGTCATTTAAAGTCTTTATTTCCTTGTTGATCTTTTGCTTAGATGATCTGTCCATTTCAGTCAGGGGGGTGTTAAAGTCCCCCACTATTATTGTATTGTTGTCAATGTGTTTCTTTGCTTTTGTTATTAATTGCCTTATATAATTGGCTGCTCCCATGTTCGGGGCATAGATCTTTACAATTGTTAGATCTTCTTGTTGGATAGACCCTTTAAGTAGGATATAGTGTCCTTCCTCATCGCTTATTACAGTCTTTGTTTTAAAATCTAGTTTGTCTGATAGAAGGATTGCCACCCCAGCTTTCTTTTGGTGTCCATTAGCATGGTAAATGGTTTTCCACCCCCTCACTTTCAATCTGGGGGTGTCTTTGGGTCTAAAATGAGTCTCTTGCAGACAGCATATTGATGGGTCTTGTTTTTTAATCCAATCTGATAGCCTGTGTCTTTTGATTGGGGCATTTACGCCATTTGCATTCAGGGTAACTATTGAAAAGTATGAATTTAGTGCCATTGTATTACCTGTAAGGTGACTGTTAACTCTCTCTTGTCTGTGTTCGTTTCTGCTCTTTGCTGCTTTTAGGTTCTCTCTTTGCTTAGAGGACCCCTCTCAATATTTCTTGGAGGGGTGGTTTTGTGTTTGCAAATTCCTTTAGTTTTTGTTTGTTCTGGAAGCTTTTTATCTCTCCTTCTATTTTCAATGATAGCCTAGCTGGATATAGTATTCTTGGCTGCATATTTTTCTCGTTTAGTGCTCTGAAGATATCTTGCCAGTCCTTTCTGGCCTGCCAGGTCTCTGTGGATAGGTCTGTTGCCAATCTAATGTTTCTACCATTGTAGGTTACATATCTCTTCTCCGGAGCTGCTTTCAGGATTTTCTCTTTGTCTCTGAGACTCGTAAGTTTTACTATTAGATGTCGGGTGTTGACCTATTATTATTGATTTTGAGAGGGGTTCTCTGTGCCTCCTGGATTTTAATGCCTGTTTCCTTCCTCACATTAGGGAAGTTCTCTGTTATAATTTGCTCCAATATACCTTCTGCCCCTCTCTCTCTCTCTTCTTCTTCTGGGATCCCAATTATTCTAATGTTGTTTCGTCTTATCGTATCACTTATCTCTCGAATTCTGCCCTCGTGATCCTGTAGTTGTTTCTCTCTCTTTTTCTCAGCCTCTTTATTTTCCATCATTTGGTCTTCTATATCGCTGATTCTCTCTTCTGCCTCATTTATCCTAGCATTTAGTGCCCCCATTTTTGATTGCACCTCATCAATAGCCTTTTTGATTTCGATTTGGTTAGATTTTAGTTCTTTTATTTCTCCAGAAAGGGTTTCTCTAATAACTTCCACGCTTTTTTCAAGCCCAGCTAGTATCTTTAAAGTCATGATTCTGAACTCTAGGTCCGACATCGTACTAATGTCCGTATTGAGTAGGTCCCTGGCTGACGGTACTACCTCTTGTTCTTTTTGCTGAGGTGATTTCTTTCGTCTTGTCATTTTCTCCAGAGGAGAATAGATGAATGAGAGAACAAAATCCTAACAGGTTTACAACGTCCCCAGCAAATATACTGTATACAAATCAGAAAAGACCTGAAACCAGGGGAAAAGAAAGGGAAAGAAAGAAAAACGAAAGAGAAAAAGAAAAAAAAGGATAAAAACAAAAACAAAACAATACAAAAAAGGCAGAATATGATCAAATATGATCAGGCTAGTGCATAGATCAGTGCCGCACACTAGATTTTGGGCGTATTTTGGTCTGTTAGAAAAAGGTGCCTCCTAAAATTTTAAAGGAAGAAAGACATATATGTACAAAATAATGGTTGATACAATGAAGGGATGGAAGATGACTGTAAAGATGAAAATTATAAAAGATTTTATAAAAGGACTTGGTAAGATAAGTTGTTTGAAAAAAGAAAGAAGATTTAAGAAAAAAAAAGGAAAAAGGGAGAGAATGTGATCAGGCAGGAGACTAGAACAAAGCCATACACTAGTGATTTAGGGTATATTTTGATCTGTTAGAAGAAACTGTACCTCAAAATTTTAAAGAGAGAACAACTTATATATATATATATATGCCAAAAATAAGGGTAACTACTATGAAGGGATAAAATATGACTCTAAAAATGAAAAATAAAAAATGTTTGTTTTTTTTTTTAAAAAAGGGATTTATAAGATGTTGGTTGAAAAAGGGAAAAAGAAAAAAAAACAGTCAACAAAAATTAACTTTGATGAAATAATGAATCATGGTTAAAAAAAAAAAAAAGCCATGAATCTATGTGCAGTGTTCCCCTAGCGCTGGAGTTCTCCTATTCTCCTTGATCGATCAACTTGGTCTTGCCTTGCTGGCTGTTTGTGCTGATCTTCTGGGGGAGGGGCCTGTTGCTGTGGTTTCCAAATGTCTTTGCCGGAGGCGGAATTGCCCCGCCCTTGTCAGTCCGGGCTAAGGAAGCTGCTCCGCTTTGCTCTCAGGAGCTTTTGTTCCCTGCAAGCTCTCGGTACAGCCTTGGAGGACCAGGGCAGAAATGGTGGCCTCCCAATCTCCCCTCGGAGGAGCTGAGAACCTGGGGCCCCGCTCCTCAGTGTGCCCCCAGAGAAAAGCAGTCACTTCCGTGTCCCCGTTCTCCGGCCGCACTCCGTGCTCACCCGGCCTGTGACCGAGCGTTGCTATCTATGGCACCCGACCCCGCACGGAGTCTCCAAACCCAGCAGATCCCTGCAGTGCGCTCCCGCACCGCTCCTCCCCGGGAAGGAAGGGGAGTCTCCCCGGATCTGCTGCTTGTTGGGTCCCTGCTGGGGGAGCCGTGCTCCGACTGGGCCGCAGATCACAGTTTATGGCAACCCCGAGCTGAGAGCCCACGACTCTGCTCCGTCTCTGCAGCCGGCTTCCCCGCGAGCATGCAAGTCTTACTGCTCGCTTAGCAAGGAAAGAAACAGTAGTGTAGGGGAACCGTGTGTACATAGCCTCACTGTTGCGAGGAGTGGGAACACTTGTTGTGCCTGTGCGTAAGAGCCTGACTGACAATTCCCTTAAGTTACTGGGCGAGAGAAACGGATTCATGCAGCTGCACCTCTCCCACCAGCTCTCAGTATCAGAATGGTAGCACTCCTCCGGCCTGTGTGCCTGCAGGCCTAAGTTTCAGGCCCCTCCCTGGAATACACTACACTGGAGAAACCGCGCTTTAGCTCCCGCCAGTCCCTAGCGGAGAGGAAGCTGTATGGTGTGCGCTGTGCTTGAGAGCCCGGCGAACGTCTTCCCTACGTAAAACCGGGGGAAAGAAATGCCGTTGCCGGAGACGCCTCTCGGCTCACCTCTTTTCCTGGAGCTAGTACCTTTACCCCGGTGCGCGTGCAGGCCCAAAGCCAAAAACCTCACTCGAGGGAACCGCACTGTAGAGAATCCGGGCTTCGGCCAGACTAGGCCTTCCTGAGGGTGGAAGACTTTTGCTATGAGCATGCGTGCGAGCACTGCCAGCGAGTCCAAAACCATTTTCTGAGGGAGACTGAGGCCGCGGCAGAAGGGAGAACAAAACTCCCCACTTGTTTCCTGAAGGCAGCCCAGCAGCCGCCCCCTTGGACATGCAAGTCTCACTGCTCACGTACCAAAGCAAAGAAACAGTACTGTAGGGGAACCTTGTTGTAGGTAGACTCCCTGTTGCGCGAGTGGGAACACTTGGAGTGCCTGTGCGTAAGAGCCTGGCCGAATAGTCCCTTAAGTTCCTGGGCGAGAGAAACGGATTCGTGCAGCCGCAACTCTCCCACCAGCTCTCAGTATCAGAATGGTAGCACTCCTCCGCCCTGTGTGCGTGCAGGCCTAAGAGGCAGGCCCCTCCTTGGAAGGCACAGCACTGTGGAGAACCCGCGTTAGTTCCCGCCAGTCCCTAGCGGAGAGGACGCTGTATGGTGTGCGCTGTGCTTCAGAGCCCGGCGAACGGCTTCCCTATGTAAAAGCGAGGGAAAGAAAGGCCTGTGCCGGAGACACCTCTCGGCTGAGCTCTTGTTCCTGGGGCTAGTATCGTGCTCCGTTGTGCGAGCAGACCAAAAGCCAACCACCTAAATCCAGGGAACTGCACTGTGTGGAATCCAGGCTTCGGGCAGACTAGGCCTTCCTGAGGGTGGAAACCTTTTGCAGTGTGAATGCGGGCGAGCACTGCCAGCGAGTCCAAAACCATTTTGCGAAGGAGACTGAGGCCGCGGCAGAAGTGAGAACTCAACTCCCCACTTGTTTCCTGAAGCCAGCCAGGCGGCCGCCCCCTTGAGCATGCATGTCTCACTGCTTGTGGACCAACGCAAAGAAACAGTAGGGTAGGTGACCGTGTTGTACAGAGCCTCACTGTTCCGGAGAGGGGAAACACTTGGAGTGTGTGTGCATGAGACCCTGGGAGACGAGTCCCATACGTTACTGGGCGAGAGAAACGAACTCGTGCAGCCGCACCTCTCCCACCAGCTCTCAGTGGCAGAATGCAAGCACTCCTCAGGCATGTGTGCGAGCAGGCCTAAGTAGCAGGCCCCTCCCTGGAAGGCACAACACTGTGGTGAAAGCGCACGGTAGCTCCCGCCAGGCACCGGCGGGGAGGACGCTGTATGGTGTGCGCTGTGCCTGAGAGCCCGGCGAGCATCTTCCCTATGTAAAACCGGGGGAAAGAAAGGCCAGTGCCGGAGAGGCCTCTCGGCTGAGCTCTTTTCCTGGAGCTAGTACCTTTATCCCGGTGGGCGTGCAGGCCAAAAGCCAAAAACCTCACTCGAGGAAACCGCATTGTAGAGAATCCGGGCTTCGGCCAGACTAGGCCTTCCTCTGGTTGGAAGCCTTTTGCTGTGTGCATGCTTATGAGCTCCGCCCCGGAGTCCAAAACCATTTTCGGAGGGAGACTGAGGCCGCGGCAGAAGGGAGAACACAACTCCCCACTTGTTTCCTGAAGCCAGCCCAGCGGCCGCCCGCTTGGGCATGCAAGTCTCACTGCTCGCGTACCAAGGAAAGAAACAGTAGTGTAGGGGAACCGTGTGTACATAGCCTCACTGTTGCGGGGAGTGGGAACACTTGGAGTGCCTGTGCGTAAGAGCCTGACTGACAATTCCCTTAAGTTACTGTGCAAGGGAAATGGATTCGTGCAGCCGCCCCTCTCCCACCAGCTCTCAGTAGCAGAATGGTAGCACTCCTCCGGCATGTGTGCCTGCAGGCCTAAGTTGCAGGCCCCTCTCTGGAATGCACTACACTGGAGAAACCGCGCTATAGCTCCCGCAAGTCCGTAGCGGAGAGGAAGCTGTATGGTGTGCGCTGTGCTTGAGAGCCCGGCGAACGTCTTCCCTACGTAAAACCGGGAGAAAGAAAGGCCGTTGGCGGAGAAGTCTCTCGGCTAAGCTCTTGTTCCTGGAGCTAGTACCTTTGCCCCGGTGTGCGTGCAGGCCAAAACCCAAAAACCTCACTGGAGGGAACCGCACTGTAGAGAATCCGGACTTCGGGCAGACTAGGCCTTCCTGAGGGTGGAAGCCTTCTGCTGTGTGCATGCGTATGAGCTCCACCAGGGAATCTAAAACCATTTTCTGAGGGAGACTGAGGCCGCAGAAGAAGGGAGAACAAAACACCCCACTTGTTTCCTGCTACTGGCCCTGCGTCTAACCCCTTGTGCATGCATGTCTCACTGCTCCCAAACCAACGTAAGAAATGCAGGGTAGGGGACCGTGTTGTAGAGAGTCTCACTGTTACGGAAGGTGGAAACACTGGGAGTGTGTGTACGTGAGAGCCTGGGAGACGAGTCCCCTAACTTACTGGGCGAGAGAAAAGGATTAGTTGCAGCGGCACCTCTCCAACCAGCTCTCAGTGGCAGAATGCTAGCACTCCTCAGGCATGTGTGCGTGCAGGCCTAAGTATCAGGCCCCTCCCTGGAAGGCACAAAACTGCGGTGAAAGCGCGCTTCAGCTCAGGCCTGTCCCCGGCGTGGAGGACGCTGTAAGGTTTCCTCTGTACTTGAGAGCCCGGCGAACGGCTTCCCTATGTAAAACCGAGAGGGAAAGAAAGGCCGGTGCCTGAGACGCCTCTCGGCTCAGCTCTTGTTCCTGGGGCTAGTACCGTTGCCCCGGTGTGCTTGAAGGACAAAAGCCAACCACCTAACTCGAGGGAATCACACTATAGAGAATCCGGGCTTCGGCTGGACTAGGCCTTCCTGAGGGTGGAAAGCTTCTGCTGAGAGCATGCATGCGAGCACTGCCAGCGAGTCCAAAACCATTTTCCCAGGGAGACTGAGGCCGCGGCAGAAGGGAGAACACAACTGCCCATTTGTTTCCTGAAGCCAGCCCAGCAGCCGACCCCTAGGGCATGCAAGTCTCACGCTCGCTTACCAACGCAATGAAACCGTACTGTAGGGGAACCGTGTATACAGAGCCTCACTGTTGCGCGCAGTGGGAACTCTTGGAGTGCCTGTACGTAAGAGCCTGGCTGAAGAGTCCCTTCAGTTCCTGGGCGAGAGAAACGGATTCGTGCAGCCGCACCTCTCCCACCAGCTCTCAGTATCAGAATGGTAGCACTCCTCCGGCCTGTGTGCGTGCAGGCCTAAGTTGCAGGCCCCTCCCTGGAAGGCAGTACACTGTGGAGAAACCGCGCTTTAGCTGCCGCCGTTCCCTAGCGGAGAGGAAGCTGTAGGGTGTGCGATGTGCCTAGAGCCCGGCGAACGTCTTCCCTAGGTAAAACCGGGGGAAACAAGGGCCGGTGCCGGAGACGCGTCTCGGCTCAGCTCTTGTTCATGGAGCTAGTATCTTTACCCCGGTGTGCGTGCAGGCCGAAAGCCAAAAACCTCACACGAGGGAACCGCACTGTAGAGAATCCAGGCTTCGGCCAGACTAGGCCTTCCTGAGGGTGGAAGCCTTCTGCTGTGTGCATGCGTATGAGCTCCGCCACGGAGTACAAAACCATTTTCTGAGGGAGACGGAGGCCGCGGCAGAAGTGAGAACAAAGCTCCCCACTTGTTTCCTGCTAGTGGCCCTGCGTCCAACCCCTTGTGCATGCATGTCTCACTGCTCCCATACCAACGTAAGAAAAGTAGGGTAGGGGACCGTGTTGTAGAGAGTCTCACTGTTACGGAGGGTGGAAACACTTGGAGTGTGTGTTCGTGAGAGCCTGGGAGACGAGTCCCCTAAGTTACTGGGGGAGAGAAAAGGATTAGTTGCAGCGGCACCTCTCCAAACAGCTCTCAGTATTAGAATGATAGCATTCCTCCGGCATGTGTGCGAGCAGGCCTAAGAGGCAGGCCCCTCCTTGGAAGGCACAGCACTGTGGAGAACCCGCGTTAGCTCCCGCCGATCCCTAGCGGAGAGGACGCTGTATGGTGTGCGCTGTGCTTCAGAGCCCGGCGAACGGCTTCCCTATGTAAAAGCGAGGGAAAGAAAGGCCTGTGCCGGAGACACCTCTCGGCTGAGCTCTTGTTCCTGGGCTACTATCGTGCTCCATTGTGCGAGCAGACCAAAAGCCAACCACCTAAATCCAGGGAACTGCACTGTGTGGAATCCAGGCTTCGGCCAGACTAGGCCTTCCTGAGGGTGGAAACCTCTTGCAGTGTGAATGCGGGCGAGCACTGCCAGCGAGTCCAAAACCATTTTGTGAGGAAGACTGAGGCCTCGGCAGAAGTGAGAACTCAACTCCCCACTTTTTTCCTGAAGCCAGCCAGACGGCCGCCCCCTTGAGCATGCATGTCTCACTGCTTGCCGACCAAGGCAAAGAGACAGTGGGGTAGGGGACCGTGTTGTAGAGAGCCTGACTGTTAGGGAGGGTGGAAACACTTGGAGTGTGTGTACGTGAGAGCCTAGGAGACGAGTCCCCTAAGTTACTGGGCGAGAGAAAAGGATTAGTTGCAGCGGCACCTCTCCCACCAGCTCTCAGTATCAGAATGGTAGCACTCCTCCGGCATGTGTGTGTGCAGACCTAAGTGGCAGGCCCCTCCTTGGAAGGCACAACACTGTGGAGAAACCGCGCTTTAGCTCCTGCCGGTCCCTAGCGGAGAGGACGCTATATGGTGTGCGCTGTGCTTGAGAGCCCGGCGATCGGCTTCCCTATGTATAAGCGAGGGAAAGAAAGGCCGGTGCCCGAGACGCCTCTCGGCTCAGCTCTTGTTCCTGGAGCTAGTACCGTTACCCTGGTGTGCTTGCAGGCCGAGGGCCAACCTCCCAATTCGAGGGAACCACACTGTAGAAATTCCTTACTTCGGCCAGACTAGGCCTTCCTGAGGGAGGTAACCCTTTGCAGTGTGAATGCGGGCGAGCACTGCCAGCGAGTCCAAAACCGTTTTACGAGGGAGACTGAGGCCGCGACCGAAGTGAGAACTCAACTCCCCATTTGTTTCCTGAAGCCAGCCCGGCAGCCGCCCCCTTGAGCATGCAAGTCTCACTGTTCGCGTCCCAACGCAAGGAAACAGTAGGCTGGGGGACCGTGTTGTAGAGAGCCTCACTGTTCCGGAGAGTGGAAACACTTCGAGTGCGTGTGCGTGAGAGCCTGGGAGACGAGTGTCCTACGTTACTGGGCGAGAGAAACGAACTCGTGCAGCCGCACCTCTCCCACCAGCTCTCAGTGGCAGAATGCTAGCACTCCTCAGGCATGCGTTCGTGCAGGCCTAAGTATCAGGGCCCTCCCTGGAAGGCACAAAACTGTGGTGAAAGCGCGCTTCAGCTCCGGCCGGTCCCCGGCGGGGAGGACGCGGTAAGGTTTCCTCTGTACTTGAGAGCCCGGCGAACGGCATCCCTATGTAAAACCGAGGGAAAGAAAGGCCGGTGCCTGAGACGCCTCTCGGCTCAGCTCTTGTTCCTGGGGCTAGTACCGTTGCCCCGGTGTGCTTGAAGGACAAAAGCCAACCACCTAACTCGAGGGAATCACACTATAGAGAATCCGGGCTTCGGCTGGACTAGGCCTTCCTGAGGGTGGAAAGCTTCTGCTGAGAGCATGCATGCGAGCACTGCCAGCGAGTCCAAAACCATTTTCCCAGGGAGACTGAGGCCGCGGCAGAAGGGAGAACACAACTGCCCATTTGTTTCCTGAAGCCAGCCCAGCAGCCGACCCCTAGGGCATGCAAGTCTCACGCTCGCTTACCAACGCAATGAAACCGTACTGTAGGGGAACCGTGTATACAGAGCCTCACTGTTGCGCGCAGTGGGAACTCTTGGAGTGCCTGTACGTAAGAGCCTGGCTGAAGAGTCCCTTCAGTTCCTGGGCGAGAGAAACGGATTCGTGCAGCCGCACCTCTCCCACCAGCTCTCAGTATCAGAATGGTAGCACTCCTCCGGCCTGTGTGCGTGCAGGCCTAAGTTGCAGGCCCCTCCCTGGAAGGCAGTACACTGTGGAGAAACCGCGCTTTAGCTGCCGCCGTTCCCTAGCGGAGAGGAAGCTGTAGGGTGTGCGATGTGCCTAGAGCCCGGCGAACGTCTTCCCTACGTAAAACCGGGGGAAACAAAGGCCGGTGCCGGAGACGCGTCTCGGCTCAGCTCTTGTTCATGGAGCTAGTATCTTTACCCCGGTGTGCGTGCAGGCCGAAAGCCAAAAACCTCACACGAGGGAAACGCACTGTAGAGAATCGGGCTTCGGCCAGACTAGGCCTTCCTGAGGGTGGAAGCCTTCTGCTGTGTGCATGCGTATGAGCTCGGCCACGGAGTACAAAACCATTTTCTGAGGGAGACTGAGGCCGCAGTAGAAGGGAGAACAAAGCTCCCCACTTGTTTCCTGCTACTGGCCCTGCGTCCAACCCCTTGTGCATGCATGTCTCACTGCTCCCATACCAACGTAAGAAAAGTAGGGTAGGGGACCGTGTTGTAGAGAGTCTCACTGTTACGGAGGGTGGAAACACTGGGAGTGTGTGTACGTGAGAGCCTGGGAGACGAGTCCCCTAAGTTACTGAGCGAGAGAAAAGGATTAGTTGTAGCAGCACCTCTCCCACCAGCTCTCAGTGGCAGAATGCTAGCACTCCTCAGGCATGTGTGCGTGCAGGCCTAAGTATCAGGCCCCTCCCTGGAAGGCACAAAACTGCGGTGAAAGCGCGCTTCAGCTCCGGCCTGTCCCCGGCGTGGAGGACGCTGTAAGGTTTCCTCTGTACTTGAGAGCCCGGCGAACGGCTTCCCTATGTAAAACTGAGAGGGAAAGAAAGGCCGGTGCCTGAGACGCCTCTCGGCTCAGCTCTTGTTCCTGGGGCTAGTACCGTTGCCCCGGTGTGCTTGAAGGACAAAAGCCAACCACCTAACTCGAGGGAATCACACTATAGAGAATCCGGGCTTCGGCTGGACTAGGCCTTCCTGAGGGTGGAAAGCTTCTGCTGAGAGCATGCATGCGAGCACTGCCAGCGAGTCCAAAACCATTTTCCCAGGGAGACTGAGGCCGCGGCAGAAGGGAGAACACAACAGCCCATTTGTTTCCTGAAGCCAGCCCAGCAGCCGACCCCTAGGGCATGCAAGTCTCACGCTCGCTTATCAACGCAATGAAACAGTACTGTAGGGGAACCGTGTATACAGAGCCTCACTGTTGCGTGGAGTGGGAACTCTTGGAGTGCCTGTACGTAAGAGCCTGGCTGAAGAGTCCCTTCAGTTCCTGGGCGAGAGAAACGGATTCGTGCAGCCGCACCTCTCCCACCAGCTCTCAGTATCAGAATGGTAGCACTCCTCCGGCCTGTGTGCGTGCAGGCCTAAGTTGCAGGCCCCTCCCTGGAAGGCAGTACACTGTGGAGAAACCGCGCTTTAGCTGCCGCCGTTCCCTAGCGGAGAGGAAGCTGTAGGGTGTGCGATGTGCCTAGAGCCCGGCGAACGTCTTCCCTAGGTAAAACCGGGGGAAACAAGGGCCGGTGCCGGAGACGCGTCTCGGCTCAGCTCTTGTTCATGGAGCTAGTATCTTTACCCCGGTGTGCGTGCAGGCCGAAAGCCAAAAACCTCACACGAGGGAACCGCACTGTAGAGAATCCAGGCTTCGGCCAGACTAGGCCTTCCTGAGGGTGGAAGCCTTCTGCTGTGTGCATGCGTATGAGCTCCGCCACGGAGTACAAAACCATTTTCTGAGGGAGACGGAGGCCGCGGCAGAAGTGAGAACAAAGCTCCCCACTTGTTTCCTGCTAGTGGCCCTGCGTCCAACCCCTTGTGCATGCATGTCTCACTGCTCCCATACCAACGTAAGAAAAGTAGGGTAGGGGACCGTGTTGTAGAGAGTCTCACTGTTACGGAGTGTGGAAACACTTGGAGTGTGTGTACGTGAGAGCCTGGGAGACGAGTCCCCTAAGTTACTGGGGGAGAGAAAAGGATTAGTTGCAGCGGCACCTCTCCAAACAGCTCTCAGTATTAGAATGATAGCATTCCTCCGGCATGTGTGCGAGCAGGCCTAAGAGGCAGGCCCCTCCTTGGAAGGCACAGCACTGTGGAGAACCCGCGTTAGCTCCCGCCGATCCCTAGCGGAGAGGACGCTGTATGGTGTGCGCTGTGCTTCAGAGCCCGGCGAACGGCTTCCCTATGTAAAAGCGAGGGAAAGAAAGGCCTGTGCCGGAGACACCTCTCGGCTGAGCTCTTGTTCCTGGGCTACTATCGTGCTCCATTGTGCGAGCAGACCAAAAGCCAACCACCTAAATCCAGGGAACTGCACTGTGTGGAATCCAGGCTTCGGCCAGACTAGGCCTTCCTGAGGGTGGAAACCTCTTGCAGTGTGAATGCGGGCGAGCACTGCCAGCGAGTCCAAAACCATTTTGTGAGGAAGACTGAGGCCTCGGCAGAAGTGAGAACTCAACTCCCCACTTTTTTCCTGAAGCCAGCCAGACGGCCGCCCCCTTGAGCATGCATGTCTCACTGCTTGCCGACCAAGGCAAAGAGACAGTGGGGTAGGGGACCGTGTTGTAGAGAGCCTGACTGTTAGGGAGGGTGGAAACACTTGGAGTGTGTGTACGTGAGAGCCTAGGAGACGAGTCCCCTAAGTTACTGGGCGAGAGAAAAGGATTAGTTGCAGCGGCACCTCTCCCACCAGCTCTCAGTATCAGAATGGTAGCACTCCTCCGGCATGTGTGTGTGCAGACCTAAGTGGCAGGCCCCTCCTTGGAAGGCACAACACTGTGGAGAAACCGCGCTTTAGCTCCTGCCGGTCCCTAGCGGAGAGGACGCTATATGGTGTGCGCTGTGCTTGAGAGCCCGGCGATCGGCTTCCCTATGTATAAGCGAGGGAAAGAAAGGCCGGTGCCCGAGACGCCTCTCGGCTCAGCTCTTGTTCCTGGAGCTAGTACCGTTACCCTGGTGTGCTTGCAGGCCGAGGGCCAACCTCCCAATTCGAGGGAACCACACTGTAGAAATTCCTTACTTCGGCCAGACTAGGCCTTCCTGAGGGAGGTAACCCTTTGCAGTGTGAATGCGGGCGAGCACTGCCAGCGAGTCCAAAACCGTTTTACGAGGGAGACTGAGGCCGCGACCGAAGTGAGAACTCAACTCCCCATTTGTTTCCTGAAGCCAGCCCGGCAGCCGCCCCCTTGAGCATGCAAGTCTCACTGTTCGCGTCCCAACGCAAGGAAACAGTAGGCTGGGGGACCGTGTTGTAGAGAGCCTCACTGTTCCGGAGAGTGGAAACACTTCGAGTGCGTGTGCGTGAGAGCCTGGGAGACGAGTGTCCTACGTTACTGGGCGAGAGAAACGAACTCGTGCAGCCGCACCTCTCCCACCAGCTCTCAGTGGCAGAATGCTAGCACTCCTCAGGCATGCGTTCGTGCAGGCCTAAGTATCAGGGCCCTCCCTGGAAGGCACAAAACTGTGGTGAAAGCGCGCTTCAGCTCCGGCCGGTCCCCGGCGGGGAGGACGCGGTAAGGTTTCCTCTGTACTTGAGAGCCCGGCGAACGGCATCCCTATGTAAAACCGAGGGAAAGAAAGGCCGGTGCCTGAGACGCCTCTCGGCTCAGCTCTTGTTCCTGGGGCTAGTACCGTTGCCCCGGTGTGCTTGAAGGACAAAAGCCAACCACCTAACTCGAGGGAATCACACTATAGAGAATCCGGGCTTCGGCTGGACTAGGCCTTCCTGAGGGTGGAAAGCTTCTGCTGAGAGCATGCATGCGAGCACTGCCAGCGAGTCCAAAACCATTTTCCCAGGGAGACTGAGGCCGCGGCAGAAGGGAGAACACAACTGCCCATTTGTTTCCTGAAGCCTGCCCAGCAGCCGACCCCTAGGGCATGCAAGTCTCACGCTCGCTTACCAACGCAATGAAACAGTACTGTAGGGGAACCGTGTATACAGAGCCTCACTGTTGCGCGGAGTGGGAACTCTTGGAGTGCCTGTACATAAGAGCCTGGCTGAAGAGTCCCTTCAGTTCCTGGGCGAGAGAAACGGATTCGTGCAGCCGCACCTCTCCCACCAGCTCTCAGTATCAGAATGGTAGCACTCCTCCGGCCTGTGTGCGTGCAGGCCTAAGTTGCAGGCCCCTCCCTGGAAGGCAGTACACTGTGGAGAAACCGCGCTTTAGCTGCCGCCGTTCCCTAGCGGAGAGGAAGCTGTAGGGTGTGCGATGTGCCTAGAGCCCGGCGAACGTCTTCCCTACGTAAAACCGGGGGAAACAAAGGCCGGTGCCGGAGACGCGTCTCGGCTCAGCTCTTGTTCATGGAGCTAGTATCTTTACCCCGGTGTGCGTGCAGGCCGAAAGCCAAAAACCTCACACGAGGGAAACGCACTGTAGAGAATCGGGCTTCGGCCAGACTAGGCCTTCCTGAGGGTGGAAGCCTTCTGCTGTGTGCATGCGTATGAGCTCGGCCACGGAGTAGAAAACCATTTTCTGAGGGAGACTGAGGCCGCAGTAGAAGGGAGAACAAAGCTCCCCACTTGTTTCCTGCTACTGACCCTGCGTCCAACCCCTTGTGCATGCATGTCTCACTGCTCCCATACCAACGTAAGAAAAGTAGGGTAGGGGACCGTGTTGTAGAGAGTCTCACTGTTACGGAGGGTGGAAACACTGGGCGTGTGTGTACGTGAGAGCCTGGGAGACGAGTCCCCTAAGTTACTGAGCGAGAGAAAAGGATTAGTTGCAGCAGCACCTCTCCCACCAGCTCTCAGTGGCAGAATGCTAGCACTCCTCAGGCATGTGTGCGTGCAGGCCTAAGTATCAGGCCCCTCCCTGGAAGGCACAAAACTGCGGTGAAAGCGCGCTTCAGCTCCGGCCTGTCCCCGGCGTGGAGGACGCTGTAAGGTTTCCTCTGTACTTGAGAGCCCGGCGAACGGCTTCCCTATGTAAAACCGAGAGGGAAAGAAAGGCCGGTGCCTGAGACGCCTCTCGGCTCAGCTCTTGTTCCTGGGGCTAGTACCGTTGCCCCGGTGTGCTTGAAGGACAAAAGCCAACCACCTAACTCGAGGGAATCACACTATAGAGAATCCGGGCTTCGGCTGGACTAGGCCTTCCTGAGGGTGGAAAGCTTCTGCTGAGAGCATGCATGCGAGCACTGCCAGCGAGTCCAAAACCATTTTCCCAGGGAGACTGAGGCCGCGGCATAAGGGAGAACACAACAGCCCATTTGTTTCCTGAAGCCAGCCCAGCAGCCGACCCCTAGGGCATGCAAGTCTCACGCTCGCTTATCAACGCAATGAAACAGTACTGTAGGGGAACCGTGTATACAGAGCCTCACTGTTGCGTGGAGTGGGAACTCTTGGAGTGCCTGTACGTAAGAGCCTGGCTGAAGAGTCCCTTCAGTTCCTGGGCGAGAGAAACGGATTCGTGCAGCCGCACCTCTCCCACCAGCTCTCAGTATCAGAATGGTAGCACTCCTCCGGCCTGTGTGCGTGGAGGCCTAAGTTGCAGGCCCCTCCCTGGAAGGCAGTACACTGTGGAGAAACCGCGCTTTAGCTGCGGCCGTTCCCTAGCGGAGAGGAAGCTGTAGGGTGTGCGATGTGCCTAGAGCCCGGCGAACGTCTTCCCTACGTAAAACCGGGGGAAACAAAGGCCGGTGCCGGAGACGCGTCTCGGCTCAGCTCTTGTTCCTGGAACTAGCACTTTTACCACGGTGTGCGTGCAGTCGAAAAGCCAAAAACCTCATTGGAGGGAAGCGCACTGTAGAGAAACCGGGCTTCGGGCAGAGTAGGCCTTCCTGAGGGTGGCAGCCTTTTGCTGTGATTATACCTGCTTGCACTGCCAGCGCGTCCAAAACCATTTTCTGAGGGAGACTGAGGCCACGGCAAAAGGGAGAACACAACTCCCCACTTCTTTCCTGAAGGCGGTCCTGCGACCGTCCCCTTGAGCATGCATGTCTTTTTTTTTAATTTTTTATTGTTATGTTAATCACCATATATTACATCATTAGTTTTTGGTGCAGTGTTCCATGATTCATTGTTTGTTCATAACACCCAGTGCTCCATGCAGAACGTGCCCTCCTCAATACCCATCACCAGGCTCACCCCTCCTCCTACCCCCCTCCCCTCTAGAACCCTCAGTTTGTTTCTCAGAGTCCATCATCTCTCATGGTTCGTCTCCCCCTCTGACATACTCCCCTTTTCTTCCTCTCCTGTTATCTTCTTCTTTTTCTTTTTTCTTAAAATATGTTGCGTTATTTGTTTCAGAAGTACAGAACTGTGATTCAACAGTCTGGCACAATTCACAGCGCTCACCGTAGCACATACCCTCCCCAATGTCTATCACCCAGCCACCCCATCCCTCCCACCCCCAACCACTCCAGTAACACTCAGTTTCTTTCCCGAGATGAAGAATTCCTCATATCAGTGAGGTCATATGATACATGTCTTTCTCTGATTGACTTATTTCACTCAGCATAACACCCTCCAGTTCCATCCACGTCGTTGCAAATGGCAAGATCTCATTCCTTTTGATGGCTGCATAATATTCCATTGTGTATATACACCACATCTTCTTTATCCATTCATCTGTCGATGGGCATCTTGGCTCTTTCCACCGTTTGGCTATGGTGGACATTGCTGCTATAAACATTGGGGTACACGTACCCCTTCGGGTCCCTACATTTGTATCTTTGTGGTAAATACCCAGTAGTGCAACTGCTGGATCGAACGGTAGCTCTAATTTCAACTGTTTGAGGAACCTCCATACTGTTTTCCAGAGGGGTTGCACTAGCTTGCATTCCCACCAACAGTGTAGGAGGGTTCCCCTTTCTCCACATCCCCGCCAACATCTGTCGTTCCCTGACTTGTTAATTTCAGCCATTCTGACGGGTGTGAGGTGGTATCTCATGGAGGTTTTGATTTGGATTTCCCTGATGCCGAGCGATGTGGAGCACTTTTTCATGTGCCTGTTGGCCATTTGGATGTCTTCTTTGGAGACATGTCTGTTCATGTCTTCTGCCCATTTCTTGATTGAATTATTTCTTCTTTGGGTGTTGAGTTTGATCAGTTCTTTATAGATTTTGGATACTAGCCCTTTATCTGATAGGTCAGTTGCAAATATTTTCTCCCATTCTGTCGGTTGTCTTTTGGTTTTGTGGACTGTTTCTTTTGCTGTGCAAAAGCTTTTTATCTTGATGAAATCCCAAGAGTTCATTTTTGCCCTGGCTTCCCGTGCCTTTGGCGATGTTTCTAGGAAGAAGTTGCTGCGGCTAAGGTCGAAAAGGTTGCTACCTGTGTTCTCCTTTAGGATTTTGATGGACTCCTGTGTCACGTTTAGGTCTTTCAACCGTTTGGAGTCTATTTTTGTGTGTGGTGTAAGGAAATGGTCCAGTTTCATTCTTCTGCATGTGGCTGTCCAATTTTCCCAACACCATTTGTTGAAGAGACTGTCTTTTTGCCATTGGACATTCTTTCCTGCTTTGTCAAAGATAAGTTGACCATAGAGTTGAGGGTCCATTTCTGGGCTCTCGATTCTGTTCCATTGATCTATGTGTCTGTTTTTGTGCCAGTACCATACTGTCTTGAAGATGACAGCTTTGTCATAGAGCTGGAAGTCGGGAATTGTGATGCCGCCAGCTTTGCTTTTCTTTTTCAGGAGTCCTCTGGCTATTCTGGGTCTCTTCTGGTTCCATACAAATTTGAGGATTATTTCTTCCATTTCTTTGAGAAAAGTGGATGGTATTTTGATGGGGATTGCATTGAATGTGTAGATTACTCTAGGTAGCATTGACATCTTCACAATGTTGATTCTCCCAATCCATGAGCACGGAACGTTGTTCCATTTCTTTGTGTCTTCTTCCATTTCTTTCATGAGTATTTTATAGTTTTCTGAGTACAGATCCTTTGCCTCTTTGGTTAGATTTCTTCCTAGGGATCTAATGGTTTTGGGTGCAATTGTAAATGGGATCGACTCCTTGATTTGTCTCTCTTCTGTCTTGTTGTTGCTGTAGAGGAATGCCACCGATTTCTGTGCACTGATTTTGTATCCTGCTACTTTACTGAATTCCTGTATGAGTTCTAGCAGTTTTGCGGTGGAGTCTTTTGGGTTTTCCACATACAGTATCTTATCATCTGCAAAGAGTGAGAGGTTTGACTTCCTCTTTGCCGTTTTGGATGCCTTTGATTTCTTTTTGTTGTCTGATTGCTGTGGCTAGGACTTCTAATACTACGTTGAATAGCACTGGTGAGAGTGGACATCCCTGCCGCGTTCCTGACTTTATGGGAAAAGCTCTCGGCCTTTCCCCATTGAGAATGATATTCGCTGTCGGTTTTTCATAGATGGCTTTTATGATATTGAGGTATGTACCCTCTATCCCTATACTGTGAAGAGTTTTGATCAAGAAACGATGTTGTACTTTGTCAAATGCTTTTTCTGCATCTATTGAGAGGATCATATGATTCTTGCTCTTTCTTCTGTTAATGTATTGTATCACGTTGATTGATTTGCGGATGGTGAACCAGCCTTGCAGCCCAGGAATAAATCCCACTTGGTCCTGGTGAATAATCCTTTTAATGTACTGTTGGAACCCATTGGCTAGTTTTTTTTGTGTGTGTGTGAGAATTTTTGCTTCCATGTTCATCAAGGATATTGGTCTGTAATTCTCTTTTTTGATGGGGTCTTTGTCTGGTTTTGGGATCAAGGTAATGCTGGCCTCATAAAATGAGTTTGGAAGTTTCCCTTCCATTTCTATTTTTTGGAACAGTTTCAGGAGAATAGGTAGTAATTCTTCTTGAAATGGCTGATAGAATTCCCCTGGGAAGCCATCTGGCCCTGGGCTTTTGTTTCTTGGGAGATTTTTGATGACTGTTTCAATTTCCTTAGTGGTTATAGGTCTGTTCAGGTTTTCTATTTCTTCCTGGTTCAATTTTGGTAGTTGATACATCTCTAGGAATGCACCCATTTCTTCCAGGTTATCTAATTTGCTGGCATAGAGTTGCTCATAATATGTTCTTATCATTGTTTGTATTTCTTTGGTGTTGGTTGTGATCTCTCCTCTTTCCTTCATGATTTTGTTGATTTGGGTCATTTCTCTTTTCTTCTTGATAAGTCTGGCCAGGGGTTTATCAATCTTGTTCATTCTTTCCAAGAACCAGCTCCTAGTTTCGTGGATCTGTTCTACTGTTCTTTTGGTTTCTAGTTCATTGATTTCTGCTCTGATCTTTATGATTTCTCTTCTCCTGCTGGGTTTAGGCTTTATTTGCTGTTCTTTCTCCAGCTCCTTTAGGTGTAGGGTTAGGTTGTGTATTTGAGACCTTTCTTATTTCTTGAGAAAGGCTTGTATTGCTATATACTTTCCTCTCAGGACTGCCTTTGTTGTATCCCAAAGATTTTGAACCGTTGTGTTTTCATTTTCATTGGTTTCCATGAAATTTTTTAATTCTTCTTTAATTTCCTGGTTGACCCATTCATTCTTTAGTAGGATGCTCTTTAGCCTCCATGTATTTGAGTTCTTTCCGACTTTCCTCTTGTGGTTGAGTTCTAGTTTCAAAGCATTGTGGTCTGAAAATATGCAGGGAATGATCCCAATCTTTTGGTACCGATTGAGACCTGATTTGTGACCTGGGATGTGATCAGTTCTGGAGAATGTTCCATGGGCACTAGAGAAGAATGTGTATTCCTTTGCTTGGGGATGGAATGTTCTGAATATGTCTGTGAAGTCCATTTGGTCCAGTGTGTCATTTAAAGTCTTTATTTCCTTGTTGATCTTTTGCTTAGATGATCTGTCCATTTCAGTCAGGGGGGTGTTAAAGTCCCCCACTATTATTGTATTGTTGTCAATGTGTTTCTTTGCTTTTGTTATTAATTGCCTTATATAATTGGCTGCTCCCATGTTCGGGGCATAGATCTTTACAATTGTTAGATCTTCTTGTTGGATAGACCCTTTAAGTAGGATATAGTGTCCTTCCTCATCGCTTATTACAGTCTTTGTTTTAAAATCTAGTTTGTCTGATAGAAGGATTGCCACCCCAGCTTTCTTTTGGTGTCCATTAGCATGGTAAATGGTTTTCCACCCCCTCACTTTCAATCTGGGGGTGTCTTTGGGTCTAAAATGAGTCTCTTGCAGACAGCATATTGATGGGTCTTGTTTTTTAATCCAATCTGATAGCCTGTGTCTTTTGATTGGGGCATTTACGCCATTTGCATTCAGGGTAACTATTGAAAAGTATGAATTTAGTGCCATTGTATTACCTGTAAGGTGACTGTTAACTCTCTCTTGTCTGTGTTCGTTTCTGCTCTTTGCTGCTTTTAGGTTCTCTCTTTGCTTAGAGGACCCCTCTCAATATTTCTTGGAGGGGTGGTTTTGTGTTTGCAAATTCCTTTAGTTTTTGTTTGTTCTGGAAGCTTTTTATCTCTCCTTCTATTTTCAATGATAGCCTAGCTGGATATAGTATTCTTGGCTGCATATTTTTCTCGTTTAGTGCTCTGAAGATATCTTGCCAGTCCTTTCTGGCCTGCCAGGTCTCTGTGGATAGGTCTGTTGCCAATCTAATGTTTCTACCATTGTAGGTTACATATCTCTTCTCCGGAGCTGCTTTCAGGATTTTCTCTTTGTCTCTGAGACTCGTAAGTTTTACTATTAGATGTCGGGTGTTGACCTATTATTATTGATTTTGAGAGGGGTTCTCTGTGCCTCCTGGATTTTAATGCCTGTTTCCTTCCTCACATTAGGGAAGTTCTCTGTTATAATTTGCTCCAATATACCTTCTGCCCCTCTCTCTCTCTCTTCTTCTTCTGGGATCCCAATTATTCTAATGTTGTTTCGTCTTATCGTATCACTTATCTCTCGAATTCTGCCCTCGTGATCCTGTAGTTGTTTCTCTCTCTTTTTCTCAGCCTCTTTATTTTCCATCATTTGGTCTTCTATATCGCTGATTCTCTCTTCTGCCTCATTTATCCTAGCATTTAGTGCCCCCATTTTTGATTGCACCTCATCAATAGCCTTTTTGATTTCGATTTGGTTAGATTTTAGTTCTTTTATTTCTCCAGAAAGGGTTTCTCTAATAACTTCCACGCTTTTTTCAAGCCCAGCTAGTATCTTTAAAGTCATGATTCTGAACTCTAGGTCCGACATCGTACTAATGTCCGTATTGAGTAGGTCCCTGGCTGACGGTACTACCTCTTGTTCTTTTTGCTGAGGTGATTTCTTTCGTCTTGTCATTTTCTCCAGAGGAGAATAGATGAATGAGAGAACAAAATCCTAACAGGTTTACAACGTCCCCAGCAAATATACTGTATACAAATCAGAAAAGACCTGAAACCAGGGGAAAAGAAAGGGAAAGAAAGAAAAACGAAAGAGAAAAAGAAAAAAAAGGATAAAAACAAAAACAAAACAATACAAAAAAGGCAGAATATGATCAAATATGATCAGGCTAGTGCATAGATCAGTGCCGCACACTAGATTTTGGGCGTATTTTGGTCTGTTAGAAAAAGGTGCCTCCTAAAATTTTAAAGGAAGAAAGACATATATGTACAAAATAATGGTTGATACAATGAAGGGATGGAAGATGACTGTAAAGATGAAAATTATAAAAGATTTTATAAAAGGACTTGGTAAGATAAGTTGTTTGAAAAAAGAAAGAAGATTTAAGAAAAAAAAAGGAAAAAGGGAGAGAATGTGATCAGGCAGGAGACTAGAACAAAGCCATACACTAGTGATTTAGGGTATATTTTGATCTGTTAGAAGAAACTGTACCTCAAAATTTTAAAGAGAGAACAACTTATATATATATATATATGCCAAAAATAAGGGTAACTACTATGAAGGGATAAAATATGACTCTAAAAATGAAAAATAAAAAATGTTTGTTTTTTTTTTTAAAAAAGGGATTTATAAGATGTTGGTTGAAAAAGGGAAAAAGAAAAAAAAACAGTCAACAAAAATTAACTTTGATGAAATAATGAATCATGGTTAAAAAAAAAAAAAAGCCATGAATCTATGTGCAGTGTTCCCCTAGCGCTGGAGTTCTCCTATTCTCCTTGATCGATCAACTTGGTCTTGCCTTGCTGGCTGTTTGTGCTGATCTTCTGGGGGAGGGGCCTGTTGCTGTGGTTTCCAAATGTCTTTGCCGGAGGCGGAATTGCCCCGCCCTTGTCAGTCCGGGCTAAGGAAGCTGCTCCGCTTTGCTCTCAGGAGCTTTTGTTCCCTGCAAGCTCTCGGTACAGCCTTGGAGGACCAGGGCAGAAATGGTGGCCTCCCAATCTCCCCTCGGAGGAGCTGAGAACCTGGGGCCCCGCTCCTCAGTGTGCCCCCAGAGAAAAGCAGTCACTTCCGTGTCCCCGTTCTCCGGCCGCACTCCGTGCTCACCCGGCCTGTGACCGAGCGTTGCTATCTATGGCACCCGACCCCGCACGGAGTCTCCAAACCCAGCAGATCCCTGCAGTGCGCTCCCGCACCGCTCCTCCCCGGGAAGGAAGGGGAGTCTCCCCGGATCTGCTGCTTGTTGGGTCCCTGCTGGGGGAGCCGTGCTCCGACTGGGCCGCAGATCACAGTTTATGGCAACCCCGAGCTGAGAGCCCACGACTCTGCTCCGTCTCTGCAGCCGGCTTCCCCGCGAGCATGCAAGTCTTACTGCTCGCTTAGCAAGGAAAGAAACAGTAGTGTAGGGGAACCGTGTGTACATAGCCTCACTGTTGCGAGGAGTGGGAACACTTGTTGTGCCTGTGCGTAAGAGCCTGACTGACAATTCCCTTAAGTTACTGGGCGAGAGAAACGGATTCATGCAGCTGCACCTCTCCCACCAGCTCTCAGTATCAGAATGGTAGCACTCCTCCGGCCTGTGTGCCTGCAGGCCTAAGTTTCAGGCCCCTCCCTGGAATACACTACACTGGAGAAACCGCGCTTTAGCTCCCGCCAGTCCCTAGCGGAGAGGAAGCTGTATGGTGTGCGCTGTGCTTGAGAGCCCGGCGAACGTCTTCCCTACGTAAAACCGGGGGAAAGAAATGCCGTTGCCGGAGACGCCTCTCGGCTCACCTCTTTTCCTGGAGCTAGTACCTTTACCCCGGTGCGCGTGCAGGCCCAAAGCCAAAAACCTCACTCGAGGGAACCGCACTGTAGAGAATCCGGGCTTCGGCCAGACTAGGCCTTCCTGAGGGTGGAAGACTTTTGCTATGAGCATGCGTGCGAGCACTGCCAGCGAGTCCAAAACCATTTTCTGAGGGAGACTGAGGCCGCGGCAGAAGGGAGAACAAAACTCCCCACTTGTTTCCTGAAGGCAGCCCAGCAGCCGCCCCCTTGGACATGCAAGTCTCACTGCTCACGTACCAAAGCAAAGAAACAGTACTGTAGGGGAACCTTGTTGTAGGTAGACTCCCTGTTGCGCGAGTGGGAACACTTGGAGTGCCTGTGCGTAAGAGCCTGGCCGAATAGTCCCTTAAGTTCCTGGGCGAGAGAAACGGATTCGTGCAGCCGCAACTCTCCCACCAGCTCTCAGTATCAGAATGGTAGCACTCCTCCGCCCTGTGTGCGTGCAGGCCTAAGAGGCAGGCCCCTCCTTGGAAGGCACAGCACTGTGGAGAACCCGCGTTAGTTCCCGCCAGTCCCTAGCGGAGAGGACGCTGTATGGTGTGCGCTGTGCTTCAGAGCCCGGCGAACGGCTTCCCTATGTAAAAGCGAGGGAAAGAAAGGCCTGTGCCGGAGACACCTCTCGGCTGAGCTCTTGTTCCTGGGGCTAGTATCGTGCTCCGTTGTGCGAGCAGACCAAAAGCCAACCACCTAAATCCAGGGAACTGCACTGTGTGGAATCCAGGCTTCGGGCAGACTAGGCCTTCCTGAGGGTGGAAACCTTTTGCAGTGTGAATGCGGGCGAGCACTGCCAGCGAGTCCAAAACCATTTTGCGAAGGAGACTGAGGCCGCGGCAGAAGTGAGAACTCAACTCCCCACTTGTTTCCTGAAGCCAGCCAGGCGGCCGCCCCCTTGAGCATGCATGTCTCACTGCTTGTGGACCAACGCAAAGAAACAGTAGGGTAGGTGACCGTGTTGTACAGAGCCTCACTGTTCCGGAGAGGGGAAACACTTGGAGTGTGTGTGCATGAGACCCTGGGAGACGAGTCCCATACGTTACTGGGCGAGAGAAACGAACTCGTGCAGCCGCACCTCTCCCACCAGCTCTCAGTGGCAGAATGCAAGCACTCCTCAGGCATGTGTGCGAGCAGGCCTAAGTAGCAGGCCCCTCCCTGGAAGGCACAACACTGTGGTGAAAGCGCACGGTAGCTCCCGCCAGGCACCGGCGGGGAGGACGCTGTATGGTGTGCGCTGTGCCTGAGAGCCCGGCGAGCATCTTCCCTATGTAAAACCGGGGGAAAGAAAGGCCAGTGCCGGAGAGGCCTCTCGGCTGAGCTCTTTTCCTGGAGCTAGTACCTTTATCCCGGTGGGCGTGCAGGCCAAAAGCCAAAAACCTCACTCGAGGAAACCGCATTGTAGAGAATCCGGGCTTCGGCCAGACTAGGCCTTCCTCTGGTTGGAAGCCTTTTGCTGTGTGCATGCTTATGAGCTCCGCCCCGGAGTCCAAAACCATTTTCGGAGGGAGACTGAGGCCGCGGCAGAAGGGAGAACACAACTCCCCACTTGTTTCCTGAAGCCAGCCCAGCGGCCGCCCGCTTGGGCATGCAAGTCTCACTGCTCGCGTACCAAGGAAAGAAACAGTAGTGTAGGGGAACCGTGTGTACATAGCCTCACTGTTGCGGGGAGTGGGAACACTTGGAGTGCCTGTGCGTAAGAGCCTGACTGACAATTCCCTTAAGTTACTGTGCAAGGGAAATGGATTCGTGCAGCCGCCCCTCTCCCACCAGCTCTCAGTAGCAGAATGGTAGCACTCCTCCGGCATGTGTGCCTGCAGGCCTAAGTTGCAGGCCCCTCTCTGGAATGCACTACACTGGAGAAACCGCGCTATAGCTCCCGCAAGTCCGTAGCGGAGAGGAAGCTGTATGGTGTGCGCTGTGCTTGAGAGCCCGGCGAACGTCTTCCCTACGTAAAACCGGGAGAAAGAAAGGCCGTTGGCGGAGAAGTCTCTCGGCTAAGCTCTTGTTCCTGGAGCTAGTACCTTTGCCCCGGTGTGCGTGCAGGCCAAAACCCAAAAACCTCACTGGAGGGAACCGCACTGTAGAGAATCCGGACTTCGGGCAGACTAGGCCTTCCTGAGGGTGGAAGCCTTCTGCTGTGTGCATGCGTATGAGCTCCACCAGGGAATCTAAAACCATTTTCTGAGGGAGACTGAGGCCGCAGAAGAAGGGAGAACAAAACACCCCACTTGTTTCCTGCTACTGGCCCTGCGTCTAACCCCTTGTGCATGCATGTCTCACTGCTCCCAAACCAACGTAAGAAATGCAGGGTAGGGGACCGTGTTGTAGAGAGTCTCACTGTTACGGAAGGTGGAAACACTGGGAGTGTGTGTACGTGAGAGCCTGGGAGACGAGTCCCCTAACTTACTGGGCGAGAGAAAAGGATTAGTTGCAGCGGCACCTCTCCAACCAGCTCTCAGTGGCAGAATGCTAGCACTCCTCAGGCATGTGTGCGTGCAGGCCTAAGTATCAGGCCCCTCCCTGGAAGGCACAAAACTGCGGTGAAAGCGCGCTTCAGCTCAGGCCTGTCCCCGGCGTGGAGGACGCTGTAAGGTTTCCTCTGTACTTGAGAGCCCGGCGAACGGCTTCCCTATGTAAAACCGAGAGGGAAAGAAAGGCCGGTGCCTGAGACGCCTCTCGGCTCAGCTCTTGTTCCTGGGGCTAGTACCGTTGCCCCGGTGTGCTTGAAGGACAAAAGCCAACCACCTAACTCGAGGGAATCACACTATAGAGAATCCGGGCTTCGGCTGGACTAGGCCTTCCTGAGGGTGGAAAGCTTCTGCTGAGAGCATGCATGCGAGCACTGCCAGCGAGTCCAAAACCATTTTCCCAGGGAGACTGAGGCCGCGGCAGAAGGGAGAACACAACTGCCCATTTGTTTCCTGAAGCCAGCCCAGCAGCCGACCCCTAGGGCATGCAAGTCTCACGCTCGCTTACCAACGCAATGAAACCGTACTGTAGGGGAACCGTGTATACAGAGCCTCACTGTTGCGCGCAGTGGGAACTCTTGGAGTGCCTGTACGTAAGAGCCTGGCTGAAGAGTCCCTTCAGTTCCTGGGCGAGAGAAACGGATTCGTGCAGCCGCACCTCTCCCACCAGCTCTCAGTATCAGAATGGTAGCACTCCTCCGGCCTGTGTGCGTGCAGGCCTAAGTTGCAGGCCCCTCCCTGGAAGGCAGTACACTGTGGAGAAACCGCGCTTTAGCTGCCGCCGTTCCCTAGCGGAGAGGAAGCTGTAGGGTGTGCGATGTGCCTAGAGCCCGGCGAACGTCTTCCCTAGGTAAAACCGGGGGAAACAAGGGCCGGTGCCGGAGACGCGTCTCGGCTCAGCTCTTGTTCATGGAGCTAGTATCTTTACCCCGGTGTGCGTGCAGGCCGAAAGCCAAAAACCTCACACGAGGGAACCGCACTGTAGAGAATCCAGGCTTCGGCCAGACTAGGCCTTCCTGAGGGTGGAAGCCTTCTGCTGTGTGCATGCGTATGAGCTCCGCCACGGAGTACAAAACCATTTTCTGAGGGAGACGGAGGCCGCGGCAGAAGTGAGAACAAAGCTCCCCACTTGTTTCCTGCTAGTGGCCCTGCGTCCAACCCCTTGTGCATGCATGTCTCACTGCTCCCATACCAACGTAAGAAAAGTAGGGTAGGGGACCGTGTTGTAGAGAGTCTCACTGTTACGGAGGGTGGAAACACTTGGAGTGTGTGTTCGTGAGAGCCTGGGAGACGAGTCCCCTAAGTTACTGGGGGAGAGAAAAGGATTAGTTGCAGCGGCACCTCTCCAAACAGCTCTCAGTATTAGAATGATAGCATTCCTCCGGCATGTGTGCGAGCAGGCCTAAGAGGCAGGCCCCTCCTTGGAAGGCACAGCACTGTGGAGAACCCGCGTTAGCTCCCGCCGATCCCTAGCGGAGAGGACGCTGTATGGTGTGCGCTGTGCTTCAGAGCCCGGCGAACGGCTTCCCTATGTAAAAGCGAGGGAAAGAAAGGCCTGTGCCGGAGACACCTCTCGGCTGAGCTCTTGTTCCTGGGCTACTATCGTGCTCCATTGTGCGAGCAGACCAAAAGCCAACCACCTAAATCCAGGGAACTGCACTGTGTGGAATCCAGGCTTCGGCCAGACTAGGCCTTCCTGAGGGTGGAAACCTCTTGCAGTGTGAATGCGGGCGAGCACTGCCAGCGAGTCCAAAACCATTTTGTGAGGAAGACTGAGGCCTCGGCAGAAGTGAGAACTCAACTCCCCACTTTTTTCCTGAAGCCAGCCAGACGGCCGCCCCCTTGAGCATGCATGTCTCACTGCTTGCCGACCAAGGCAAAGAGACAGTGGGGTAGGGGACCGTGTTGTAGAGAGCCTGACTGTTAGGGAGGGTGGAAACACTTGGAGTGTGTGTACGTGAGAGCCTAGGAGACGAGTCCCCTAAGTTACTGGGCGAGAGAAAAGGATTAGTTGCAGCGGCACCTCTCCCACCAGCTCTCAGTATCAGAATGGTAGCACTCCTCCGGCATGTGTGTGTGCAGACCTAAGTGGCAGGCCCCTCCTTGGAAGGCACAACACTGTGGAGAAACCGCGCTTTAGCTCCTGCCGGTCCCTAGCGGAGAGGACGCTATATGGTGTGCGCTGTGCTTGAGAGCCCGGCGATCGGCTTCCCTATGTATAAGCGAGGGAAAGAAAGGCCGGTGCCCGAGACGCCTCTCGGCTCAGCTCTTGTTCCTGGAGCTAGTACCGTTACCCTGGTGTGCTTGCAGGCCGAGGGCCAACCTCCCAATTCGAGGGAACCACACTGTAGAAATTCCTTACTTCGGCCAGACTAGGCCTTCCTGAGGGAGGTAACCCTTTGCAGTGTGAATGCGGGCGAGCACTGCCAGCGAGTCCAAAACCGTTTTACGAGGGAGACTGAGGCCGCGACCGAAGTGAGAACTCAACTCCCCATTTGTTTCCTGAAGCCAGCCCGGCAGCCGCCCCCTTGAGCATGCAAGTCTCACTGTTCGCGTCCCAACGCAAGGAAACAGTAGGCTGGGGGACCGTGTTGTAGAGAGCCTCACTGTTCCGGAGAGTGGAAACACTTCGAGTGCGTGTGCGTGAGAGCCTGGGAGACGAGTGTCCTACGTTACTGGGCGAGAGAAACGAACTCGTGCAGCCGCACCTCTCCCACCAGCTCTCAGTGGCAGAATGCTAGCACTCCTCAGGCATGCGTTCGTGCAGGCCTAAGTATCAGGGCCCTCCCTGGAAGGCACAAAACTGTGGTGAAAGCGCGCTTCAGCTCCGGCCGGTCCCCGGCGGGGAGGACGCGGTAAGGTTTCCTCTGTACTTGAGAGCCCGGCGAACGGCATCCCTATGTAAAACCGAGGGAAAGAAAGGCCGGTGCCTGAGACGCCTCTCGGCTCAGCTCTTGTTCCTGGGGCTAGTACCGTTGCCCCGGGGTGCTTGAAGGACAAAAGCCAACCACCTAACTCGAGGGAATCACACTATAGAGAATCCGGGCTTCGGCTGGACTAGGCCTTCCTGAGGGTGGAAAGCTTCTGCTGAGAGCATGCATGCGAGCACTGCCAGCGAGTCCAAAACCATTTTCCCAGGGAGACTGAGGCCGCGGCAGAAGGGAGAACACAACTGCCCATTTGTTTCCTGAAGCCAGCCCAGCAGCCGACCCCTAGGGCATGCAAGTCTCACGCTCGCTTACCAACGCAATGAAACCGTACTGTAGGGGAACCGTGTATACAGAGCCTCACTGTTGCGCGCAGTGGGAACTCTTGGAGTGCCTGTACGTAAGAGCCTGGCTGAAGAGTCCCTTCAGTTCCTGGGCGAGAGAAACGGATTCGTGCAGCCGCACCTCTCCCACCAGCTCTCAGTATCAGAATGGTAGCACTCCTCCGGCCTGTGTGCGTGCAGGCCTAAGTTGCAGGCCCCTCCCTGGAAGGCAGTACACTGTGGAGAAACCGCGCTTTAGCTGCCGCCGTTCCCTAGCGGAGAGGAAGCTGTAGGGTGTGCGATGTGCCTAGAGCCCGGCGAACGTCTTCCCTACGTAAAACCGGGGGAAACAAAGGCCGGTGCCGGAGACGCGTCTCGGCTCAGCTCTTGTTCATGGAGCTAGTATCTTTACCCCGGTGTGCGTGCAGGCCGAAAGCCAAAAACCTCACACGAGGGAAACGCACTGTAGAGAATCGGGCTTCGGCCAGACTAGGCCTTCCTGAGGGTGGAAGCCTTCTGCTGTGTGCATGCGTATGAGCTCGGCCACGGAGTACAAAACCATTTTCTGAGGGAGACTGAGGCCGCAGTAGAAGGGAGAACAAAGCTCCCCACTTGTTTCCTGCTACTGGCCCTGCGTCCAACCCCTTGTGCATGCATGTCTCACTGCTCCCATACCAACGTAAGAAAAGTAGGGTAGGGGACCGTGTTGTAGAGAGTCTCACTGTTACGGAGGGTGGAAACACTGGGAGTGTGTGTACGTGAGAGCCTGGGAGACGAGTCCCCTAAGTTACTGAGCGAGAGAAAAGGATTAGTTGTAGCAGCACCTCTCCCACCAGCTCTCAGTGGCAGAATGCTAGCACTCCTCAGGCATGTGTGCGTGCAGGCCTAAGTATCAGGCCCCTCCCTGGAAGGCACAAAACTGCGGTGAAAGCGCGCTTCAGCTCCGGCCTGTCCCCGGCGTGGAGGACGCTGTAAGGTTTCCTCTGTACTTGAGAGCCCGGCGAACGGCTTCCCTATGTAAAACTGAGAGGGAAAGAAAGGCCGGTGCCTGAGACGCCTCTCGGCTCAGCTCTTGTTCCTGGGGCTAGTACCGTTGCCCCGGTGTGCTTGAAGGACAAAAGCCAACCACCTAACTCGAGGGAATCACACTATAGAGAATCCGGGCTTCGGCTGGACTAGGCCTTCCTGAGGGTGGAAAGCTTCTGCTGAGAGCATGCATGCGAGCACTGCCAGCGAGTCCAAAACCATTTTCCCAGGGAGACTGAGGCCGCGGCAGAAGGGAGAACACAACAGCCCATTTGTTTCCTGAAGCCAGCCCAGCAGCCGACCCCTAGGGCATGCAAGTCTCACGCTCGCTTATCAACGCAATGAAACAGTACTGTAGGGGAACCGTGTATACAGAGCCTCACTGTTGCGTGGAGTGGGAACTCTTGGAGTGCCTGTACGTAAGAGCCTGGCTGAAGAGTCCCTTCAGTTCCTGGGCGAGAGAAACGGATTCGTGCAGCCGCACCTCTCCCACCAGCTCTCAGTATCAGAATGGTAGCACTCCTCCGGCCTGTGTGCGTGCAGGCCTAAGTTGCAGGCCCCTCCCTGGAAGGCAGTACACTGTGGAGAAACCGCGCTTTAGCTGCCGCCGTTCCCTAGCGGAGAGGAAGCTGTAGGGTGTGCGATGTGCCTAGAGCCCGGCGAACGTCTTCCCTAGGTAAAACCGGGGGAAACAAGGGCCGGTGCCGGAGACGCGTCTCGGCTCAGCTCTTGTTCATGGAGCTAGTATCTTTACCCCGGTGTGCGTGCAGGCCGAAAGCCAAAAACCTCACACGAGGGAACCGCACTGTAGAGAATCCAGGCTTCGGCCAGACTAGGCCTTCCTGAGGGTGGAAGCCTTCTGCTGTGTGCATGCGTATGAGCTCCGCCACGGAGTACAAAACCATTTTCTGAGGGAGACGGAGGCCGCGGCAGAAGTGAGAACAAAGCTCCCCACTTGTTTCCTGCTAGTGGCCCTGCGTCCAACCCCTTGTGCATGCATGTCTCACTGCTCCCATACCAACGTAAGAAAAGTAGGGTAGGGGACCGTGTTGTAGAGAGTCTCACTGTTACGGAGTGTGGAAACACTTGGAGTGTGTGTACGTGAGAGCCTGGGAGACGAGTCCCCTAAGTTACTGGGGGAGAGAAAAGGATTAGTTGCAGCGGCACCTCTCCAAACAGCTCTCAGTATTAGAATGATAGCATTCCTCCGGCATGTGTGCGAGCAGGCCTAAGAGGCAGGCCCCTCCTTGGAAGGCACAGCACTGTGGAGAACCCGCGTTAGCTCCCGCCGATCCCTAGCGGAGAGGACGCTGTATGGTGTGCGCTGTGCTTCAGAGCCCGGCGAACGGCTTCCCTATGTAAAAGCGAGGGAAAGAAAGGCCTGTGCCGGAGACACCTCTCGGCTGAGCTCTTGTTCCTGGGCTACTATCGTGCTCCATTGTGCGAGCAGACCAAAAGCCAACCACCTAAATCCAGGGAACTGCACTGTGTGGAATCCAGGCTTCGGCCAGACTAGGCCTTCCTGAGGGTGGAAACCTCTTGCAGTGTGAATGCGGGCGAGCACTGCCAGCGAGTCCAAAACCATTTTGTGAGGAAGACTGAGGCCTCGGCAGAAGTGAGAACTCAACTCCCCACTTTTTTCCTGAAGCCAGCCAGACGGCCGCCCCCTTGAGCATGCATGTCTCACTGCTTGCCGACCAAGGCAAAGAGACAGTGGGGTAGGGGACCGTGTTGTAGAGAGCCTGACTGTTAGGGAGGGTGGAAACACTTGGAGTGTGTGTACGTGAGAGCCTAGGAGACGAGTCCCCTAAGTTACTGGGCGAGAGAAAAGGATTAGTTGCAGCGGCACCTCTCCCACCAGCTCTCAGTATCAGAATGGTAGCACTCCTCCGGCATGTGTGTGTGCAGACCTAAGTGGCAGGCCCCTCCTTGGAAGGCACAACACTGTGGAGAAACCGCGCTTTAGCTCCTGCCGGTCCCTAGCGGAGAGGACGCTATATGGTGTGCGCTGTGCTTGAGAGCCCGGCGATCGGCTTCCCTATGTATAAGCGAGGGAAAGAAAGGCCGGTGCCCGAGACGCCTCTCGGCTCAGCTCTTGTTCCTGGAGCTAGTACCGTTACCCTGGTGTGCTTGCAGGCCGAGGGCCAACCTCCCAATTCGAGGGAACCACACTGTAGAAATTCCTTACTTCGGCCAGACTAGGCCTTCCTGAGGGAGGTAACCCTTTGCAGTGTGAATGCGGGCGAGCACTGCCAGCGAGTCCAAAACCGTTTTACGAGGGAGACTGAGGCCGCGACCGAAGTGAGAACTCAACTCCCCATTTGTTTCCTGAAGCCAGCCCGGCAGCCGCCCCCTTGAGCATGCAAGTCTCACTGTTCGCGTCCCAACGCAAGGAAACAGTAGGCTGGGGGACCGTGTTGTAGAGAGCCTCACTGTTCCGGAGAGTGGAAACACTTCGAGTGCGTGTGCGTGAGAGCCTGGGAGACGAGTGTCCTACGTTACTGGGCGAGAGAAACGAACTCGTGCAGCCGCACCTCTCCCACCAGCTCTCAGTGGCAGAATGCTAGCACTCCTCAGGCATGCGTTCGTGCAGGCCTAAGTATCAGGGCCCTCCCTGGAAGGCACAAAACTGTGGTGAAAGCGCGCTTCAGCTCCGGCCGGTCCCCGGCGGGGAGGACGCGGTAAGGTTTCCTCTGTACTTGAGAGCCCGGCGAACGGCATCCCTATGTAAAACCGAGGGAAAGAAAGGCCGGTGCCTGAGACGCCTCTCGGCTCAGCTCTTGTTCCTGGGGCTAGTACCGTTGCCCCGGTGTGCTTGAAGGACAAAAGCCAACCACCTAACTCGAGGGAATCACACTATAGAGAATCCGGGCTTCGGCTGGACTAGGCCTTCCTGAGGGTGGAAAGCTTCTGCTGAGAGCATGCATGCGAGCACTGCCAGCGAGTCCAAAACCATTTTCCCAGGGAGACTGAGGCCGCGGCAGAAGGGAGAACACAACTGCCCATTTGTTTCCTGAAGCCTGCCCAGCAGCCGACCCCTAGGGCATGCAAGTCTCACGCTCGCTTACCAACGCAATGAAACAGTACTGTAGGGGAACCGTGTATACAGAGCCTCACTGTTGCGCGGAGTGGGAACTCTTGGAGTGCCTGTACATAAGAGCCTGGCTGAAGAGTCCCTTCAGTTCCTGGGCGAGAGAAACGGATTCGTGCAGCCGCACCTCTCCCACCAGCTCTCAGTATCAGAATGGTAGCACTCCTCCGGCCTGTGTGCGTGCAGGCCTAAGTTGCAGGCCCCTCCCTGGAAGGCAGTACACTGTGGAGAAACCGCGCTTTAGCTGCCGCCGTTCCCTAGCGGAGAGGAAGCTGTAGGGTGTGCGATGTGCCTAGAGCCCGGCGAACGTCTTCCCTACGTAAAACCGGGGGAAACAAAGGCCGGTGCCGGAGACGCGTCTCGGCTCAGCTCTTGTTCATGGAGCTAGTATCTTTACCCCGGTGTGCGTGCAGGCCGAAAGCCAAAAACCTCACACGAGGGAAACGCACTGTAGAGAATCGGGCTTCGGCCAGACTAGGCCTTCCTGAGGGTGGAAGCCTTCTGCTGTGTGCATGCGTATGAGCTCGGCCACGGAGTAGAAAACCATTTTCTGAGGGAGACTGAGGCCGCAGTAGAAGGGAGAACAAAGCTCCCCACTTGTTTCCTGCTACTGACCCTGCGTCCAACCCCTTGTGCATGCATGTCTCACTGCTCCCATACCAACGTAAGAAAAGTAGGGTAGGGGACCGTGTTGTAGAGAGTCTCACTGTTACGGAGGGTGGAAACACTGGGCGTGTGTGTACGTGAGAGCCTGGGAGACGAGTCCCCTAAGTTACTGAGCGAGAGAAAAGGATTAGTTGCAGCAGCACCTCTCCCACCAGCTCTCAGTGGCAGAATGCTAGCACTCCTCAGGCATGTGTGCGTGCAGGCCTAAGTATCAGGCCCCTCCCTGGAAGGCACAAAACTGCGGTGAAAGCGCGCTTCAGCTCCGGCCTGTCCCCGGCGTGGAGGACGCTGTAAGGTTTCCTCTGTACTTGAGAGCCCGGCGAACGGCTTCCCTATGTAAAACCGAGAGGGAAAGAAAGGCCGGTGCCTGAGACGCCTCTCGGCTCAGCTCTTGTTCCTGGGGCTAGTACCGTTGCCCCGGTGTGCTTGAAGGACAAAAGCCAACCACCTAACTCGAGGGAATCACACTATAGAGAATCCGGGCTTCGGCTGGACTAGGCCTTCCTGAGGGTGGAAAGCTTCTGCTGAGAGCATGCATGCGAGCACTGCCAGCGAGTCCAAAACCATTTTCCCAGGGAGACTGAGGCCGCGGCATAAGGGAGAACACAACAGCCCATTTGTTTCCTGAAGCCAGCCCAGCAGCCGACCCCTAGGGCATGCAAGTCTCACGCTCGCTTATCAACGCAATGAAACAGTACTGTAGGGGAACCGTGTATACAGAGCCTCACTGTTGCGTGGAGTGGGAACTCTTGGAGTGCCTGTACGTAAGAGCCTGGCTGAAGAGTCCCTTCAGTTCCTGGGCGAGAGAAACGGATTCGTGCAGCCGCACCTCTCCCACCAGCTCTCAGTATCAGAATGGTAGCACTCCTCCGGCCTGTGTGCGTGGAGGCCTAAGTTGCAGGCCCCTCCCTGGAAGGCAGTACACTGTGGAGAAACCGCGCTTTAGCTGCGGCCGTTCCCTAGCGGAGAGGAAGCTGTAGGGTGTGCGATGTGCCTAGAGCCCGGCGAACGTCTTCCCTACGTAAAACCGGGGGAAACAAAGGCCGGTGCCGGAGACGCGTCTCGGCTCAGCTCTTGTTCCTGGAACTAGCACTTTTACCACGGTGTGCGTGCAGTCGAAAAGCCAAAAACCTCATTGGAGGGAAGCGCACTGTAGAGAAACCGGGCTTCGGGCAGAGTAGGCCTTCCTGAGGGTGGCAGCCTTTTGCTGTGATTATACCTGCTTGCACTGCCAGCGCGTCCAAAACCATTTTCTGAGGGAGACTGAGGCCACGGCAAAAGGGAGAACACAACTCCCCACTTCTTTCCTGAAGGCGGTCCTGCGACCGTCCCCTTGAGCATGCATGTCTTTTTTTTTAATTTTTTATTGTTATGTTAATCACCATATATTACATCATTAGTTTTTGGTGCAGTGTTCCATGATTCATTGTTTGTTCATAACACCCAGTGCTCCATGCAGAACGTGCCCTCCTCAATACCCATCACCAGGCTCACCCCTCCTCCTACCCCCCTCCCCTCTAGAACCCTCAGTTTGTTTCTCAGAGTCCATCATCTCTCATGGTTCGTCTCCCCCTCTGACATACTCCCCTTTTCTTCCTCTCCTGTTATCTTCTTCTTTTTCTTTTTTCTTAAAATATGTTGCGTTATTTGTTTCAGAAGTACAGAACTGTGATTCAACAGTCTGGCACAATTCACAGCGCTCACCGTAGCACATACCCTCCCCAATGTCTATCACCCAGCCACCCCATCCCTCCCACCCCCAACCACTCCAGTAACACTCAGTTTCTTTCCCGAGATGAAGAATTCCTCATATCAGTGAGGTCATATGATACATGTCTTTCTCTGATTGACTTATTTCACTCAGCATAACACCCTCCAGTTCCATCCACGTCGTTGCAAATGGCAAGATCTCATTCCTTTTGATGGCTGCATAATATTCCATTGTGTATATACACCACATCTTCTTTATCCATTCATCTGTCGATGGGCATCTTGGCTCTTTCCACCGTTTGGCTATGGTGGACATTGCTGCTATAAACATTGGGGTACACGTACCCCTTCGGGTCCCTACATTTGTATCTTTGTGGTAAATACCCAGTAGTGCAACTGCTGGATCGAACGGTAGCTCTAATTTCAACTGTTTGAGGAACCTCCATACTGTTTTCCAGAGGGGTTGCACTAGCTTGCATTCCCACCAACAGTGTAGGAGGGTTCCCCTTTCTCCACATCCCCGCCAACATCTGTCGTTCCCTGACTTGTTAATTTCAGCCATTCTGACGGGTGTGAGGTGGTATCTCATGGAGGTTTTGATTTGGATTTCCCTGATGCCGAGCGATGTGGAGCACTTTTTCATGTGCCTGTTGGCCATTTGGATGTCTTCTTTGGAGACATGTCTGTTCATGTCTTCTGCCCATTTCTTGATTGAATTATTTCTTCTTTGGGTGTTGAGTTTGATCAGTTCTTTATAGATTTTGGATACTAGCCCTTTATCTGATAGGTCAGTTGCAAATATTTTCTCCCATTCTGTCGGTTGTCTTTTGGTTTTGTGGACTGTTTCTTTTGCTGTGCAAAAGCTTTTTATCTTGATGAAATCCCAAGAGTTCATTTTTGCCCTGGCTTCCCGTGCCTTTGGCGATGTTTCTAGGAAGAAGTTGCTGCGGCTAAGGTCGAAAAGGTTGCTACCTGTGTTCTCCTTTAGGATTTTGATGGACTCCTGTGTCACGTTTAGGTCTTTCAACCGTTTGGAGTCTATTTTTGTGTGTGGTGTAAGGAAATGGTCCAGTTTCATTCTTCTGCATGTGGCTGTCCAATTTTCCCAACACCATTTGTTGAAGAGACTGTCTTTTTGCCATTGGACATTCTTTCCTGCTTTGTCAAAGATAAGTTGACCATAGAGTTGAGGGTCCATTTCTGGGCTCTCGATTCTGTTCCATTGATCTATGTGTCTGTTTTTGTGCCAGTACCATACTGTCTTGATGATGACAGGTTTGTCATAGAGCTGAAAGTCCGGAATTGTGAAGCCGCCAGCTTTGCTTTTCTTTTTCATTAGTCCTCTGGCTATTCTGGGTCTCTTCTGGTTCCATACAAATTTGAGGATTATTTCTTCCATTTCTTTGAGAAAAGTGGATGGTATTTTGATGGGGATTGCATTGAATGTGTAGATTGCTCTAGGTAGCATTGACATCTTCAGAATGTTGATTCTCCCAATCCATGAGCACGGAACGTTGTTCCATTTCTTTGTGTCTTCTTCCATTTCTTTCATGAGTATTTTATAGTTTTCTGAGTACAGATCCTTTGCCTCTTTGGTTAGATTTCTTCCTAGGGATCTAATGGTTTTGGGTGCAATTGTAAATGGGATCGACTCCTTGATTTGTCTCTCTTCTGTCTTGTTGTTGGTGTAGAGGAATGCCACCGATTTCTGTGCACTGATTTTGTATCCTGCTACTTTACTGAATTCCTGTATGAGTTCTAGCAGTTTTGCGGTGGAGTCTTTTGGGTTTTCCACATACAGTATCTTATCATCTGCAAAGAGTGAGAGGTTTGACTTCCTCTTTGCCGTTTTGGATGCCTTTGATTTCTTTTTGTTGTCTGATTGCTGTGGCTAGGACTTCTAATACTACGTTGAATAGCAGTGGTGAGAGTGGACATCCCTGCCGCGTTCCTGACTTTATGGGAAAAGCTCTCGGCCTTTCCCCATTGAGAATGATATTCGCTGTCGGTTTTTCATAGATGGCTTTTATGATATTGAGGTATGTACCCTCTATCCCTATACTGTGAAGAGTTTTGATCAAGAAAGGATGTTGTACTTTGTCAAATGCTTTTTCTGCATCTATTGAGAGGATCATATGATTCTTGCTCTTTCTTCTGTTAATGTATTGTATCACGTTGATTGATTTGCGGATGGTGAACCAGCCTTGCAGCCCAGGAATAAATCCCACTTGGTCCTGGTGAATAATCCTTTTAATGTACTGTTGGAACCCATTGGCTAGTTTTTTTTGTGTGTGTGTGAGAATTTTTGCTTCCATGTTCATCAAGGATATTGGTCTGTAATTCTCTTTTTTGATGGGGTCTTTGTCTGGTTTTGGGATCAAGGTAATGCTGGCCTCATAAAATGAGTTTGGAAGTTTCCCTTCCATTTCTATTTTTTGGAACAGTTTCAGGAGAATAGGTAGTAATTCTTCTTGAAATGGCTGATAGAATTCCCCTGGGAAGCCATCTGGCCCTGGGCTTTTGTTTCTTGGGAGATTTTTGATGACTGTTTCAATTTCCTTAGTGGTTATAGGTCTGTTCAGGTTTTCTATTTCTTCCTGGTTCAATTTTGGTAGTTGATACATCTCTAGGAATGCACCCATTTCTTCCAGGTTATCTAATTTGCTGGCATAGAGTTGCTCATAATATGTTCTTATCATTGTTTGTATTTCTTTGGTGTTGGTTGTGATCTCTCCTCTTTCCTTCATGATTTTGTTGATTTGGGTCATTTCTCTTTTCTTCTTGATAAGTCTGGCCAGGGGTTTATCAATCTTGTTCATTCTTTCCAAGAACCAGCTCCTAGTTTCGTGGATCTGTTCTACTGTTCTTTTGGTTTCTAGTTCATTGATTTCTGCTCTGATCTTTATGATTTCTCTTCTCCTGCTGGGTTTAGGCTTTATTTGCTGTTCTTTCTCCAGCTCCTTTAGGTGTAGGGTTAGGTTGTGTATTTGAGACCTTTCTTATTTCTTGAGAAAGGCTTGTATTGCTATATACTTTCCTCTCAGGACTGCCTTTGTTGTATCCCAAAGATTTTGAACCGTTGTGTTTTCATTTTCATTGGTTTCCATGAAATTTTTTAATTCTTCTTTAATTTCCTGGTTGACCCATTCATTCTTTAGTAGGATGCTCTTTAGCCTCCATGTATTTGAGTTCTTTCCGACTTTCCTCTTGTGGTTGAGTTCTAGTTTCAAAGCATTGTGGTCTGAAAATATGCAGGGAATGATCCCAATCTTTTGGTACCGATTGAGACCTGATTTGTGACCTGGGATGTGATCAGTTCTGGAGAATGTTCCATGGGCACTAGAGAAGAATGTGTATTCCTTTGCTTGGGGATGGAATGTTCTGAATATGTCTGTGAAGTCCATTTGGTCCAGTGTGTCATTTAAAGTCTTTATTTCCTTGTTGATCTTTTGCTTAGATGATCTGTCCATTTCAGTCAGGGGGGTGTTAAAGTCCCCCACTATTATTGTATTGTTGTCAATGTGTTTCTTTGCTTTTGTTATTAATTGCCTTATATAATTGGCTGCTCCCATGTTCGGGGCATAGATCTTTACAATTGTTAGATCTTCTTGTTGGATAGACCCTTTAAGTAGGATATAGTGTCCTTCGTCATCTCTTATTACAGTCTTTGTTTTAAAATCTAGTTTGTCTGATATAAGGATTGCCACCCCAGCTTTCTTTTGGTGTCCATTAGCATGGTAAATGGTTTTCCACCCCCTCACTTTTAATGTGGGGGTGTCTTTGGCTCTAAAATGAGTCTCTTGCAGACAGCATATTGATGGGTCTGGTTTTTTTTTTTAATTTTTTATTGTTATGTTAATCACCATATATTGCATCATTAGTTTTTGGTGCAGTGTTCCATGATTCATTGTTTGTTCATAACACCCAGTGCTCCATGCAGAACGTGCCCTCCTCAATACCCATCACCAGGCTCACCCCTCCTCCTACCCCCCTCCCCTCTAGAACCCTCAGTTTGTTTCTCAGAGTCCATCATCTCTCATGGTTCGTCTCCCCCTCTGACATACTCCCCTTTTCTTCCTCTCCTGTTATCTTCTTCTTTTCCTTTTTTCTTAAAATATGTTGCGTTATTTCTTTCAGAAGTACAGAACTGTGATTCAACAGTCTGGCACAATTCACAGCACTCACCGTAGCACATACCCTCCCCAATGTCTATCACCCAGCCACCCCATCCCTCCCACCCCCAACCACTCCAGTAACACTCAGTTTCTTTCCCGAGATGAAGAATTCCTCATATCAGTGAGGTCATATGATACATGTCTTTCTCTGATTGACTTATTTCACTCAGCATAACACCCTCCAGTTCCATCCACGTCGTTGCAAATGGCAAGATCTCATTCCTTTTGATGGCTGCATAATATTCCATTGTGTATATACACCACATCTTCTTTATCCATTCATCTGTCGATGGGCATCTTGGCTCTTTCCACCGTTTGGCTATGGTGGACATTGCTGCTATAAACATTGGGGTACACGTACCCCTTCGGGTCCCTACATTTGTATCTTTGTGGTAAATACCCAGTAGTGCAACTGCTGGATCGAACGGTAGCTCTAATTTCAACTGTTTGAGGAACCTCCATACTGTTTTCCAGAGGGGTTGCACTAGCTTGCATTCCCACCAACAGTGTAGGAGGGTTCCCCTTTCTCCACATCCCCGCCAACATCTGTCGTTCCCTGACTTGTTAATTTCAGCCATTCTGACGGGTGTGAGGTGGTATCTCATGGAGGTTTTGATTTGGATTTCCCTGATGCCGAGCGATGTGGAGCACTTTTTCATGTGCCTGTTGGCCATTTGGATGTCTTCTTTGGAGACATGTCTGTTCATGTCTTCTGCCCATTTCTTGATTGAATTATTTCTTCTTTGGGTGTTGAGTTTGATCAGTTCTTTATAGATTTTGGATACTAGCCCTTTATCTGATAGGTCAGTTGCAAATATTTTCTCCCATTCTGTCGGTTGTCTTTTGGTTTTGTGGACTGTTTCTTTTGCTGTGCAAAAGCTTTTTATCTTGATGAAATCCCAAGAGTTCATTTTTGCCCTGGCTTCCCGTGCCTTTGGCGATGTTTCTAGGAAGAAGTTGCTGCGGCTAAGGTCGAAAAGGTTGCTACCTGTGTTCTCCTTTAGGATTTTGATGGACTCCTGTGTCACGTTTAGGTCTTTCAACCGTTTGGAGTCTATTTTTGTGTGTGGTGTAAGGAAATGGTCCAGTTTCATTCTTCTGCATGTGGCTGTCCAATTTTCCCAACACCATTTGTTGAAGAGACTGTCTTTTTGCCATTGGACATTCTTTCCTGCTTTGTCAAAGATAAGTTGACCATAGAGTTGAGGGTCCATTTCTGGGCTCTCGATTCTGTTCCATTGATCTATGTGTCTGTTTTTGTGCCAGTACCATACTGTCTTGAAGATGACAGCTTTGTCATAGAGCTGAAAGTCCGGAATTGTGAAGCCGCCAGCTTTGCTTTTCTTTTTCATTAGTCCTCTGGCTATTCTGGGTCTCTTCTGGTTCCATACAAATTTGAGGATTATTTCTTCCATTTCTTTGAGAAAAGTGGATGGTATTTTGATGGGGATTGCATTGAATGTGTAGATTGCTCTAGGTAGCATTGACATCTTCAGAATGTTGATTCTCCCAATCCATGAGCACGGAACGTTGTTCCATTTCTTTGTGTCTTCTTCCATTTCTTTCATGAGTATTTTATAGTTTTCTGAGTACAGATCCTTTGCCTCTTTGGTTAGATTTCTTCCTAGGGATCTAATGGTTTTGGGTGCAATTGTAAATGGGATCGACTCCTTGATTTGTCTCTCTTCTGTCTTGTTGTTGGTGTAGAGGAATGCCACCGATTTCTGTGCACTGATTTTGTATCCTGCTACTTTACTGAATTCCTGTATGAGTTCTAGCAGTTTTGCGGTGGAGTCTTTTGGGTTTTCCACATACAGTATCTTATCATCTGCAAAGAGTGAGAGGTTTGACTTCCTCTTTGCCGTTTTGGATGCCTTTGATTTCTTTTTGTTGTCTGATTGCTGTGGCTAGGACTTCTAATACTACGTTGAATAGCAGTGGTGAGAGTGGACATCCCTGCCGCGTTCCTGACTTTATGGGAAAAGCTCTCGGCCTTTCCCCATTGAGAATGATATTCGCTGTCGGTTTTTCATAGATGGCTTTTATGATATTGAGGTATGTACCCTCTATCCCTATACTGTGAAGAGTTTTGATCAAGAAAGGATGTTGTACTTTGTCAAATGCTTTTTCTGCATCTATTGAGAGGATCATATGATTCTTGCTCTTTCTTCTGTTAATGTATTGTATCACGTTGATTGATTTGCGGATGGTGAACCAGCCTTGCAGCCCAGGAATAAATCCCACTTGGTCCTGGTGAATAATCCTTTTAATGTACTGTTGGAACCCATTGGCTAGTTTTTTTTGTGTGTGTGTGAGAATTTTTGCTTCCATGTTCATCAAGGATATTGGTCTGTCATTCTCTTTTTTGATGGGGTCTTTGTCTGGTTTTGGGATCAAGGTAATGCTGGCCTCATAAAATGAGTTTGGAAGTTTCCCTTCCATTTCTATTTTTTGGAACAGTTTCAGGAGAATAGGTAGTAATTCTTCTTGAAATGGCTGATAGAATTCCCCTGGGAAGCCATCTGGCCCTGGGCTTTTGTTTCTTGGGAGATTTTTGATGACTGTTTCAATTTCCTTAGTGGTTATAGGTCTGTTCAGGTTTTCTATTTCTTCCTGGTTCAATTTTGGTAGTTGATACATCTCTAGGAATGCACCCATTTCTTCCAGGTTATCTAATTTGCTGGCATAGAGTTGCTCATAATATGTTCTTATCATTGTTTGTATTTCTTTGGTGTTGGTTGTGATCTCTCCTCTTTCCTTCATGATTTTGTTGATTTGGGTCATTTCTCTTTTCTTCTTGATAAGTCTGGCCAGGGGTTTATCAATCTTGTTCATTCTTTCCAAGAACCAGCTCCTAGTTTCGTGGATCTGTTCTACTGTTCTTTTGGTTTCTAGTTCATTGATTTGTGCTCTGATCTTTATCATTTCTCTTCTCCTGCTGGGTTTAGGCTTCATTTGCTGTTCTTTTCCAGCTCCTTTAGGTGTAGGGTTAGTTTGTGTATTTGAGACCTTTCTTGTTTCTTGAGAAAGGCTTGTATTGCTATATACTTTCCTCTCAGGACTGCCTTTGTTGTATCCCAAAGATTTTGAACCGTTGTGTTTTCATTTTCATTGGTTTCCATGAAATTTTTTAATTCTTCTTTAATTTCCTGGTTGACCCATTCATTCTTTAGTAGGATGCTCTTTAGCCTCCATGTATTTGAGTTCTTTCCGACTTTCCTCTTGTGGTTGAGTTCTAGTTTCAAAGCATTGTGGTCTGAAAATATGCAGGGAATGATCCCAATCTTTTGGTACCGATTGAGACCTGATTTGTGACCTGGGATGTGATCAGTTCTGGAGAATGTTCCATGGGCACTAGAGAAGAATGTGTATTCCTTTGCTTGGGGATGGAATGTTCTGAATATGTCTGTGAAGTCCATTTGGTCCAGTGTGTCATTTAAAGTCTTTATTTCCTTGTTGATCTTTTGCTTAGATGATCTGTCCATTTCAGTCAGGGGGGTGTTAAAGTCCCCCACTATTATTGTATTGTTGTCAATGTGTTTCTTTGCTTTTGTTATTAATTGCCTTATATAATTGGCTGCTCCCATGTTCGGGGCATAGATCTTTACAATTGTTAGATCTTCTTGTTGGATAGACCCTTTAAGTAGGATATAGTGTCCTTCCTCATCGCTTATTACAGTCTTTGTTTTAAAATCTAGTTTGTCTGATAGAAGGATTGCCACCCCAGCTTTCTTTTGGTGTCCATTAGCATGGTAAATGGTTTTCCACCCCCTCACTTTCAATCTGGGGGTGTCTTTGGGTCTAAAATGAGTCTCTTGCAGACAGCATATTGATGGGTCTTGTTTTTTAATCCAATCTGATAGCCTGTGTCTTTTGATTGGGGCATTTACGCCATTTGCATTCAGGGTAACTATTGAAAAGTATGAATTTAGTGCCATTGTATTACCTGTAAGGTGACTGTTAACTCTCTCTTGTCTGTGTTCGTTTCTGCTCTTTGCTGCTTTTAGGTTCTCTCTTTGCTTAGAGGACCCCTCTCAATATTTCTTGGAGGGGTGGTTTTGTGTTTGCAAATTCCTTTAGTTTTTGTTTGTTCTGGAACCTTTTTATCTCTCCTTCTATTTTCAATGATAGCCTAGCTGGATATAGTATTCTTGGCTGCATATTTTTCTCGTTTAGTGCTCTGAAGATATCTTGCCAGTCCTTTCTGGCCTGCCAGGTCTCTGTGGATAGGTCTGTTGCCAATCTAATGTTTCTACCATTGTAGGTTACATATCTCTTCTCCGGAGCTGCTTTCAGGATTTTCTCTTTGTCTCTGAGACTCGTAAGTTTTACTATTAGATGTCGGGTGTTGACCTATTATTATTGATTTTGAGAGGGGTTCTCTGTGCCTCCTGGATTTTAATGCCTGTTTCCTTCCTCACATTAGGGAAGTTCTCTGTTATAATTTGCTCCAATATACCTTCTGCCCCTCTCTCTCTCTCTTCTTCTTCTGGGATCCCAATTATTCTAATGTTGTTTCGTCTTATCGTATCACTTATCTCTCGAATTCTGCCCTCGTGATCCTGTAGTTGTTTCTCTCTCTTTTTCTCAGCCTCTTTATTTTCCATCATTTGGTCTTCTATATCGCTGATTCTCTCTTCTGCCTCATTTATCCTAGCATTTAGTGCCCCCATTTTTGATTGCACCTCATCAATAGCCTTTTTGATTTCGATTTGGTTAGATTTTAGTTCTTTTATTTCTCCAGAAAGGGTTTCTCTAATAACTTCCACGCTTTTTTCAAGCCCAGCTAGTATCTTTAAAGTCATGATTCTGAACTCTAGGTCCGACATCGTACTAATGTCCGTATTGAGTAGGTCCCTGGCTGACGGTACTACCTCTTGTTCTTTTTGCTGAGGTGATTTCTTTCGTCTTGTCATTTTCTCCAGAGGAGAATAGATGAATGAGAGAACAAAATCCTAACAGGTTTACAACGTCCCCAGCAAATATACTGTATACAAATCAGAAAAGACCTGAAACCAGGGGAAAAGAAAGGGAAAGAAAGAAAAACGAAAGAGAAAAAGAAAAAAAAGGATAAAAACAAAAACAAAACAATACAAAAAAGGCAGAATATGATCAAATATGATCAGGCTAGTGCATAGATCAGTGCCGCACACTAGATTTTGGGCGTATTTTGGTCTGTTAGAAAAAGGTGCCTCCTAAAATTTTAAAGGAAGAAAGACATATATGTACAAAATAATGGTTGATACAATGAAGGGATGGAAGATGACTGTAAAGATGAAAATTATAAAAGATTTTATAAAAGGACTTGGTAAGATAAGTTGTTTGAAAAAAGAAAGAAGATTTAAGAAAAAAAAAGGAAAAAGGGAGAGAATGTGATCAGGCAGGAGACTAGAACAAAGCCATACACTAGTGATTTAGGGTATATTTTGATCTGTTAGAAGAAACTGTACCTCAAAATTTTAAAGAGAGAACAACTTATATATATATATATATGCCAAAAATAAGGGTAACTACTATGAAGGGATAAAATATGACTCTAAAAATGAAAAATAAAAAATGTTTGTTTTTTTTTTTAAAAAAGGGATTTATAAGATGTTGGTTGAAAAAGGGAAAAAGAAAAAAAAACAGTCAACAAAAATTAACTTTGATGAAATAATGAATCATGGTTAAAAAAAAAAAAAAGCCATGAATCTATGTGCAGTGTTCCCCTAGCGCTGGAGTTCTCCTATTCTCCTTGATCGATCAACTTGGTCTTGCCTTGCTGGCTGTTTGTGCTGATCTTCTGGGGGAGGGGCCTGTTGCTGTGGTTTCCAAATGTCTTTGCCGGAGGCGGAATTGCCCCGCCCTTGTCAGTCCGGGCTAAGGAAGCTGCTCCGCTTTGCTCTCAGGAGCTTTTGTTCCCTGCAAGCTCTCGGTACAGCCTTGGAGGACCAGGGCAGAAATGGTGGCCTCCCAATCTCCCCTCGGAGGAGCTGAGAACCTGGGGCCCCGCTCCTCAGTGTGCCCCCAGAGAAAAGCAGTCACTTCCGTGTCCCCGTTCTCCGGCCGCACTCCGTGCTCACCCGGCCTGTGACCGAGCGTTGCTATCTATGGCACCCGACCCCGCACGGAGTCTCCAAACCCAGCAGATCCCTGCAGTGCGCTCCCGCACCGCTCCTCCCCGGGAAGGAAGGGGAGTCTCCCCGGATCTGCTGCTTGTTGGGTCCCTGCTGGGGGAGCCGTGCTCCGACTGGGCCGCAGATCACAGTTTATGGCAACCCCGAGCTGAGAGCCCACGACTCTGCTCCGTCTCTGCAGCCGGCTTCCCCGCGAGCATGCAAGTCTTACTGCTCGCTTAGCAAGGAAAGAAACAGTAGTGTAGGGGAACCGTGTGTACATAGCCTCACTGTTGCGAGGAGTGGGAACACTTGTTGTGCCTGTGCGTAAGAGCCTGACTGACAATTCCCTTAAGTTACTGGGCGAGAGAAACGGATTCATGCAGCTGCACCTCTCCCACCAGCTCTCAGTATCAGAATGGTAGCACTCCTCCGGCCTGTGTGCCTGCAGGCCTAAGTTTCAGGCCCCTCCCTGGAATACACTACACTGGAGAAACCGCGCTTTAGCTCCCGCCAGTCCCTAGCGGAGAGGAAGCTGTATGGTGTGCGCTGTGCTTGAGAGCCCGGCGAACGTCTTCCCTACGTAAAACCGGGGGAAAGAAATGCCGTTGCCGGAGACGCCTCTCGGCTCACCTCTTTTCCTGGAGCTAGTACCTTTACCCCGGTGCGCGTGCAGGCCCAAAGCCAAAAACCTCACTCGAGGGAACCGCACTGTAGAGAATCCGGGCTTCGGCCAGACTAGGCCTTCCTGAGGGTGGAAGACTTTTGCTATGAGCATGCGTGCGAGCACTGCCAGCGAGTCCAAAACCATTTTCTGAGGGAGACTGAGGCCGCGGCAGAAGGGAGAACAAAACTCCCCACTTGTTTCCTGAAGGCAGCCCAGCAGCCGCCCCCTTGGACATGCAAGTCTCACTGCTCACGTACCAAAGCAAAGAAACAGTACTGTAGGGGAACCTTGTTGTAGGTAGACTCCCTGTTGCGCGAGTGGGAACACTTGGAGTGCCTGTGCGTAAGAGCCTGGCCGAATAGTCCCTTAAGTTCCTGGGCGAGAGAAACGGATTCGTGCAGCCGCAACTCTCCCACCAGCTCTCAGTATCAGAATGGTAGCACTCCTCCGCCCTGTGTGCGTGCAGGCCTAAGAGGCAGGCCCCTCCTTGGAAGGCACAGCACTGTGGAGAACCCGCGTTAGTTCCCGCCAGTCCCTAGCGGAGAGGACGCTGTATGGTGTGCGCTGTGCTTCAGAGCCCGGCGAACGGCTTCCCTATGTAAAAGCGAGGGAAAGAAAGGCCTGTGCCGGAGACACCTCTCGGCTGAGCTCTTGTTCCTGGGGCTAGTATCGTGCTCCGTTGTGCGAGCAGACCAAAAGCCAACCACCTAAATCCAGGGAACTGCACTGTGTGGAATCCAGGCTTCGGGCAGACTAGGCCTTCCTGAGGGTGGAAACCTTTTGCAGTGTGAATGCGGGCGAGCACTGCCAGCGAGTCCAAAACCATTTTGCGAAGGAGACTGAGGCCGCGGCAGAAGTGAGAACTCAACTCCCCACTTGTTTCCTGAAGCCAGCCAGGCGGCCGCCCCCTTGAGCATGCATGTCTCACTGCTTGTGGACCAACGCAAAGAAACAGTAGGGTAGGTGACCGTGTTGTACAGAGCCTCACTGTTCCGGAGAGGGGAAACACTTGGAGTGTGTGTGCATGAGACCCTGGGAGACGAGTCCCATACGTTACTGGGCGAGAGAAACGAACTCGTGCAGCCGCACCTCTCCCACCAGCTCTCAGTGGCAGAATGCAAGCACTCCTCAGGCATGTGTGCGAGCAGGCCTAAGTAGCAGGCCCCTCCCTGGAAGGCACAACACTGTGGTGAAAGCGCACGGTAGCTCCCGCCAGGCACCGGCGGGGAGGACGCTGTATGGTGTGCGCTGTGCCTGAGAGCCCGGCGAGCATCTTCCCTATGTAAAACCGGGGGAAAGAAAGGCCAGTGCCGGAGAGGCCTCTCGGCTGAGCTCTTTTCCTGGAGCTAGTACCTTTATCCCGGTGGGCGTGCAGGCCAAAAGCCAAAAACCTCACTCGAGGAAACCGCATTGTAGAGAATCCGGGCTTCGGCCAGACTAGGCCTTCCTCTGGTTGGAAGCCTTTTGCTGTGTGCATGCTTATGAGCTCCGCCCCGGAGTCCAAAACCATTTTCGGAGGGAGACTGAGGCCGCGGCAGAAGGGAGAACACAACTCCCCACTTGTTTCCTGAAGCCAGCCCAGCGGCCGCCCGCTTGGGCATGCAAGTCTCACTGCTCGCGTACCAAGGAAAGAAACAGTAGTGTAGGGGAACCGTGTGTACATAGCCTCACTGTTGCGGGGAGTGGGAACACTTGGAGTGCCTGTGCGTAAGAGCCTGACTGACAATTCCCTTAAGTTACTGTGCAAGGGAAATGGATTCGTGCAGCCGCCCCTCTCCCACCAGCTCTCAGTAGCAGAATGGTAGCACTCCTCCGGCATGTGTGCCTGCAGGCCTAAGTTGCAGGCCCCTCTCTGGAATGCACTACACTGGAGAAACCGCGCTATAGCTCCCGCAAGTCCGTAGCGGAGAGGAAGCTGTATGGTGTGCGCTGTGCTTGAGAGCCCGGCGAACGTCTTCCCTACGTAAAACCGGGAGAAAGAAAGGCCGTTGGCGGAGAAGTCTCTCGGCTAAGCTCTTGTTCCTGGAGCTAGTACCTTTACCCCGGTGTGCGTGCAGGCCAAAACCCAAAAACCTCACTGGAGGGAACCGCACTGTAGAGAATCCGGACTTCGGGCAGACTAGGCCTTCCTGAGGGTGGAAGCCTTCTGCTGTGTGCATGCGTATGAGCTCCACCAGGGAATCTAAAACCATTTTCTGAGGGAGACTGAGGCCGCAGAAGAAGGGAGAACAAAACACCCCACTTGTTTCCTGCTACTGGCCCTGCGTCTAACCCCTTGTGCATGCATGTCTCACTGCTCCCAAACCAACGTAAGAAATGCAGGGTAGGGGACCGTGTTGTAGAGAGTCTCACTGTTACGGAAGGTGGAAACACTGGGAGTGTGTGTACGTGAGAGCCTGGGAGACGAGTCCCCTAACTTACTGGGCGAGAGAAAAGGATTAGTTGCAGCGGCACCTCTCCAACCAGCTCTCAGTGGCAGAATGCTAGCACTCCTCAGGCATGTGTGCGTGCAGGCCTAAGTATCAGGCCCCTCCCTGGAAGGCACAAAACTGCGGTGAAAGCGCGCTTCAGCTCAGGCCTGTCCCCGGCGTGGAGGACGCTGTAAGGTTTCCTCTGTACTTGAGAGCCCGGCGAACGGCTTCCCTATGTAAAACCGAGAGGGAAAGAAAGGCCGGTGCCTGAGACGCCTCTCGGCTCAGCTCTTGTTCCTGGGGCTAGTACCGTTGCCCCGGTGTGCTTGAAGGACAAAAGCCAACCACCTAACTCGAGGGAATCACACTATAGAGAATCCGGGCTTCGGCTGGACTAGGCCTTCCTGAGGGTGGAAAGCTTCTGCTGAGAGCATGCATGCGAGCACTGCCAGCGAGTCCAAAACCATTTTCCCAGGGAGACTGAGGCCGCGGCAGAAGGGAGAACACAACAGCCCATTTGTTTCCTGAAGCCAGCCCAGCAGCCGACCCCTAGGGCATGCAAGTCTCACGCTCGCTTACCAACGCAATGAAACCGTACTGTAGGGGAACCGTGTATACAGAGCCTCACTGTTGCGCGCAGTGGGAACTCTTGGAGTGCCTGTACGTAAGAGCCTGGCTGAAGAGTCCCTTCAGTTCCTGGGCGAGAGAAACGGATTCGTGCAGCCGCACCTCTCCCACCAGCTCTCAGTATCAGAATGGTAGCACTCCTCCGGCCTGTGTGCGTGCAGGCCTAAGTTGCAGGCCCCTCCCTGGAAGGCAGTACACTGTGGAGAAACCGCGCTTTAGCTGCCGCCGTTCCCTAGCGGAGAGGAAGCTGTAGGGTGTGCGATGTGCCTAGAGCCCGGCGAACGTCTTCCCTAGGTAAAACCGGGGGAAACAAGGGCCGGTGCCGGAGACGCGTCTCGGCTCAGCTCTTGTTCATGGAGCTAGTATCTTTACCCCGGTGTGCGTGCAGGCCGAAAGCCAAAAACCTCACACGAGGGAACCGCACTGTAGAGAATCCAGGCTTCGGCCAGACTAGGCCTTCCTGAGGGTGGAAGCCTTCTGCTGTGTGCATGCGTATGAGCTCCGCCACGGAGTACAAAACCATTTTCTGAGGGAGACGGAGGCCGCGGCAGAAGTGAGAACAAAGCTCCCCACTTGTTTCCTGCTAGTGGCCCTGCGTCCAACCCCTTGTGCATGCATGTCTCACTGCTCCCATACCAACGTAAGAAAAGTAGGGTAGGGGACCGTGTTGTAGAGAGTCTCACTGTTACGGAGGGTGGAAACACTTGGAGTGTGTGTTCGTGAGAGCCTGGGAGACGAGTCCCCTAAGTTACTGGGGGAGAGAAAAGGATTAGTTGCAGCGGCACCTCTCCAAACAGCTCTCAGTATTAGAATGATAGCATTCCTCCGGCATGTGTGCGAGCAGGCCTAAGAGGCAGGCCCCTCCTTGGAAGGCACAGCACTGTGGAGAACCCGCGTTAGCTCCCGCCGATCCCTAGCGGAGAGGACGCTGTATGGTGTGCGCTGTGCTTCAGAGCCCGGCGAACGGCTTCCCTATGTAAAAGCGAGGGAAAGAAAGGCCTGTGCCGGAGACACCTCTCGGCTGAGCTCTTGTTCCTGGGCTACTATCGTGCTCCATTGTGCGAGCAGACCAAAAGCCAACCACCTAAATCCAGGGAACTGCACTGTGTGGAATCCAGGCTTCGGCCAGACTAGGCCTTCCTGAGGGTGGAAACCTCTTGCAGTGTGAATGCGGGCGAGCACTGCCAGCGAGTCCAAAACCATTTTGTGAGGAAGACTGAGGCCTCGGCAGAAGTGAGAACTCAACTCCCCACTTTTTTCCTGAAGCCAGCCAGACGGCCGCCCCCTTGAGCATGCATGTCTCACTGCTTGCCGACCAAGGCAAAGAGACAGTGGGGTAGGGGACCGTGTTGTAGAGAGCCTGACTGTTAGGGAGGGTGGAAACACTTGGAGTGTGTGTACGTGAGAGCCTAGGAGACGAGTCCCCTAAGTTACTGGGCGAGAGAAAAGGATTAGTTGCAGCGGCACCTCTCCCACCAGCTCTCAGTATCAGAATGGTAGCACTCCTCCGGCATGTGTGTGTGCAGACCTAAGTGGCAGGCCCCTCCTTGGAAGGCACAACACTGTGGAGAAACCGCGCTTTAGCTCCTGCCGGTCCCTAGCGGAGAGGACGCTATATGGTGTGCGCTGTGCTTGAGAGCCCGGCGATCGGCTTCCCTATGTATAAGCGAGGGAAAGAAAGGCCGGTGCCCGAGACGCCTCTCGGCTCAGCTCTTGTTCCTGGAGCTAGTACCGTTACCCTGGTGTGCTTGCAGGCCGAGGGCCAACCTCCCAATTCGAGGGAACCACACTGTAGAAATTCCTTACTTCGGCCAGACTAGGCCTTCCTGAGGGAGGTAACCCTTTGCAGTGTGAATGCGGGCGAGCACTGCCAGCGAGTCCAAAACCGTTTTACGAGGGAGACTGAGGCCGCGACCGAAGTGAGAACTCAACTCCCCATTTGTTTCCTGAAGCCAGCCCGGCAGCCGCCCCCTTGAGCATGCAAGTCTCACTGTTCGCGTCCCAACGCAAGGAAACAGTAGGCTGGGGGACCGTGTTGTAGAGAGCCTCACTGTTCCGGAGAGTGGAAACACTGCGAGTGCGTGTGCGTGAGAGCCTGGGAGACGAGTGTCCTACGTTACTGGGCGAGAGAAACGAACTCGTGCAGCCGCACCTCTCCCACCAGCTCTCAGTGGCAGAATGCTAGCACTCCTCAGGCATGCGTTCGTGCAGGCCTAAGTATCAGGGCCCTCCCTGGAAGGCACAAAACTGTGGTGAAAGCGCGCTTCAGCCCCGGCCGGTCCCCGGCGGGGAGGACGCGGTAAGGTTTCCTCTGTACTTGAGAGCCCGGCGAACGGCATCCCTATGTAAAACCGAGGGAAAGAAAGGCCGGTGCCTGAGACGCCTCTCGGCTCAGCTCTTGTTCCTGGGGCTAGTACCGTTGCCCCGGTGTGCTTGAAGGACAAAAGCCAACCACCTAACTCGAGGGAATCACACTATAGAGAATCCGGGCTTCGGCTGGACTAGGCCTTCCTGAGGGTGGAAAGCTTCTGCTGAGAGCATGCATGCGAGCACTGCCAGCGAGTCCAAAACCATTTTCCCAGGGAGACTGAGGCTGCGGCAGAAGGGAGAACACAACTGCCCATTTGTTTCCTGAAGCCAGCCCAGCAGCCGACCCCTAGGGCATGCAAGTCTCACGCTCGCTTACCAACGCAATGAAACCGTACTGTAGGGGAACCGTGTATACAGAGCCTCACTGTTGCGCGCAGTGGGAACTCTTGGAGTGCCTGTACGTAAGAGCCTGGCTGAAGAGTCCCTTCAGTTCCTGGGCGAGAGAAACGGATTCGTGCAGCCGCACCTCTCCCACCAGCTCTCAGTATCAGAATGGTAGCACTCCTCCGGCCTGTGTGCGTGCAGGCCTAAGTTGCAGGCCCCTCCCTGGAAGGCAGTACACTGTGGAGAAACCGCGCTTTAGCTGCCGCCGTTCCCTAGCGGAGAGGAAGCTGTAGGGTGTGCGATGTGCCTAGAGCCCGGCGAACGTCTTCCCTACGTAAAACCGGGGGAAACAAAGGCCGGTGCCGGAGACGCGTCTCGGCTCAGCTCTTGTTCATGGAGCTAGTATCTTTACCCCGGTGTGCGTGCAGGCCGAAAGCCAAAAACCTCACACGAGGGAAACGCACTGTAGAGAATCGGGCTTCGGCCAGACTAGGCCTTCCTGAGGGTGGAAGCCTTCTGCTGTGTGCATGCGTATGAGCTCGGCCACGGAGTACAAAACCATTTTCTGAGGGAGACTGAGGCCGCAGTAGAAGGGAGAACAAAGCTCCCCACTTGTTTCCTGCTACTGGCCCTGCGTCCAACCCCTTGTGCATGCATGTCTCACTGCTCCCATACCAACGTAAGAAAAGTAGGGTAGGGGACCGTGTTGTAGAGAGTCTCACTGTTACGGAGGGTGGAAACACTGGGAGTGTGTGTACGTGAGAGCCTGGGAGACGAGTCCCCTAAGTTACTGAGCGAGAGAAAAGGATTAGTTGCAGCAGCACCTCTCCCACCAGCTCTCAGTGGCAGAATGCTAGCACTCCTCAGGCATGTGTGCGTGCAGGCCTAAGTATCAGGCCCCTCCCTGGAAGGCACAAAACTGCGGTGAAAGCGCGCTTCAGCTCCGGCCTGTCCCCGGCGTGGAGGACGCTGTAAGGTTTCCTCTGTACTTGAGAGCCCGGCGAACGGCTTCCCTAGGTAAAACCGAGAGGGAAAGAAAGGCCGGTGCCTGAGACGCCTCTCGGCTCAGCTCTTGTTCCTGGGGCTAGTACCGTTGCCCCGGTGTGCTTGAAGGACAAAAGCCAACCACCTAACTCGAGGGAATCACACTATAGAGAATCCGGGCTTCGGCTGGACTAGGCCTTCCTGAGGGTGGAAAGCTTCTGCTGAGAGCATGCATGCGAGCACTGCCAGCGAGTCCAAAACCATTTTCCCAGGGAGACTGAGGCCGCGGCAGAAGGGAGAACACAACAGCCCATTTGTTTCCTGAAGCCAGCCCAGCAGCCGACCCCTAGGGCATGCAAGTCTCACGCTCGCTTATCAACGCAATGAAACAGTACTGTAGGGGAACCGTGTATACAGAGCCTCACTGTTGCGTGGAGTGGGAACTCTTGGAGTGCCTGTACGTAAGAGCCTGGCTGAAGAGTCCCTTCAGTTCCTGGGCGAGAGAAACGGATTCGTGCAGCCGCACCTCTCCCACCAGCTCTCAGTATCAGAATGGTAGCACTCCTCCGGCCTGTGTGCGTGGAGGCCTAAGTTGCAGGCCCCTCCCTGGAAGGCAGTACACTGTGGAGAAACCGCGCTTTAGCTGCGGCCGTTCCCTAGCGGAGAGGAAGCTGTAGGGTGTGCGATGTGCCTAGAGCCCGGCGAACGTCTTCCCTACGTAAAACCGGGGGAAACAAAGGCCGGTGCCGGAGACGCGTCTCGGCTCAGCTCTTGTTCCTGGAACTAGCACTTTTACCACGGTGTGCGTGCAGTCGAAAAGCCAAAAACCTCATTGGAGGGAAGCGCACTGTAGAGAAACCGGGCTTCGGGCAGAGTAGGCCTTCCTGAGGGTGGCAGCCTTTTGCTGTGATTATACCTGCTTCCACTGCCAGCGCGTCCAAAACCATTTTCTGAGGGAGACTGAGGCCACGGCAGAAGGGAGAACACAACTCCCCACTTCTTTCCTGAAGGCGGTCCTGCGACCGTCCCCTTGAGCATGCATGTCTTTTTTTTTAATTTTTTATTGTTATGTTAATCACCATATATTACATCATTAGTTTTTGGTGCAGTGTTCCATGATTCATTGTTTGTTCATAACACCCAGTGCTCCATGCAGAACGTGCCCTCCTCAATACCCATCACCAGGCTCACCCCTCCTCCTACCCCCCTCCCCTCTAGAACCCTCAGTTTGTTTCTCAGAGTCCATCATCTCTCATGGTTCGTCTCCCCCTCTGACATACTCCCCTTTTCTTCCTCTCCTGTTATCTTCTTCTTTTCCTTTTTTCTTAAAATATGTTGCGTTATTTCTTTCAGAAGTACAGAACTGTGATTCAACAGTCTGGCACAATTCACAGCACTCACCGTAGCACATACCCTCCCCAATGTCTATCACCCAGCCACCCCATCCCTCCCACCCCCAACCACTCCAGTAACACTCAGTTTCTTTCCCGAGATGAAGAATTCCTCATATCAGTGAGGTCATATGATACATGTCTTTCTCTGATTGACTTATTTCACTCAGCATAACACCCTCCAGTTCCATCCACGTCGTTGCAAATGGCAAGATCTCATTCCTTTTGATGGCTGCATAATATTCCATTGTGTATATACACCACATCTTCTTTATCCATTCATCTGTCGATGGGCATCTTGGCTCTTTCCACCGTTTGGCTATGGTGGACATTGCTGCTATAAACATTGGGGTACACGTACCCCTTCGGGTCCCTACATTTGTATCTTTGTGGTAAATACCCAGTAGTGCAACTGCTGGATCGAACGGTAGCTCTAATTTCAACTGTTTGAGGAACCTCCATACTGTTTTCCAGAGGGGTTGCACTAGCTTGCATTCCCACCAACAGTGTAGGAGGGTTCCCCTTTCTCCACATCCCCGCCAACATCTGTCGTTCCCTGACTTGTTAATTTCAGCCATTCTGACGGGTGTGAGGTGGTATCTCATGGAGGTTTTGATTTGGATTTCCCTGATGCCGAGCGATGTGGAGCACTTTTTCATGTGCCTGTTGGCCATTTGGATGTCTTCTTTGGAGACATGTCTGTTCATGTCTTCTGCCCATTTCTTGATTGAATTATTTCTTCTTTGGGTGTTGAGTTTGATCAGTTCTTTATAGATTTTGGATACTAGCCCTTTATCTGATAGGTCAGTTGCAAATATTTTCTCCCATTCTGTCGGTTGTCTTTTGGTTTTGTGGACTGTTTCTTTTGCTGTGCAAAAGCTTTTTATCTTGATGAAATCCCAAGAGTTCATTTTTGCCCTGGCTTCCCGTGCCTTTGGCGATGTTTCTAGGAAGAAGTTGCTGCGGCTAAGGTCGAAAAGGTTGCTACCTGTGTTCTCCTTTAGGATTTTGATGGACTCCTGTGTCACGTTTAGGTCTTTCAACCGTTTGGAGTCTATTTTTGTGTGTGGTGTAAGGAAATGGTCCAGTTTCATTCTTCTGCATGTGGCTGTCCAATTTTCCCAACACCATTTGTTGAAGAGACTGTCTTTTTGCCATTGGACATTCTTTCCTGCTTTGTCAAAGATAAGTTGACCATAGAGTTGAGGGTCCATTTCTGGGCTCTCGATTCTGTTCCATTGATCTATGTGTCTGTTTTTGTGCCAGTACCATACTGTCTTGATGATGACAGGTTTGTCATAGAGCTGAAAGTCCGGAATTGTGAAGCCGCCAGCTTTGCTTTTCTTTTTCATTAGTCCTCTGGCTATTCTGGGTCTCTTCTGGTTCCATACAAATTTGAGGATTATTTCTTCCATTTCTTTGAGAAAAGTGGATGGTATTTTGATGGGGATTGCATTGAATGTGTAGATTGCTCTAGGTAGCATTGACATCTTCAGAATGTTGATTCTCCCAATCCATGAGCACGGAACGTTGTTCCATTTCTTTGTGTCTTCTTCCATTTCTTTCATGAGTATTTTATAGTTTTCTGAGTACAGATCCTTTGCCTCTTTGGTTAGATTTCTTCCTAGGGATCTAATGGTTTTGGGTGCAATTGTAAATGGGATCGACTCCTTGATTTGTCTCTCTTCTGTCTTGTTGTTGGTGTAGAGGAATGCCACCGATTTCTGTGCACTGATTTTGTATCCTGCTACTTTACTGAATTCCTGTATGAGTTCTAGCAGTTTTGCGGTGGAGTCTTTTGGGTTTTCCACATACAGTATCTTATCATCTGCAAAGAGTGAGAGGTTTGACTTCCTCTTTGCCGTTTTGGATGCCTTTGATTTCTTTTTGTTGTCTGATTGCTGTGGCTAGGACTTCTAATACTACGTTGAATAGCAGTGGTGAGAGTGGACATCCCTGCCGCGTTCCTGACTTTATGGGAAAAGCTCTCGGCCTTTCCCCATTGAGAATGATATTCGCTGTCGGTTTTTCATAGATGGCTTTTATGATATTGAGGTATGTACCCTCTATCCCTATACTGTGAAGAGTTTTGATCAAGAAAGGATGTTGTACTTTGTCAAATGCTTTTTCTGCATCTATTGAGAGGATCATATGATTCTTGCTCTTTCTTCTGTTAATGTATTGTATCACGTTGATTGATTTGCGGATGGTGAACCAGCCTTGCAGCCCAGGAATAAATCCCACTTGGTCCTGGTGAATAATCCTTTTAATGTACTGTTGGAACCCATTGGCTAGTTTTTTTTGTGTGTGTGTGAGAATTTTTGCTTCCATGTTCATCAAGGATATTGGTCTGTCATTCTCTTTTTTGATGGGGTCTTTGTCTGGTTTTGGGATCAAGGTAATGCTGGCCTCATAAAATGAGTTTGGAAGTTTCCCTTCCATTTCTATTTTTTGGAACAGTTTCAGGAGAATAGGTAGTAATTCTTCTTGAAATGGCTGATAGAATTCCCCTGGGAAGCCATCTGGCCCTGGGCTTTTGTTTCTTGGGAGATTTTTGATGACTGTTTCAATTTCCTTAGTGGTTATAGGTCTGTTCAGGTTTTCTATTTCTTCCTGGTTCAATTTTGGTAGTTGATACATCTCTAGGAATGCACCCATTTCTTCCAGGTTATCTAATTTGCTGGCATAGAGTTGCTCATAATATGTTCTTATCATTGTTTGTATTTCTTTGGTGTTGGTTGTGATCTCTCCTCTTTCCTTCATGATTTTGTTGATTTGGGTCATTTCTCTTTTCTTCTTGATAAGTCTGGCCAGGGGTTTATCAATCTTGTTCATTCTTTCCAAGAACCAGCTCCTAGTTTCGTGGATCTGTTCTACTGTTCTTTTGGTTTCTAGTTCATTGATTTCTGCTCTGATCTTTATGATTTCTCTTCTCCTGCTGGGTTTAGGCTTTATTTGCTGTTCTTTCTCCAGCTCCTTTAGGTGTAGGGTTAGGTTGTGTATTTGAGACCTTTCTTGTTTCTTGAGAAAGGCTTGTATTGCTATATACTTTCCTCTCAGGACTGCCTTTGTTGTATCCCAAAGATTTTGAACCGTTGTGTTTTCATTTTCATTGGTTTCCATGAAATTTTTTAATTCTTCTTTAATTTCCTGGTTGACCCATTCATTCTTTAGTAGGATGCTCTTTAGCCTCCATGTATTTGAGTTCTTTCCGACTTTCCTCTTGTGGTTGAGTTCTAGTTTCAAAGCATTGTGGTCTGAAAATATGCAGGGAATGATCCCAATCTTTTGGTACCGATTGAGACCTGATTTGTGACCTGGGATGTGATCAGTTCTGGAGAATGTTCCATGGGCACTAGAGAAGAATGTGTATTCCTTTGCTTGGGGATGGAATGTTCTGAATATGTCTGTGAAGTCCATTTGGTCCAGTGTGTCATTTAAAGTCTTTATTTCCTTGTTGATCTTTTGCTTAGATGATCTGTCCATTTCAGTCAGGGGGGTGTTAAAGTCCCCCACTATTATTGTATTGTTGTCAATGTGTTTCTTTGCTTTTGTTATTAATTGCCTTATATAATTGGCTGCTCCCATGTTCGGGGCATAGATCTTTACAATTGTTAGATCTTCTTGTTGGATAGACCCTTTAAGTAGGATATAGTGTCCTTCGTCATCTCTTATTACAGTCTTTGTTTTAAAATCTAGTTTGTCTGATAGAAGGATTGCCACCCCAGCTTTCTTTTGGTGTCCATTAGCATGGTAAATGGTTTTCCACCCCCTCACTTTTAATGTGGGGGTGTCTTTGGCTCTAAAATGAGTCTCTTGCAGACAGCATATTGATGGGTCTGGTTTTTTTTTTTAATTTTTTATTGTTATGTTAATCACCATATATTGCATCATTAGTTTTTGGTGCAGTGTTCCATGATTCATTGTTTGTTCATAACACCCAGTGCTCCATGCAGAACGTGCCCTCCTCAATACCCATCACCAGGCTCACCCCTCCTCCTACCCCCCTCCCCTCTAGAACCCTCAGTTTGTTTCTCAGAGTCCATCATCTCTCATGGTTCGTCTCCCCCTCTGACATACTCCCCTTTTCTTCCTCTCCTGTTATCTTCTTCTTTTCCTTTTTTCTTAAAATATGTTGCGTTATTTCTTTCAGAAGTACAGAACTGTGATTCAACAGTCTGGCACAATTCACAGCACTCACCGTAGCACATACCCTCCCCAATGTCTATCACCCAGCCACCCCATCCCTCCCACCCCCAACCACTCCAGTAACACTCAGTTTCTTTCCCGAGATGAAGAATTCCTCATATCAGTGAGGTCATATGATACATGTCTTTCTCTGATTGACTTATTTCACTCAGCATAACACCCTCCAGTTCCATCCACGTCGTTGCAAATGGCAAGATCTCATTCCTTTTGATGGCTGCATAATATTCCATTGTGTATATACACCACATCTTCTTTATCCATTCATCTGTCGATGGGCATCTTGGCTCTTTCCACCGTTTGGCTATGGTGGACATTGCTGCTATAAACATTGGGGTACACGTACCCCTTCGGGTCCCTACATTTGTATCTTTGTGGTAAATACCCAGTAGTGCAACTGCTGGATCGAACGGTAGCTCTAATTTCAACTGTTTGAGGAACCTCCATACTGTTTTCCAGAGGGGTTGCACTAGCTTGCATTCCCACCAACAGTGTAGGAGGGTTCCCCTTTCTCCACATCCCCGCCAACATCTGTCGTTCCCTGACTTGTTAATTTCAGCCATTCTGACGGGTGTGAGGTGGTATCTCATGGAGGTTTTGATTTGGATTTCCCTGATGCCGAGCGATGTGGAGCACTTTTTCATGTGCCTGTTGGCCATTTGGATGTCTTCTTTGGAGACATGTCTGTTCATGTCTTCTGCCCATTTCTTGATTGAATTATTTCTTCTTTGGGTGTTGAGTTTGATCAGTTCTTTATAGATTTTGGATACTAGCCCTTTATCTGATAGGTCAGTTGCAAATATTTTCTCCCATTCTGTCGGTTGTCTTTTGGTTTTGTGGACTGTTTCTTTTGCTGTGCAAAAGCTTTTTATCTTGATGAAATCCCAAGAGTTCATTTTTGCCCTGGCTTCCCGTGCCTTTGGCGATGTTTCTAGGAAGAAGTTGCTGCGGCTAAGGTCGAAAAGGTTGCTACCTGTGTTCTCCTTTAGGATTTTGATGGACTCCTGTGTCACGTTTAGGTCTTTCAACCGTTTGGAGTCTATTTTTGTGTGTGGTGTAAGGAAATGGTCCAGTTTCATTCTTCTGCATGTGGCTGTCCAATTTTCCCAACACCATTTGTTGAAGAGACTGTCTTTTTGCCATTGGACATTCTTTCCTGCTTTGTCAAAGATAAGTTGACCATAGAGTTGAGGGTCCATTTCTGGGCTCTCGATTCTGTTCCATTGATCTATGTGTCTGTTTTTGTGCCAGTACCATACTGTCTTGATGATGACAGGTTTGTCATAGAGCTGAAAGTCCGGAATTGTGAAGCCGCCAGCTTTGCTTTTCTTTTTCATTAGTCCTCTGGCTATTCTGGGTCTCTTCTGGTTCCATACAAATTTGAGGATTATTTCTTCCATTTCTTTGAGAAAAGTGGATGGTATTTTGATGGGGATTGCATTGAATGTGTAGATTGCTCTAGGTAGCATTGACATCTTCAGAATGTTGATTCTCCCAATCCATGAGCACGGAACGTTGTTCCATTTCTTTGTGTCTTCTTCCATTTCTTTCATGAGTATTTTATAGTTTTCTGAGTACAGATCCTTTGCCTCTTTGGTTAGATTTCTTCCTAGGGATCTAATGGTTTTGGGTGCAATTGTAAATGGGATCGACTCCTTGATTTGTCTCTCTTCTGTCTTGTTGTTGGTGTAGAGGAATGCCACCGATTTCTGTGCACTGATTTTGTATCCTGCTACTTTACTGAATTCCTGTATGAGTTCTAGCAGTTTTGCGGTGGAGTCTTTTGGGTTTTCCACATACAGTATCTTATCATCTGCAAAGAGTGAGAGGTTTGACTTCCTCTTTGCCGTTTTGGATGCCTTTGATTTCTTTTTGTTGTCTGATTGCTGTGGCTAGGACTTCTAATACTACGTTGAATAGCAGTGGTGAGAGTGGACATCCCTGCCGCGTTCCTGACTTTATGGGAAAAGCTCTCGGCCTTTCCCCATTGAGAATGATATTCGCTGTCGGTTTTTCATAGATGGCTTTTATGATATTGAGGTATGTACCCTCTATCCCTATACTGTGAAGAGTTTTGATCAAGAAAGGATGTTGTACTTTGTCAAATGCTTTTTCTGCATCTATTGAGAGGATCATATGATTCTTGCTCTTTCTTCTGTTAATGTATTGTATCACGTTGATTGATTTGCGGATGGTGAACCAGCCTTGCAGCCCAGGAATAAATCCCACTTGGTCCTGGTGAATAATCCTTTTAATGTACTGTTGGAACCCATTGGCTAGTTTTTTTTGTGTGTGTGTGAGAATTTTTGCTTCCATGTTCATCAAGGATATTGGTCTGTAATTCTCTTTTTTGATGGGGTCTTTGTCTGGTTTTGGGATCAAGGTAATGCTGGCCTCATAAAATGAGTTTGGAAGTTTCCCTTCCATTTCTATTTTTTGGAACAGTTTCAGGAGAATAGGTAGTAATTCTTCTTGAAATGGCTGATAGAATTCCCCTGGGAAGCCATCTGGCCCTGGGCTTTTGTTTCTTGGGAGATTTTTGATGACTGTTTCAATTTCCTTAGTGGTTATAGGTCTGTTCAGGTTTTCTATTTCTTCCTGGTTCAATTTTGGTAGTTGATACATCTCTAGGAATGCACCCATTTCTTCCAGGTTATCTAATTTGCTGGCATAGAGTTGCTCATAATATGTTCTTATCATTGTTTGTATTTCTTTGGTGTTGGTTGTGATCTCTCCTCTTTCCTTCATGATTTTGTTGATTTGGGTCATTTCTCTTTTCTTCTTGATAAGTCTGGCCAGGGGTTTATCAATCTTGTTCATTCTTTCCAAGAACCAGCTCCTAGTTTCGTGGATCTGTTCTACTGTTCTTTTGGTTTCTAGTTCATTGATTTGTGCTCTGATCTTTATCATTTCTCTTCTCCTGCTGGGTTTAGGCTTCATTTGCTGTTCTTTTCCAGCTCCTTTAGGTGTAGGGTTAGTTTGTGTATTTGAGACCTTTCTTGTTTCTTGAGAAAGGCTTGTATTGCTATATACTTTCCTCTCAGGACTGCCTTTGTTGTATCCCAAAGATTTTGAACCGTTGTGTTTTCATTTTCATTGGTTTCCATGAAATTTTTTAATTCTTCTTTAATTTCCTGGTTGACCCATTCATTCTTTAGTAGGATGCTCTTTAGCCTCCATGTATTTGAGTTCTTTCCGACTTTCCTCTTGTGGTTGAGTTCTAGTTTCAAAGCATTGTGGTCTGAAAATATGCAGGGAATGATCCCAATCTTTTGGTACCGATTGAGACCTGATTTGTGACCTGGGATGTGATCAGTTCTGGAGAATGTTCCATGGGCACTAGAGAAGAATGTGTATTCCTTTGCTTGGGGATGGAATGTTCTGAATATGTCTGTGAAGTCCATTTGGTCCAGTGTGTCATTTAAAGTCTTTATTTCCTTGTTGATCTTTTGCTTAGATGATCTGTCCATTTCAGTCAGGGGGGTGTTAAAGTCCCCCACTATTATTGTATTGTTGTCAATGTGTTTCTTTGCTTTTGTTATTAATTGCCTTATATAATTGGCTGCTCCCATGTTCGGGGCATAGATCTTTACAATTGTTAGATCTTCTTGTTGGATAGACCCTTTAAGTAGGATATAGTGTCCTTCCTCATCGCTTATTACAGTCTTTGTTTTAAAATCTAGTTTGTCTGATAGAAGGATTGCCACCCCAGCTTTCTTTTGGTGTCCATTAGCATGGTAAATGGTTTTCCACCCCCTCACTTTCAATCTGGGGGTGTCTTTGGGTCTAAAATGAGTCTCTTGCAGACAGCATATTGATGGGTCTTGTTTTTTAATCCAATCTGATAGCCTGTGTCTTTTGATTGGGGCATTTACGCCATTTGCATTCAGGGTAACTATTGAAAAGTATGAATTTAGTGCCATTGTATTACCTGTAAGGTGACTGTTAACTCTCTCTTGTCTGTGTTCGTTTCTGCTCTTTGCTGCTTTTAGGTTCTCTCTTTGCTTAGAGGACCCCTCTCAATATTTCTTGGAGGGGTGGTTTTGTGTTTGCAAATTCCTTTAGTTTTTGTTTGTTCTGGAAGCTTTTTATCTCTCCTTCTATTTTCAATGATAGCCTAGCTGGATATAGTATTCTTGGCTGCATATTTTTCTCGTTTAGTGCTCTGAAGATATCTTGCCAGTCCTTTCTGGCCTGCCAGGTCTCTGTGGATAGGTCTGTTGCCAATCTAATGTTTCTACCATTGTAGGTTACATATCTCTTCTCCGGAGCTGCTTTCAGGATTTTCTCTTTGTCTCTGAGACTCGTAAGTTTTACTATTAGATGTCGGGTGTTGACCTATTATTATTGATTTTGAGAGGGGTTCTCTGTGCCTCCTGGATTTTAATGCCTGTTTCCTTCCTCACATTAGGGAAGTTCTCTGTTATAATTTGCTCCAATATACCTTCTGCCCCTCTCTCTCTCTCTTCTTCTTCTGGGATCCCAATTATTCTAATGTTGTTTCGTCTTATCGTATCACTTATCTCTCGAATTCTGCCCTCGTGATCCTGTAGTTGTTTCTCTCTCTTTTTCTCAGCCTCTTTATTTTCCATCATTTGGTCTTCTATATCGCTGATTCTCTCTTCTGCCTCATTTATCCTAGCATTTAGTGCCCCCATTTTTGATTGCACCTCATCAATAGCCTTTTTGATTTCGATTTGGTTAGATTTTAGTTCTTTTATTTCTCCAGAAAGGGTTTCTCTAATAACTTCCACGCTTTTTTCAAGCCCAGCTAGTATCTTTAAAGTCATGATTCTGAACTCTAGGTCCGACATCGTACTAATGTCCGTATTGAGTAGGTCCCTGGCTGACGGTACTACCTCTTGTTCTTTTTGCTGAGGTGATTTCTTTCGTCTTGTCATTTTCTCCAGAGGAGAATAGATGAATGAGAGAACAAAATCCTAACAGGTTTACAACGTCCCCAGCAAATATACTGTATACAAATCAGAAAAGACCTGAAACCAGGGGAAAAGAAAGGGAAAGAAAGAAAAACGAAAGAGAAAAAGAAAAAAAAGGATAAAAACAAAAACAAAACAATACAAAAAAGGCAGAATATGATCAAATATGATCAGGCTAGTGCATAGATCAGTGCCGCACACTAGATTTTGGGCGTATTTTGGTCTGTTAGAAAAAGGTGCCTCCTAAAATTTTAAAGGAAGAAAGACATATATGTACAAAATAATGGTTGATACAATGAAGGGATGGAAGATGACTGTAAAGATGAAAATTATAAAAGATTTTATAAAAGGACTTGGTAAGATAAGTTGTTTGAAAAAAGAAAGAAGATTTAAGAAAAAAAAAGGAAAAAGGGAGAGAATGTGATCAGGCAGGAGACTAGAACAAAGCCATACACTAGTGATTTAGGGTATATTTTGATCTGTTAGAAGAAACTGTACCTCAAAATTTTAAAGAGAGAACAACTTATATATATATATATATGCCAAAAATAAGGGTAACTACTATGAAGGGATAAAATATGACTCTAAAAATGAAAAATAAAAAATGTTTGTTTTTTTTTTTTAAAAAAGGGATTTATAAGATGTTGGTTGAAAAAGGGAAAAAGAAAAAAAAACAGTCAACAAAAATTAACTTTGATGAAATAATGAATCATGGTTAAAAAAAAAAAAAAGCCATGAATCTATGTGCAGTGTTCCCCTAGCGCTGGAGTTCTCCTATTCTCCTTGATCGATCAACTTGGTCTTGCCTTGCTGGCTGTTTGTGCTGATCTTCTGGGGGAGGGGCCTGTTGCTGTGGTTTCCAAATGTCTTTGCCGGAGGCGGAATTGCCCCGCCCTTGTCAGTCCGGGCTAAGGAAGCTGCTCCGCTTTGCTCTCAGGAGCTTTTGTTCCCTGCAAGCTCTCGGTACAGCCTTGGAGGACCAGGGCAGAAATGGTGGCCTCCCAATCTCCCCTCGGAGGAGCTGAGAACCTGGGGCCCCGCTCCTCAGTGTGCCCCCAGAGAAAAGCAGTCACTTCCGTGTCCCCGTTCTCCGGCCGCACTCCGTGCTCACCCGGCCTGTGACCGAGCGTTGCTATCTATGGCACCCGACCCCGCACGGAGTCTCCAAACCCAGCAGATCCCTGCAGTGCGCTCCCGCACCGCTCCTCCCCGGGAAGGAAGGGGAGTCTCCCCGGATCTGCTGCTTGTTGGGTCCCTGCTGGGGGAGCCGTGCTCCGACTGGGCCGCAGATCACAGTTTATGGCAACCCCGAGCTGAGAGCCCACGACTCTGCTCCGTCTCTGCAGCCGGCTTCCCCGCGAGCATGCAAGTCTTACTGCTCGCTTAGCAAGGAAAGAAACAGTAGTGTAGGGGAACCGTGTGTACATAGCCTCACTGTTGCGAGGAGTGGGAACACTTGTTGTGCCTGTGCGTAAGAGCCTGACTGACAATTCCCTTAAGTTACTGGGCGAGAGAAACGGATTCATGCAGCTGCACCTCTCCCACCAGCTCTCAGTATCAGAATGGTAGCACTCCTCCGGCCTGTGTGCCTGCAGGCCTAAGTTTCAGGCCCCTCCCTGGAATACACTACACTGGAGAAACCGCGCTTTAGCTCCCGCCAGTCCCTAGCGGAGAGGAAGCTGTATGGTGTGCGCTGTGCTTGAGAGCCCGGCGAACGTCTTCCCTACGTAAAACCGGGGGAAAGAAATGCCGTTGCCGGAGACGCCTCTCGGCTCACCTCTTTTCCTGGAGCTAGTACCTTTACCCCGGTGCGCGTGCAGGCCCAAAGCCAAAAACCTCACTCGAGGGAACCGCACTGTAGAGAATCCGGGCTTCGGCCAGACTAGGCCTTCCTGAGGGTGGAAGACTTTTGCTATGAGCATGCGTGCGAGCACTGCCAGCGAGTCCAAAACCATTTTCTGAGGGAGACTGAGGCCGCGGCAGAAGGGAGAACAAAACTCCCCACTTGTTTCCTGAAGGCAGCCCAGCAGCCGCCCCCTTGGACATGCAAGTCTCACTGCTCACGTACCAAAGCAAAGAAACAGTACTGTAGGGGAACCTTGTTGTAGGTAGACTCCCTGTTGCGCGAGTGGGAACACTTGGAGTGCCTGTGCGTAAGAGCCTGGCCGAATAGTCCCTTAAGTTCCTGGGCGAGAGAAACGGATTCGTGCAGCCGCAACTCTCCCACCAGCTCTCAGTATCAGAATGGTAGCACTCCTCCGCCCTGTGTGCGTGCAGGCCTAAGAGGCAGGCCCCTCCTTGGAAGGCACAGCACTGTGGAGAACCCGCGTTAGTTCCCGCCAGTCCCTAGCGGAGAGGACGCTGTATGGTGTGCGCTGTGCTTCAGAGCCCGGCGAACGGCTTCCCTATGTAAAAGCGAGGGAAAGAAAGGCCTGTGCCGGAGACACCTCTCGGCTGAGCTCTTGTTCCTGGGGCTAGTATCGTGCTCCGTTGTGCGAGCAGACCAAAAGCCAACCACCTAAATCCAGGGAACTGCACTGTGTGGAATCCAGGCTTCGGGCAGACTAGGCCTTCCTGAGGGTGGAAACCTTTTGCAGTGTGAATGCGGGCGAGCACTGCCAGCGAGTCCAAAACCATTTTGCGAAGGAGACTGAGGCCGCGGCAGATGTGAGAACTCAACTCCCCACTTGTTTCCTGAAGCCAGCCAGGCGGCCGCCCCCTTGAGCATGCATGTCTCACTGCTTGTGGACCAACGCAAAGAAACAGTAGGGTAGGTGACCGTGTTGTACAGAGCCTCACTGTTCCGGAGAGGGGAAACACTTGGAGTGTGTGTGCATGAGACCCTGGGAGACGAGTCCCATACGTTACTGGGCGAGAGAAACGAACTCGTGCAGCCGCACCTCTCCCACCAGCTCTCAGTGGCAGAATGCAAGCACTCCTCAGGCATGTGTGCGAGCAGGCCTAAGTAGCAGGCCCCTCCCTGGAAGGCACAACACTGTGGTGAAAGCGCACGGTAGCTCCCGCCAGGCACCGGCGGGGAGGACGCTGTATGGTGTGCGCTGTGCCTGAGAGCCCGGCGAGCATCTTCCCTATGTAAAACCGGGGGAAAGAAAGGCCAGTGCCGGAGAGGCCTCTCGGCTGAGCTCTTTTCCTGGAGCTAGTACCTTTATCCCGGTGGGCGTGCAGGCCAAAAGCCAAAAACCTCACTCGAGGAAACCGCATTGTAGAGAATCCGGGCTTCGGCCAGACTAGGCCTTCCTCTGGTTGGAAGCCTTTTGCTGTGTGCATGCTTATGAGCTCCGCCCCGGAGTCCAAAACCATTTTCGGAGGGAGACTGAGGCCGCGGCAGAAGGGAGAACACAACTCCCCACTTGTTTCCTGAAGCCAGCCCAGCGGCCGCCCGCTTGGGCATGCAAGTCTCACTGCTCGCGTACCAAGGAAAGAAACAGTAGTGTAGGGGAACCGTGTGTACATAGCCTCACTGTTGCGGGGAGTGGGAACACTTGGAGTGCCTGTGCGTAAGAGCCTGACTGACAATTCCCTTAAGTTACTGTGCAAGGGAAATGGATTCGTGCAGCCGCCCCTCTCCCACCAGCTCTCAGTAGCAGAATGGTAGCACTCCTCCGGCATGTGTGCCTGCAGGCCTAAGTTGCAGGCCCCTCTCTGGAATGCACTACACTGGAGAAACCGCGCTATAGCTCCCGCAAGTCCGTAGCGGAGAGGAAGCTGTATGGTGTGCGCTGTGCTTGAGAGCCCGGCGAACGTCTTCCCTACGTAAAACCGGGAGAAAGAAAGGCCGTTGGCGGAGAAGTCTCTCGGCTAAGCTCTTGTTCCTGGAGCTAGTACCTTTACCCCGGTGTGCGTGCAGGCCAAAACCCAAAAACCTCACTGGAGGGAACCGCACTGTAGAGAATCCGGACTTCGGGCAGACTAGGCCTTCCTGAGGGTGGAAGCCTTCTGCTGTGTGCATGCGTATGAGCTCCACCAGGGAATCTAAAACCATTTTCTGAGGGAGACTGAGGCCGCAGAAGAAGGGAGAACAAAACACCCCACTTGTTTCCTGCTACTGGCCCTGCGTCTAACCCCTTGTGCATGCATGTCTCACTGCTCCCAAACCAACGTAAGAAATGCAGGGTAGGGGACCGTGTTGTA